>NC_057407.1:22142679-22510803 GCF_019320065.1 Cervus canadensis
GGAACAACAGCAACAACTATACATATATACATATACATATACATATATACATATATATATATATATATATATATATACATATGTATATATATAATTGCTTGGCTATGGCTTAAAGCCCTGTAGGCTGTTTGTGACTAGCTGTCCTCAGGTTTCAGTTCCTTAACCTTGGGGTCATTACAGGCTTAGATTTGGTTGGCTTATGTCGGTCACTGTGATGTTCGAGTCACTTCAGTCTAATGGCTTTCAGGTTTAATTAATTTTATACCATGAAACCATGGACAGAACAGGGGGAGAAAGGGGGCCCCTGGGGGGATATGCTGTTCCCAAGACATCCATGGAGCTTGTTTGCTGATGGCTGTCATGTCACCTTCCCAGTGAGGCTGACTCTGCCCAGACACTTTGAAATTGTAAGTAAAGAAGAGGCCCAGGTTAAGGGCGGTGTGATAGGCAGGAACTGATGGATTGTTTCCATGATCTCTGCCCTGATGTTACTCCCATGATTGTGTTGTTTATATGGCAAAAGGCAAAAAGGATGTATCTGGGTTACAACTAAAAAGAAGTAAATTCCAGCACCCACCTGATGAAGCCTGAAGTGAATTCTTCCCCTAGAGCCTCTAGATGAGAGGCTAAGACCATGATCGGTTTGCAGGTTTGTGACACCTGAAACAGAGAGCCTCGTAAAGCCCCCTGGACGTCTGACCTCCCAAACTGTGAGATCTGGAAAGACTAGTGTTTTAAGCTGCTAGGTCTGCAGTGATTTGTTAGAGTAGCAATGGAGACCTCATACAGATGGTGGATAAATAGAATTCCTCTCTTCAGGCAGAGTGGCCTGTGGATCAGCACCCATCCGTGGAGCTCTGTTGGGAAGGGTCTGAGACTGCTGGCAGGCTCTGTGATGGATCAACAGTAGCTGAGAGTTTGCCACATATGTGCCATCCCTGGTCTGGGCTCTTCCTGCTGAACTAAATAGAACGGTGTGGTTAGATGGAGTTAAGTTATTAGGCTAGACTCAGAACAGAGAGCATGGGTCATTAAAGAAAGCAAGCCAGCAGAATAAGAATCAAGAGTATAACACTGTCTTAGTTGGTTCAGATTGCTATAAGAAAAATACAGACTACATGGCTTGTAAATAGCGAACATTGATTTCTTAAAGTTCTAGAGGCTGGGAAAGCCAAAATCAAGGCACTGGAAGATTCAGTGATGAAAACCGGCTTCCAGGTTCATAGACAGTTGTCTTCTGGTTGTGTCTTCATGATGGAAGGATCAAGTGGGCATTCTAGAGTCATTTTTTTAACTTAGTATTTATTTTATTTGGACAATAATTGCTTTACAATATTGTGATGGTTTTGCCATGAATCGGCCACAGGTATACATGTGTCCCCCCGACCCTGAACCCCCCTCCCATCTCCTTCCCCATCCCACCCCTCTGGGTTGTCCCAGAGCACTGGCCCTGCCTCATGCATCGAACTTGTACTGGTCATCTGTTTTACATATGGTAATGTGCAATTTCAGTGCTATTCTCTCAAATCATTTATAAGCGTGCTATCTCATTCCTGAGGGCTCCAGCCTCATGGCCAAATCACCTCACAAAGTCCTCACCTCCTAATACCATCACACTTGGAGTTAGTGTTTTAAAATATGAATTTGGGGAATGTACAAATACTCAGTCTGTAGCAAAGATCTGAAATGTGAATTCTATTATGGCACAGATTTTGCCTGGTTTAATCACTTTTCTAACTGCAGCGTCTAGAACAATGTTAGGGCTAGAGTAGGTGCTTAATAAAATTTTTTCAACTAAAGATCTGTATAACAAGGAATAGGAGATAAGTATATTCTAGTGGTTAACTGAATGTGTTTTCATATTATAGGGACCTGATGTCAAATTCCATTTCCACCACTTAACAGTTTCCTTATCTCAAATAGGGAGATAAGAGTGATTTCTTGCCAGTGTAGCAGAGAATAAATGAGATAACATGCTTATTATCCAGAGCCCCATGCCTGGCACCTGGTCAGATTCGCCCAGTGGTAGCTGTTTTAAAATCACTGTATCCGTCAGGCTTCTTAGCTGTGAGTTATGGCCGTGAGCTTGGGCTGATTGGAGCAGGGAGACTGTTATTCAGAGGTTATCAGGAAGTTCACTAAATCTTCCGGAGGCTGGAGAGTCAGGCTCTGAGCACAGACAGATCAAAGGGAAGCATTCTGTTGAGTCAGCCAAGAGTCATGTCCCACAGGGGTCCACCTGGACATGGCGGCCACCACAGCTCACAGTGGCGGCTGCAGCTCATCCCTTACTGCCCCAGCTGCTCCATCCATGCTGCTGCTGGGTGACAGATGGGCATCACCCCCATCCCTGCTCCTTTGTGTCATCAGATCCAGACTCTAGGCTCTAGACAAGGCCACACAACTGCTCAGGGCTTCCTCCAGCTGCCTGGAGAGCTGGGAGTGAGGTTTGGACTTGTCATCTTCTCTGTGGAAGAGATAGGCTGTCTGTTCAACTTATAAGGCAGGGATCCTCCAATCGTAGTAAGGAGTTTAGATGCCAGACAGTCCCCTCATACCTCCTGCCCCACAAAGACCAAATCCCTTCTATTCATTTTTCAGTCCTGATCCAGTCAGAAATACTGTTTCAAAAAGGTAGGGGAAGCCCTGGGGTTCAGTCTTAGGTTGATTCCAGGTAGAAGAGGTGCTTCCTGGGTCCTTCAGTATTCAGGTATAGAGGAGAGTGTCTTTTTGTCCATTTGACACTGGCTTTCAACTTGACCCCTTCTAATCAATTCTGTACCAGGGTCATGCGTAGTTAAAGGTCACTTATATCCAGCCTCAGAATGTGATTAGAGCAGGAAGACATCTGTAAGCATGAGTTCCAGTACTCTTTGGCCTTCACGCTTCTAAGAAAATGTGTAGGACCTGTGAACGATCCAGTGCTGACTGATTCTATGTCATACAGTCGAGTGTTGACTGTCATTCTTTCCCTGCGTGTTTTATACCTGAGATTGCTTTCTAGAAATAATCACATGATGATAGATAACGTTATTTAATGCTGATCATGTTATAGCCATTGAGTAAATGCTTTAAATTGCATGTGGTCTCATAAAATCCTCCCTTTTGTGAGGTGCAATATAATTGCTTCTATTTTATAGACCAGGAGACTGAGGCTTAGGGAGCAGGTCAACCAGGTTATAAGTAGTGGAATGTGGCTACGAACCAAGGTGTGCCTGACAACAAAGCATGTGGTCTTAACCACAAATTTGTGTGAAGCTGATAGAATGTGAGCAGTAAAGATCCTTTTCCAGAGCAAGCTGTGCTATTCAGCATTATGAATTGTCACTATAGTATGCAAGTTCGGCAGAAAACCTATAGAAAATCCACAGGTGCCCTTTCAAATTTGTTGTGAAAATTTGGAAATATTTGAATCTCCATGTCTTTCCTCAAGATTTTGCCTAAAGGTGAAGTTTTTTTTTTTTTTTAATAGTAATAGCAGTATGAGAGAACATATAATTTTTTCTGTAATCAAGATGATGAACTGAGTTGCCTGTATTTATTTCCATTAGCACAGTGATTACATATAATCAAAACCAAGCATCATCAGAAAAGGTCAGATAACAACAAACACAGGCTAGAAAAGATGAGTTATCTTTTCCCAGAAAAGATTTGTGCAGACCCACTAAGAAGGGACTTCCCTTGTGGTTCAGCTGGTAAAGAATGGGGTCACAAAGAGTTGGACACTACTGAGCAACTTTCACTTTCACTTCAAACTAAGAAGAAATACCTCTATTCCTACCCGCTCTTGACGCCAACCCTCAGTACTCTGCTCTGCCTTTTCCTTTTCTGTCACACTTTACCTTCTAATATACTAATTTATTATTAATTGAATTTCTTGATTATCATTGCCTCCTTTTAAAACATAAACTCCCTGAGAGCAGGGGCCTTTGTTTCATTCTGTGATAGATCCCAAATGCTGGGGAAGAGTAGCTGCAGAGCAGTTACTCAGATACTGGATGAGTGGATGAATATAATAAATAGTAGTAGAAGTAGGATCGATAAGAGGAAATTGTCTAAAAGTATGACATATGTTTGCAGGACAGTTTCAGTTATCTATTGATGGGAAACAAGCCGCCTCACAGTGCAGTGGCTTAGGACAGCCCATCAGTTGGCTACCATTCTGTGGGTCAGGAATTTGGACAGGGTTCAGCTTGGGCTTCCCTGGGGGCTGAGACGGAAAAGAATCTGCCTGTAATGCAAGACCGGAGCTCAGTCTCTGGGTTGGGAAGACCTCCTGGAGAAGGGACTGGCAACCCACTCCCATATCTTGCCTGGAGACTTCCATGGACAGGAGAACCTGGCAGGCTACAGTCCATGGGATTGCAAAGAGTCGGAAACGACTGAGTGACATGAATTCAGATTCATTCAGTTCAGCTTGTGTGTCTGTCTCTGTTCCACCTGGTGATGGCTGAGACAACTCAAATGATTCTAGGAAATTCAAGATGGCCTCATTCCCATGACTGGGTACTGGCAGTTGACCGGGCTGCTTCATTTTCCTCATGTGGCCTCTCTCCCACCCCCCGCCTGCCATCTTGCAAGGCCTTTCTCTCCATGTGGCCTCCCTTTCCAGCCTGATAGTCTGGACTTCTTTACGTGGTGGCTGGGTCCCCAGAGTGACAGTGGAAGCTCCGAGGCCTCTCAAGACCTCAGCTCCCAGAATGTCTCTTCCAGCATGTTGTGTGGTGAGAGCCAGCTCAGATTCTCAGGCTGGGGCTGGGGACTCTGCCTCATGGTGGGAGGAGCAGCACCTTGACAAAAACAGATGGGAAGGTGGCTGCTTTTGCACTTCACATTTTGCTGTTTTTTTTTCCAGTTTCCTTTTTTTTTTTAATTGTGGCAAAACATAGGTAACAAAATTTACCATTAAAAAAAAAAATTTACCATTTTACCCTTGTTTAACAGTTATTGGCATGAAAATATTCACATTGTTGTCATCACCACCATCCATTTCCAGACCCCCTCTTTATTTTTTAATTTCCCTAGACAGAAATTTGGTCCTCATTGAACAATAATTCCCTGTTCCTCCTCCTCCTCCTCCCTGCCCCCAACCCCTGATAACCACCATTCTATATTCTGTCTATATTAGTACTACCTCAGGCATAATCTGTTTAGATACATCATTTGCAATGGACAGTATTGGTCTTTTTGTGACTGACTTCATTTACTTAGGATAACGTCCCCGGTGTTCATCCATATTGTAGCATGTGTCAGATTCTTCTTTCATTTTAAGGTTTGTTATACTCTTTCATAGATACATACAACGTTTTGTTTATCCGTTCATTGTCCAGTGGACACTTGGGTTGCTTCCACATTTCGGCTGTGGTGAATAAAGCTTCCGTGAACACGGGTGTACAGGTGTGTCTGCTTTCAGTTCTTTTTGGTGTTTACCCAGAAGTGGAGGGTCTGAGTTACATAGTAATTCATGTTTAATTTTTTGAGGAACTTGCATCCTGTTTTACATAGTAATTGCACCATTCTACAGAGAGGGAGCACCTTTTAATCCATAATATTAATAACACAATAACACAACCCATAATATTAATAATATAGGACAAGGAAGCCTGGAGTTCTGCAGTCTGTGGGATCACAAAGAGTCGGGCACAACTTGGTGACTGAACAAAAGCCACAGCTAATAACACAATAATATAATCTCATTTGTAACCTGTATTCACCACTTCTATAAGGAATCATTTTTTTTTTCCTGCTGTAACGGAAACGTACTCTAATACACATTTTTCCCTTTATATAAAAATTTTCTTCCTTTATTTTCCCACATCTATGTATGGGTCCTATGGGACTCGATTTATGTCAGGTTTTCTTTCCTCTATTATAGAGAAAGTCTATTCCAAGTTCAACTAAATGGCAGGGGTCAGTGACACCCAGGTCTCTGCTTTCTCTCTTTCTTAAACTCTAGCTCACATAGATTTCTGGGCTAGGGTGGCATCATTTTCCCTGAAAAGCTTTGGAGCATTGCCCCAGAAGACGATTCAGAAGTGCCCTCAACATCCCAGCATTTTCCAGCCCTCTGTGACTAATCTGCAAATGAATCTTTTGAGAAAACGAAGGGGGAAAAAGAAGAAAAAAGCACCCTCCCAAGACTAACAATGAGAAATTGCTAAAAATAATAGTTGCTTTATTGTTTCTCTTCCTAAAGGCCATATTTTTGGCTGCTGTTAGCTATTATTCATTCCCCTGGGGCACATTTTATTTTCTCTGAAAGACTGTATAGTAAGGGAGAACAGCTTATAATTTAGGCTACAAATTGTGTGTGACATTTCTGGGTCCTATTTGGTGGTTCTTATTATTGTCTGAGAAGAGCTTTTTGTTTCATGGGCATTGTGTGAAAGCAGGTAATATCCCTCATAAACAGGCATCTCCTTCTGTAAAGATATAGTTTGGCTCCTTTCTGTGTCTGCTCCTCATATTTATAATACTGTCTGATAGCCCAAGCCATAACAAGAATCATTACCTTGTTCATGTCTATAAAGCCTTCAGTATTGAGAAGAGGTAAAAGTGGGTGTATTGAGATTTCTCTAGGCTTTTTTGGAGTAAGAATGTACTTCCATTTTCGTTTGGAGGTAAACTTTGATTCCGAACTTTTCAAAATTCAGCCACCAAGATATGGATTCTGCAGTGTACTGAGAAGATCAAGGGCTTTGTTGTCTGGCACATGTAGGTTTGAGTTGGTACAGACCCATTCACTGTCTGTGTGATTTGCGAAAAGTTCTCCATCTATGTCAGCATCAGTTACTGCAAGTGTAAAATGCTGAAACCAAAAGTACCTATCTCAGCAGACTAATTGGACAGTCAAGGAAAGTGCTTAGTACAAAGTATAAGCTAAGTAATTATTCTTCCTGTGAGTGAATCCTAAATTCTGATCTTATCAGTCTATTTATTTTCATCTTTGAATGCACAGAGTTTAGATAAGTATTCATGAATAATCTGCTAAAAAGAACTGCTACAGCAAAAACAGTGTACATATTGTAGAGCTTTATATAATTTGTTTTTTTCCTATGCTATGTTTTCAGCTTTAATAGTAATAATTAGAGCACTTGAGGTTTTTTGAGCGTTACTTTGTACTAGAAATTGAACTAAGCATTCTACATGTATTGATTCATTTAAACTTTACACTGGGAACATAGTTACTATAATTATGCCCATTTTACAAATGAAGAAACTAAGGCCAATAAAGAAATTTTAAGTCCCTCTTTAAGTCGGTAAGTAGCATAGCCAAAATTTGAACTCATGTAGTCTGGCTCCAGTGTCCATACATTTAACTTCATGAGTTTTCATAGTTTTTGTTCTCAGGATCCTTTTAGTATCTTAAAAGAGCATTAGTTTATGTGGGTTATACCTATAAATATTTACCATAATTAGAATTCAAACTGGGAACTTTAGAAATATTCATGTACTAAATTTATTTAAAATACAAAAATAAGAAACTTATTATATGTTACCATAAATGCCATATTTCCCAACCCACCCCCCCAAAAATTAGTTTGCACAATGGCATTTTTTTCCCCAAAATCTTAATGTCTAGCTTAATAGAAGACAGCTGGATAATCATATCTGCTTCTGTATTCAGTTTGCTGTGATATTCCAAATTATTGTGCCTCTCGAAAATTCCATTTAACATTCATTAGAGAATGGGAGTGAAAATGACAAGTAACATCTTAGTGTTATTATGAAGATATTTTTACCTCCCAGTCCCCCTGAACAGATTTTGGGGGTCCCTGGGCACTTCACGACCACACTTTGAGAACTATTATCTACTGTTTCTTGCTTTTCAGGTAAAAAAGTTTATAATCAGGTTAGAACAGGAAAAGGAAGAGAAGAGGTATTAGGAGCTTTTTCTGAACCACCAAATGAAACACAGGGATGGCTGGCACAGTTGGCAGCCTAATTTCACCTACTGTTTCTAATTTAATTCTTGTGATTTGCCTGAGGAATAAATATTTTTAATATATATTTTATAGTTATGAACAATGAGACTAAAATACTGAGTCTTGCTTAGAGACATCCAGCAGAGTTAGGATTTGAACCCTTCATCTGATTCACTAGTTGCCTGCTCATTCTTCCATTTTCCCAGTAAGTAATTGATACACTTTATGTTACCTTAAAGCGTTATTAGTGAGGGCCTTTTATTAATCAGGACTCTGGGTTATAGTGACAATCCAATTCAAACTTGTTTCAACTAAGGAAAGGAAATACATTGGCAGCGAAAGCAAGTGGTAAGTGAACTTCAAGCATAACAGGGTCTAGGTATTCAGCTAATAAAATCAGATTTAGGATTTTCACTTTTCATCTCTTGCATTTGGCTTCCCTCTCAGTTAGCATCATTCTCAGGCAGGATTTGATCCTAGCAAACCTTGGCTTTATCTAACCAACTTGACAACCCATGCAGAAAGAAAATGAATCTTTCCCCAGAGTTTCTGCAGTAGTCTTGAGGCTGACCCTTACTGGTCCACTTGGGACAAGAGTTTGTCCTAAAACTAATCCCAGGGCCACAAAGGTAGAGGACTGCAGCCTGGGACCATGTGCCTGTCCCTGGAGCCTAAGGTAGTAGTAGGGTCAAACCGACCTACTCCTATGTCAGCCTCAGTTGTTTCCTCTGAGATTAGGGGAGGGGCGGCTCACAGGTGAGAACTGGGATGCTCGGAGCAGAAAAATGAGTCAAGGGATTCTGAGCAGGTAAAACTTGAAAGATGTCTACAGCAGATCCTGTTTCTCTCACGTATACTACCTTAGCTTCCACACAAAGAGAATTCCTTGATTTCTGCCTCCCCCTCCCTTTTCTCATTCTACAGGGTATTTTTATGGGATGCTGTGATCATGCCATAATGTTCTTTGGGCCCTGCTCTTAAGGAATTTACAATGTTCTGGAGATGAATCAGACTTACACACAAAATGCTCTAAAAACAGTTACTAAGCAACAAATTAGCATATGGAGATGAAATCCTAGTACAGGTTAAATGTCTGAGCCAAGGGATTATATAGAGAATGACAACAGACACAAATGTGGGGCGGAGCAGCATCTTTATGGTGTATGTGGCACGGCAACAGACACACCGTGTGCTTTCTTCTGAATAAGCGTTCTTATGTCTTTTCGTCTCTCCCTGGGACACAGTGTGTTGAAGTTGAAAGGTTACAAGTTGAAAGTCAGAAACTGAACAAAAGCTAGAGGCCTTCTTCTTTTCCTCATCGCTCGTCCTGGTATTTGCTTTCTGGCCAGATTTTTCATGTGCAAGTAAAATCTAAGAAGCACACCATTCCTTTTCTTAACATTCTACTGCCCTCACATATGAAGTGTGTACATTTTTCAACAACTACTATCTAGGTAACTATTCAGTCCTGCACCCTGATGAGGGACAAAATGAAGTAATTTGGTGGGGGGGTGATGGTTATTTTCACTGGAACGAGGTATAGTTCAGAAGAGTGAGTGGCTGGTGTTGAAACCAGAGAGCTCAATAATACATGTGCTGGTAAGCTACCAGGGCTTCAACTTTGTGATCAGATCAAGGTAAATTGCAAGAAATGAAATATTAAAAGAAAACTCTTATTTAACCAAGATATTATTTAGCAACTTAAGATTTCTGTTTTAAAGGGTATTAAAAAAAAATAACTTCCAGCATTTCATACACTGTGACTGAGCATTGTTATTAACTGCTGTGAGGCATTTGTTTAAAGAGAGAAGGAAAAATGTAGCTTGTATTTAGTGAAGCCTGTTTAGCTGTTAACCTAGCTTCAGGAATTCAAATATTGTTACATTTATTTCAAGAGTCAAAAACAGCCGCTCCGCATTAATCTTCACTTGATTTTGCTTTGAAATTTTCAGGGCTTGTTTTCTCCAAAGCTCTTGTTTCCAACCTAAACATGAACAGATCGAAATTTCTTGCTCAGGCATTGTAAAGCTAACTTGATCCAGTGCACAAAAAAAGAAAGAAATGGAAGAAATTGGCATTTCTACAACCAGTTGGAAACTTTTATCTCCAGATTTTAGGGTTTGATGCTTAAAACTGTACTACGTGCATTGGCCCGAACTCCACTTTCACTCTGAGTCCTGAGTGGTCAACAAAAAGAACTAATGAGCTTGCCCTTTTCTTTCTCAACTTGCTTTTTGATGGCACATAGTGGGACATTTGTTTTTCTTTGCAGTTTCTACTCTTTCCTCCATTTTGATAAAGTCTCTCCACTGTAGGTAGTAGAACTCCACCTGATAAAATGGAAACCTATTTCTTTTCATTACTTAGAAGCATTTTCAGTATCATTACCTTGTCAGCCTTGGCTGCCAGAACAAAATACTATAAACTGGGTGACTTAATACAAAATTACTGTCTCACAGTTCTAGAGGCTGAAAGTTCGAGATCAAGAAGCCAGCAAGGTTCATTTCTGGTGAGGCCTCTCTTCTCGGTTTGCTGTCAGCCACCTTCTTGCTGTGAATTCACCTGGCCTTTCCTCTGTACATGTAGGAAGAGATCTCTGGTGTCTCTTCCTCTCATACGGGCATATGTGTGCGTGTGTTGTCGTGGCTGACTCTCTGTGACCTCGTGGATGGTAACCCGCCAGGTTCCTCTGTCCATGGAATTTTCCAGGCAAAAATACTGGAGCAGGTTGCCATTTCGTACGCCAGGGAATCTTCCCAACCCAGGGATTGAACCTGCATCTCTTGCGTCTCCTGCATTGGCAGAAGGATTCTTTACCACTGAACCACCTGGAAAGGCCATAATGGTATCTTATCAGTCATAAGGAGTTAGGGCCCACCCTTGTAACCTCACGTAACCTCTGTTACTTGTTTGTAGGCCCTAATTCCAAATACAGAGGGGATAGGGCTTCCATATATGAATTTAGAGGTGGTGGAGGGAACGCATTCAGTCCATAACAGTCTTTTTTGTTTTCCTTTCAAGAGGAATGAGGTAAAAGTCTTTTCTGTGTTTCCAAATCACATGGTGTTCTCGTCAACCACGATCTCTGCTAGAACTCGGCAAGCACGCTGTGGGTGGAAAAAGGACACAGTAAACTATTTCAGCTGGTGAGAGTGACATGCAAGATGAAAAGCACAGAGAATTTAATCTCATTTCTTCTTGTTCTCTTTTCCTATGAATGTAGCCTGTCCTATTTGTAACTGCCTATTTATTTCCGGACCATCTTCTGATGGATGCCTGTTATTAAAGTGGATGGGGCTCTGAAGTAGTAACAATAGAGACGATTTCCCTGGGCGAGGAGGTTTGCTTGGTGTGGAGATGAGCCCTGTGTTCAGCAATCTAGTCTTTGTCAGGAGACTGGAGAGTAAAGACCCAGGGTAGCACTTTAAGCTTTGTTCCATCGTTTTACCATGGAGTTTCAACGTTGCAAGGAATTTTCCAAGATAATTGGCTTTGGCCCCTGACGCTGTAATTGTGTGTGCCCACTTGTTATGTATTTATAATAGAATGATGTTTGAAACCTGGTAGATGTTGTTCCCTGTTATTGCAGAATTATGGCCAAGACCCAGAATCAGGCCAGAGGGCACAGGTACCCCACATTACAAGTGGAGAAGTTGGAGCCATCCAGGGCTTGCCAACAGCCTCCATTGCAGGAGGTCAGGCCTTGCCTGCTTTACCTCCTAACCCAAGTTGGTAGAAGGGGCAAAATAGAAAAAAGACATTGTCTTTTTAGGTAGAAGGATATTTACCCAAAGCCTTACCTTCCTTGCATTCCTCTAAGAGAAGTCGGAGGGATTATCCCCTTGTTGTGAGCTGACCAAAGCTAACGTGATCCCTCTAGATTCTTTGGAGGTGGCTGAAGAGATTAGAGTTGATTAGCACTAGCCATTCTTCTATAACCTTGCTCCAGTTTTAATGAAAGCAGGCCTCAGACCAAATTCTCCCACACATGCAGACATTTACTAAATGAATATTCATTAGCAGAGCTGGCTCAAAACAGCTCATAAACCCTTTCTGCAAGCCCAGGGCTGTTCCAGCTCGCTGCCAAGTAGAAGAGCGATGCTCTTCCATGGTCAGGGAATGGAATCATCAGGGAAGCTTTACAAAGGCCGTGATACCGGTCCCCCATCCAGAGATTCCTACACTGTTGATCTAAGTGGTGAGGTTTGACTGTTGGAATTCTAAAGCTTCCCATGCAAGGCCAAGGTTGAAAACCAATGTTTTGGATGCTCCCACCATACCCTGTATGAAATTATTATCTCTGGTGAAACAGATCACCAGCCCAGGTTGGGTGCATGAGACAAGTGCTCGGACCTGGTGCACTGGGAAGACCCAGAGGGATCGGGTAGAGAGGGAGGTGGGAGGGGGGATCAGGATGGGGAACACATGTAAATCCATGGCTGATTCATGTCAATCTATGACAAAAACCACTACAATATTGTAAAGTAATTAGCCTCCAACTAATAAAAATAAATGAAAACAAAAAAGAAATTATTAGAGACCAACCCAGCAACATTGCAGAGGCAGGATTCTATCTTCTCTAGTTAGGACTCTTCAGTTAGAAGAACCTAAGTCAGTGGTTACATCTTGGGTTGAAGATTACATCAGAGGTCTTATCATAAGGGTTCAGGATACAGGCCCGAGTGGATTTTTTTTTCCCGGTTCATCGAAGGTCAAAGTGTATTCAAACTATGTTAGCCCCTTCAAGCATCCTAAATACCTTGGATTTTACAGGTGAGACCCTGTTTCTGTCATCTGTCATGCTAATGAACAGGTCATTTCACCCATAAGAATCTGTTTTGGCTTCCCTGGTTTTAATTAACAAGTGCTGGTTGTTGCTTAAGCTCAGCTAAGAGAAATGTGCTTATGGTTGCTCGTCTTAGCTTATGAACCTTTCCAGTGTGGTGTAACTGGTCTTCCTGAGTCTGTGTATTCTTGGTAGCGTGTTAGCAGACAACCCTTAAAGTTAAGGCTAACCTACCTGGCACATACGTGATATCACTTTGATTGTGCAGCTAATTTAAAGTAAATTACAGTCACACAGCACTGACTCTCCCCAAGGCCAAACGAATGATGTTCCAAGAGTGTTGTTGATGAAGTCTATAGACATGTCCCAGCTGTCAGTCTTTCCCTTTCTTCCCTCCAGTCAAGTCAGGATCTGGTGATCTCTGGTCTGCAGCTTGTAGAAAGTAGCTTGTTAACCGTTGTACCCTTAGCAAAGAGACAGGAAAAATGTGACCAGTGGGTTAGCTAGGCCCAACTGGCTCCAGGGTATCTTCTAGTTCTTCAGTGATATAGCTATTTTCCCCACATTGTGTCTGCAGGTGCTGGAATTGGAGGTCAGAGTAGAGGAGATGGAGGCTTTAGACTCACGAGGCAAGGCTGCCTAGGGCAGATGGCATGTACACTGGAGGAATGCTGTCTGAGACCAGTAATGGACTTAGCCAGGAGGAGTGGCTACGTTCTTTCAAGACGACCTCCAGTGACTAGGGCAGCTTGGTGCCCCTGGATCACACCGAATACACATGAAGGAATCATATCAGAGATACCCGTTCTTTGTATAATCCAACCATATCAGTAAGCTTTTCCTGCAGTGATACTCCATAGCCGGCCACCCCTATCTGAAGTGACCTGTAGCAACAGTCATTTGTCTTGGATCATGTCAGTTTCTGTAAGATGGGTTGGTATCATGCTTCAAGGCGTGAACTGCACTATGTTTGTGAGCCTGTGCTTGACTTCAGATCTACTCCCATGTGTTTAATCTGGTCCCCACGCTGAAGGGGCAGCAGCTCTGTGGGGAAAGTTTTCCTCATGGCTGTGAATAAAATGCAGGATAGCAAACCACTTTATGTCATGCCTGCCAACATCCTAGTGGCTCAGGTGAGTCACGCGACCAGACCCAACATCCTTGAGGCAGAGGAAGACACTCTCTGAGGCGGTATATTAGAGAGGATGAATGTTTCTGAACCGTCCTCTCATCTGCCACAAGGGCCAAGAAACAGGCACATCTCATTTTTACTGTCATTTTCCTTATCCCAAGGACCAGAACAGAACGCTCAGCAGAGAGGGCGCATATCTGCAGGTCAAGTCCATACTCTTGTCCACCACAAACTTTGGAGACTCCTTTGATGAGGGAAAGAAGGCTGATCTAAGGACAAACGAAGTTTTACAAAGAGCAAAAAGCTAAGCCCTCAGAAACCAGAACGAGATGTTTCGAATAACTGAGTGTTACTGAAAAATTATAGAGTTGGATTGAGATGTTTGTTGAGGGAGCCTCCCACGCAGCAGAAGAAGGCTGTAGAACTCCGAAAGGGTGACGTGATGCCCTCTCGTGTTCAAAGCTCATCATGCCCAGACGCCTCGGTAAGCTGGTACACATGCCTGCTTTGGTGTCCTCGAGGGAAATGCCTTCCTAGATCCCTCCTCTGGTGGTTAGCTGTCAGGAGTACATTTCCCATGAGCAGTGCCTGGGGAAATGCACTTAATTAACCGGACAAAAGGGAACAGAACGGATGTCTCAAGGGAGTCTTTTCCTTACTCAGGAAAGAAGTTGCTTCCCCTCTTTGGGATTCTAGTTGCCCATCAGTTTGTTGTGGAGGGTGCTGCCTTTTCAAAGAGTAATGTATCTCAAAGTCTGCCTCACCAGATCCCACTGAATCATGATGTAAAAGATTCTCTGGAAAGAGAGCATTCTATGACCAAGTGAATTTGGGAAACTTTAGGTTTACACATAGAATAGTGTGTATTAAGGACTTTTAAAGAGCCCTTAATATGCTAATGTGTGTAGCCACTATTGAAAAACAGGGAAGTTCGTAATAATTTTTTAAAATTATGTTTAACTAGAGACTGCTTTTTTCCCCCAAGGAATACTAGTGCAGCAAAAGGTGTCCTAGGGAATTTATGGGATAAATTCTGTTAAAATATATCAGGGTTTGGTGAAAAGTGCTAGCTAAATTCATGTTTTTTTTTTTTTAAAGTACAAAACCAGCTTTACGGAGCTGTGATTCACATATCATAAAATTTTCCTTTATCATTTTAAAAATTTAATTTATTGAAGTAGAATTGATTTACAATGTTGTGTTAATTTCTGCTGTATAGCAAAGTGATTCAGATATATATATACACATGCGCACACACACACATTCTTCGCCCATATGTTCAACGGGCTAGTTTAAACAAGTCATTTCCACTAAAAGTTATGAGCCTGAGTAAAAAAATCATTTTCCCCCAAAAGAATCTCGCAGTGGTAAAGTATGTGAGAAAAAGGGTTTAGGAGAAAATGTTGAATGAAATAATTATTGTTGTCATGATGTTTCTTCTTTTTAGGTTAAAGAATCCTAGTTCCTTTGTTGCCGACAGTGTGGTAAGCTTTGTTTCTGCCTGGCCATCTCGTCTGAGAGGTTTCAGGGCATCATTTCATTCTTGGCTCTTTTAGGAGCACATGCTTCCTGTCTTCTTGAATGACTCTCCAGTGTCACTTCCTCAGTGACATTTTTGAGCAAACTCCTTTCCCCTCACTTCATTTTTCTTTGCTCACAGCCCCAAGCAATCAACAGCCCTGGAAAAGCTTTCCAATTCAGTTTTCTGTCATTGATTCTGGGGTACCATGTTTTTGCAAGTGAAGACTCTCATAGGCATGCAGGTGACATCCCTGAAGATGTGTGGTTTCCTACTTCAGCTGGTCTCTCTTCTCCTTGTTAGCTTTGCCATGGTAACTTCCAAGGGATCCTTCTTTCCCATCCACCCCCAACTTTCCTCAGCACCAAAAAATAAAGCCAGTCTTGGATTCTATCTTCAGCTTCATTCGCCAGTTCTAGACATACCTGCTCCATCATATCTCTTTCCTTCTTTTCTTCCTTAGAAGGTCAAGGAAAACCTGAAACACTCTCCTCCACCAAAAATAGTAACAGTAGCTAATTCATTCCCCACAACAACCCCTTTAAGTAGGTAGTACTATCAGTATGCCCGTTTACAGATATGAACACTGAGACACAGAGAGGTTAAATAATTTGCAAAGGTCACGCAGTAAGTGTCAGAGCTGAGATTTAACCTAATAGTCTGGCTACAGAATCCTGGAAATCTATATTTTATTCTTTATTCCTATCAGTTTAAAACAAAGCCAGCTTTGTTGAGCATGATTCACATATCATAAAATCCTTTTTAAAAAAAATCCTTTTTAACTTTTTAAAGTTAAATTTATTGAAGTAGAGTTGATTAACAGTGTTGTGTTAATTTTTGCTGTTCAGCAGAGTGACTCAGGTATACATATATATATACACACATACACACACATTCTTTTTCATATTCTTTTCCATTATGGCTTATCACAGCATGTTGACTATAGATCCTATGCTATGCAGTAGGACCTTGTGGTCTATCCAGGCTTCTCATTTTTAAAATGAACAATTTAGTGAGTTCTAGTATAATCACAGAATTTTGCAACCATCACCAATATCTAACTCTAAAATACCCACAAACCCTGGTACCAGTTAGCAGTCATTCCTCATTGCCTACTACCCCCAGCCCCTGCTAATCACTAATCTACTTCCAGGCTGTCAATTTGCCTGTTCTGGACATTTCATATAAATGGAATCATGCAATCTGCTTTTTTTTTTTTTTTATGACTGGCTTCTTGCACTTAGCATAATGTTTTCAAGATTCAGCCGTGTCATAGCATAGATCAACATCTCCCTTCTGTTTATGCTGAATAATATTCCATGGTATGAACTTACCACATTTTGTCCTTCAATTTGTCAGTTAATAGATGTTTGAGTTGCTTCCACTTTTTGGCTATTACGAATGTAGCTGCCATGAATATTCATATATATGTTTTTGTGTGTACGTACGTTTTCATTTCCTTTAGATGTATGCTCAGGAGTGGAATTTCTATGTCATGTAACTCTGTTTTAACATTTTGAGTAACTACCAAGCTGTTAACCAAAACAACTGTACCACTTCATAATCTCATTAAGAGTGTATGAGGATTCCATTGTTTCTACATCCTTAATAATACTTGTCTTTTTTGTTTTTTATCATAGACATTCTAGTATATGTGAAGTGATATCTAGTTGTATGTTTTTCTCTTAACCAAGATTGAGCATTTTTTTCATCTCTTATATCATCTTGGAGAAAATATCTATTGAAATCTTTGGCCATTTTTAAATTGGATTATTTGTCTTTTTATTGTTGAGTTGTAAGAGTTCTTTACATGCATACTTCATTATAGTGTGCTTCACAGATACTGCATTTTTTACAAATTGAAGGTCTGTGGCAACTCTGCATTGAGCAAACCTGTCAGTGCCATTTTTCTAGCAGCATTTACTCAATTCATGCCCCTCTGTCACATTTTGGTTATTTCTCATAATATTTCAAAATTTTATTGTTGTTATATTTATTACGATGATAGTGACTGTTGATCTTTGATACTATTATAACTCACTGAAGGCTTAGATGATGGTAGCAGTTTTTAGCATTAAAGTATTTTTTTAATTAAGTATGTGCATTGCTTTTTAGATGTAATGCTATTGCACACTTAGACTATGGTATAGTGTACAAAAAACTTGCATATGCATTGGGAAACCAAAATATCCATGTGAATCTCTTTATTGTTCTATTTGCTTTATTGCTGTAATTTGGAGCCGAACCTGCAAAATGTCTGAGTATGCTTATATCCCTGGTGGCTCAGACTGTAAAGAATCTGCCTGCAATGCAGGAGACCTGGATTTGATCCCTGGATTAGGAAGATCCCCTGGAGAAGGGAATGGCAATACACTCCAGTATTCTTGCCTGGAGAATTCCATGGACAGAGGAGCCTGGTGAGCTACAGTCCGTGGGGTCCGAAGAATCAGACATGCCTGAGCAGCTCACTTTCACTTCACTTTTCATGCTTGTATATATTCTGGATATATATCTCTTACTGGGTATATAACTGACAAATATGTTCTCTCATTCTGAGTTATCTTTTTGCTTTTTTGATAGAATGCTTTGAAGAATAGATGTTCTTAATTTTTTATGGTGTTCAGTTTATTTGGGCTTCCCAGGTGGCGCTAGTGGTAAAGAACCTGCCTGCCAGTTGATCTGTTTTCTTTCGTTGCTTGTGTTGTTGGTTTTAATTCAAGAAACCACTGTCTAATCACAAGGTCATGAGGATTTCTGTTTTCTTCTAAGAGTTTTATCGTTTTAGCTCTCACATTCAGTTCTCTTATTCATTTTGAGTTACTTTTTATATATAACATAAGAAAATGACCCCAAATCATTTTTTAGTATTTCTTACAGGGCAGGTCTGCTAGTGAGAAATTCTCTCAATATTCCTCTATCTGGGAATATACCACTTTCTTCTTTCTTTTTGAAAGATAGTTCTGATGGATCCTTGGTTGACAGAATTTTTCTTTCAGCACTTTGAATATGCTTTTCTAGTGCTTTCTGACCTTCATGATTTCTGGTGAAAAAACCAGCTCTCCATGTTATTGAGGATCTTTTGTATATAAGGACTCATTCTCTCTTGCTGCTTTTAAGTTTTCTTGCCTTTGACTTTTTTGTTGTGCCTAGGATTAGATACTTTTAATTTTACCCTACTTGATGTTTTTTAGGCCTCTTGAATGCATAGGTAAATGTTCATCAAATTTAGGGAGTATTTTAATCATTATTTTCTTCACATATTCTTTCTATTCCTTTCTTTTCATCTCTCCTTCTAGGATTCCTATTATGTATATGTTGCTACACTTGATGGTGCCCTACAGGTCTCTGAGGCTGTACATTTTTCTACATTCTTTGTTTTCTTCATATTTCTCAGACTTGTTGGTTCAGTTGCTCAGTCGTGTCTGACACTTTGCGACCCCATGACTGAAGCACATTAGACTTCCCTGTCCATCACCAACTCCCAGAGCTTGCTCAAACTCATGTCCGTTGAGTCAGTGATGCCATCCAACCATCTCATTCTCTGTCATCCCCTTCTCCTCCTGCTTTCGATCGTTCCCAGATTCAGGGTCTTTGCCAATGAGTCGGCTCTTCACATCAGTTGGTCAAAGTATTGGAGCTTCAGCATCAGTCCTTCCAGTGAATATTCAGGACTGATTTCCTTTAAGGTTGACTTGTTTAATCTCCTTGCAGTCCAAGGGACTCTCAAGAGCCTTCTCCCAGCACCACAGTTCAAAGTCATCGGTTCTGCAGTGCTCAGCCTTTTTTATTGTCTAGCTTTCACATCCATACATAACTACCGGAAAAACTAACTTTGGCTATACGAACCTTTTTAGACAAAGTAATGTCTCTGCTTTTTAATATGCTGTCTAGGTTTGTCAGAGCTTTTCTTCCAAGGAGCAAGCATCTTTTAATTTCACGGCTGCAGTCACCATCTGCAGTGATTTTGGAGTCCCAAAAAATAAAGTCTGTCATTGTTTCCATTGTTTCCCCATCTATTTGCCATGAAGTGATGGGACCGGATGCTATGATCTTCCTTTTTTGAATGTTGAGTTTTAAACCAGCTTTTTCACTCTCCTGTTTCATTTTCATCAAGAGGCTCTTTTGTTCCTCTTCACTTTCTGCCATAAGCGTGGTGTCATCTGCATATCTGAGGTTATTGATATTTCTCCCAGCAATCTTGCTTCCAACTTGTGATTCATCCAGCATGGCTTTTCACACTGTGTACTCTGTGTATAAGTTAAATAAGCAGGGTGACAACATACAGCCTTGATGTACTCCTTTCCTCAGACTAGATCATCTCAGTTGGTCTTTCTTCAAGTCCACTGATTGTTTCTTTTGCCAGTTTAGATTTGTTCTTCAACCTAGTAAAATTTTAACTTTAGTTATTATGCTTTTCAACTTAAGTATTTTAATTTGAATATTTTATTGTTATTGTTTTGAGTTTTTTGTTTCTATTTTTGAAATTTTGAATTTTAATTGATATTCTATTTAGTTTACATGGTTCACATATTTTTCTTGAGTACTTTAGATATGTTTTCCTTTAGTGCTTTGGGTGCATTTTGAATAATTTAAAGTGTTGGCCAGTAAATCCAGTGTTTGGGCTTCCTCACATATAGTTTACACTGAATGTTCTTTCCCCTGTGTATGGACGATACTTTCCTGTTTCTTTTCATGTCTCATAATTTGAGATGAGATCTGGACATTTGAAATGATATGATATTGCATCGCTGGGAACCATATCTATTTTCCTCCCATCAGGTTGTTGTTGTAGTGTTGTTGCCTGTTTAGTAACTTCCCTGGGTGAATTCTGTCACATCTGTATTCATTGTCATATGTGTCCACTGAGGTCTCTGTTCAGCTACCTTAATAGCCCACTAACAATTGGACAAAGGTATCCTTAAATACGGGTCAGTCTCCCCTTTGCCAACAGACTGTGTGCATGTTGGTGAACATCATCAACATGGACAGCTGATAATTCTGCACTAGCTTTCACTTGCTGCTTGATCAGAACATCAAGGTCAGCTAGAGGTGAGAGAGTCCTCTTAGGTTTTTCATGGACATGTGCAAAGTCTTTCATATGCCTTTGACTTTCTAGAGCTCCAGGAATATGGAGCTTTATCAAGCCCCCTAGATATTCCTCCAAAGATTTTTAGCCAGCCTCTTCTTTCCCCCAGGTGGTATTATTGATTCAGGTACCTGAAGTGTTAAACAGTTGCTGCTAAATATTTGCAGCCAACACCCAGGAATAGGGCTTTTACCACTGAGCCAGCTTTGATTCAGGTCAACTGACAATGAGGCCTGTTTGGGGACTTTTCAGGGAACTTTGCACATTGGTCAAACAGTGACGAGTTTCTTGCGATAGAACACTTTGAGGGCTCCAAGCCCATTTGCCAGCCCTATAGTGGCTGCCAGGTTAGTGTTTTTTAAGTTATCATTATTGTAAGACTGGCGCTATAGAGTGGTAAAGAGTCTGCCTGCCGGTGCAGGAGACACAGAGATGCGGGTTTGATCCCTGAGTTGGGAAGATCCCCTGGAGTAGGAAATGGCATCCCACTCCAATATTCTTGCCTGGAAAATTCCATCGACAGAGGAGTCTGGTGGGCTACAGTCCATGGGGTTACAAAGAGTTAGACAGGACTGAGCAACTGAGACCAAGTGTGCTGGTTTTTAGGGCTACTGCAGAAATGATAGGAGGATGGGAAGACAGGAGGAGCATGGGAAGGATATTAGTCAAAATGCTACAAAGCTTGTCCTTACCAGTATTCTGCTGGGAGGCTTTTCTTTGTTTGCTTCTTTTTTTTCATCTAAAGTCTCCTCTGGTTGTTGCAAACCTTTGGTTTATTTCCAAAGTCTTGAAGAAGTTAATTCTGACAATTTTTTGCCAGTGTCATTACTGCTTTTATGGAGAAATAGATTTTTGGAAGTCCTTACCCTCTCATTTTGGAACTTCTTTAGGCAATCCAGTTTAATTTATGAGCCTGAATTTATAAATCCTTAATAAGTACTCTGAAGACCTACTTATGAATGAAAGTGGAATTCTATAGGACTGCAAGTCATTTGTGCAGAAAAAAAAATCAAGAAGTTATTTAAATTTTTTCCTGCTACTTCAAGTCCATCAAGAGGACATTTGTATCCAGCATGTGCTACAGCTGATTTAAGGAACGTTTTTGGTGAATTAAATTTTCATGACTGGGTAATGTTACTTTTATATGGATGTGCCCTGATTTTTTTACTGATGAACATTTAGATTTTTTCCCAAGCTTTCATATTACAAATAATGGCATAAGGCATATTATCAGGCACATATCTATGTGTATATAAATCATTTGTCCAGATAAATCCACTGAAGTGGACTACTAGCTCAAAAAGTGTATGTGTGTAAAATCTTGATAGCTAGGGTAACATACATTTTTAGATCTTTAGAGTTTATATTTTATATCTAATGCTAGTATTAGGAACATTTTTTTTTTTTTTTAGGAACATTTTTTTCTTTATGGTCCTTTTTTTGTCCTGTATTTTGAAGAGGTCTAAATATGTACAGGATGTCCGAAATGTTGGGAAACAAGATAAATGATTTTAAATTATATGTTGACTGTATTTTCAAATATGTTTCTCTGTACCCTCCTGACATCTTTTCAGATGCAATACCTCTAAATTTAGAGCACTGAGGCCAGCTGTGAATCTGAAAACTGGGTAGTGAAATTTTGTGACACCCTATAGATTGGCAAGTGGATAGTGAACTTTTTTCCCAACTTTTTTTGACACCCTATAGGTTGTCAAATGGATACGTTATTTTATCTTCATTTTCTCTTATGTATACTTGGCACCAACCCAAAGGGCTAAAATCTTTCTTGATATTTGAAATCATAGTATTTCAGTTGCTCCTGTTGAGTATTTTTCTCTTTCAAGTGAGTTGTAGCAGGATGCCTCATGACTCACCTTTCTGGATTTGTTACCCAAACGACTCAGCATCTTAAATTATAATAATATACGTGCTCTTCTAGCTGGGTTAGACTAGAACATGATTGAAAGCAATACAGTACAAGAAGAACCTGGCTGTTTATAACACTCGTTTTTTTTCTTTTAAGTGTCTTGACTTGTGATCTGCCGTCTTTCATTACATAAAGGGAGAATGAAAATCATCTCTAGTTGACACTCTTTCATGCCTATAATGTTTACCTGGTGCCTTTTGATATTTTATTGCTCATGCTACCTTCTGATGAGCTTCTGATGTGTTTTAGGCAAACCATGGGGAGATATTAATTGTCTTATTAGGAGAAAGCTGGTTCTTTTGCCAGTACCCTCTGGCACTAAGGGTCAGGAAATAAAAGTGGCCCTTTACTAATTCTCAGTTAAATTATAGGACAAATCCCATTACAGCAAATTCCAACACAGCAGACTCTTTATATGACAACAGGATTTCCTAATCTCAGACAATGGCCTGCTCATTGCAGGCAACAAAACCCTAGCCCTAAATATGCACTAGGAGTTTTTCATAATGGAATTGGACCTGCGGTTATGTTTGAAATCAGAATTATTCTTTGGGAATGGTGATTCTACACACGAATGCAAGGAATAAATGGCTTCATTTGCCTCTCCCTGAAATGTGCTATCAGCGAACCACAGCAACCCTGTAATAACATGATGAATTCTCCTAAGTATACAGGAGATTAGTAAAAGCCGCTCATCAGGACGTGATCCACAACTCAGGCTCCGGGAACATGTGGCAGCTGCCAATCTCTGCCTCCATTGAGGTCCCTGGCATTAAATTGCTTTCAGGAAATAGCTGTTGAATAAAGAATAGACTGGAAACAACTTTGACTTGTTTCCTTAGTCTCCGAGGGGAAGAGGTCCACAGAGGCTTTCCAAGGCTGCTGGATTTTAGTTGCACTGCAACAGGTCCAGTCTTTTATTAATCTGCTGGCTGAGGTCAGTAATCCCTCAGCTTTCTCCAGCCAACTCCACAGGTGCAGAGCTGATGAGGGAGGATTGTTCTGTGGAGCCTGACCAGGTACCATTTGCAAAGCTGCTTTCAATTCATCTGAAGAGGACCTTGGGGGTGACATGGGGGTCTGTAGAATGACAAACTGGATTCTTCACCCAAGATTTTAAAGAATTCAGTTCTGACTGCTGATGTCACCTCTGCCAAGATCAGAAAAACCAACCACCCTGTTACCTCAGTCACTATATAGAATTAAAAATGCAACTGCTATTATGTGTAGTTAATAATGATGCTAGTAGTAAATTCTTATATAGCACTTTTTATGTCCCAGGCACTGTTTGAAGACTTTAAATACCCATATACTTTATAGACAATGATACCATGAAGGTACAAACTCTTTCCCCTACTTTGCAAATGAGAAAACTGAGGTGCAGAGAGGTTGAGTATTTAATCCAGGGTCCCACAGCTATTAAGAGGCAGAGCTGGACTTTGACCCTAGGCAGTTTAGCTCCGTAATTCATACACTTATCCCTTTCTTTCAGTGCACTTCACCTCCAAGATCTCTGTGTTTTTAAATAGTAGGTCTCTACTAAGTGATTGAAGATACAAGTGTATTCAGCAAACATTCACCCAGCACCCACCGTGGCTGAGCCCTGGGATTAGAATGGTGAATGTCAGAAGTCAAGGTGCCTGCCCTCCTTTGTGATCAATGGTTATGCAGGTGAACACTGGGAAAGAAGATAATTTGGTTCTTTAGTGACCTTTGATGAAGATGCCACCTCCAAAGCAAGAAAAAGTAACATGTACCACTGGGGCTGAACACCATGGGGAGGACAGGCAAGGGGAACACATGTGGAACAGCATATTCCACATGGAATATGGAGGGCCGGGGGCAGTGGGATCATGGTCTTCTTCAGGAACTGCTGCCCTGCTCGTGAGAGGAGGTGCCTGCAGAGTTGGCCAGGGCAGACCACTGAGGGACCCATAGGGAATGTTTAGAAGTCTTACAAGCAATGGAAAGCCGTCAGAGAGCCTTCTACAGGAGAATGAAAACATTTGGGTTTTTTAACATTTTTATTGCAGTATAATTGCTTTACAACATTGTATTTCTTTCTGCTGTTCAGCAAAGTGAGTCAACTGTATGTATACATGTATCCCCTCTTTTTTTGGATTTCCTTCCCATTTACGTCACCATAGAGCACTGAAAAGGGTTCCCTGAGCTATACAGGAGGTTCTCGTGAGCTATCTATTTTATGCATGGTGTCAGTGCATATATATCTATCCAAATCTCCTAATTCATCCCATCCCATCTTTTCCCCCTTGATGTTCATAGACGTGTTCATATATTTGTTCTCTATGTCTCACAGACATAGACATCTTATTTCTATTTTAGAAATAAGATCATCACTACTTTCTAGATTTCACATATATGCATTAATATACGATATTTATTTTTTTCTGACTTACTGTATGAAAGACTCTAGGTCCAGCCACATCTCTGCAGATGACTCAGTTTCATTCCTTTTTATGACTGAGTACTATTCCATTGTATACATGTACCACATTCTCATGTACCCATTTCTCTGTCAATGGATATTTAGGCTGCTTCCATGCCCTGGCTTTTTGTAAATACTGCTGCAATGAATAAGATTTGGATTTTGAAAAGATCTCTCTGATGTCTCAGGCAGAACAGAGGGGAGGGTCACCAGAAAGAATAGTGGGATATCAAGCAGAAAGCTCATGCTCCAGTCCAGACCAAACCAAAAAACAGAGGCAGCCATGTTGGGCTTGGGATGTTGGCAGTGGAATGCAGAGAGAAACAGATGTGAGGAATATTTAGGGGATAAAATCCACAATTTATCATGGAGGGGTAAAGATGACTCCAGCTGTCGTGGAAACCAAACATCTGAATGAAGTGGCACGTAGAACCCTCAGACTTAGATTTCATTCATCTAACCAGTGACAGCAATGTTCTCAGCTATACAGCTGAAGAAGGACGTCCTGTGGTGACTCGAATATTTGTTGAGAACCTAGTGTGTGCCAAGCCCTGTATTCGGTAAACAATATCATGGACAGAACTCATGTCCTCAAGGGTTTAATCACAGAAGTTCTCAACCAGGAGCAATCTCACACCCACACACCCCCTCCACCCTGGGGGGTTGGATAGTGAGTGGAGTTTGCTATTTGCAGCCAGAGAAGCTGCTAAACATCCTATACAGCTTATAGGATGGCCCCTGCAATAAAGAACTCTTTGGCCCCAAATTGTGAAAGTTGTGAACCTTATTAGTTTATTCTTTAGATGAGAAGAAGGAGGAGCAAGCCATGCAGTATATACAGCAGTGTGATGAGGTCACGTACAGGGTGTTATCACATTAGAGAGAGGGAAACTGAGCCTTGTTTGTGGGAGGAAGAGGCAATGGAGGCTTCTTTTAGTCCTTGAGTTCTGTTTAATTGAACTTAATTTAAATGGAAGAAGACTGTGGACTCTGATGTCCAAGGGTTTCTAATCCACACTTCACTGGCTATGTGACATTTGATCTCACTGTGCTTCAGTTTCCTCATCTTCTTGTTTGGTTCTCCCTTCACGGCCCTGTGGTGAGATGAAGGGAGATAGTCCTGGTGAAGACTTGAGCACGTCTTGGACACAGTAGTCACTCAGTAAAAGCCCATTGTGGACACTCTTTGCTTCAGTTGCCCAGTTGATGTGATTTTTTGTTTTTTTTTTTTTCTGGAATGAGCAGGGGACAAAAATCTGCTTGGTTCTAGCACCTTCCTAAGCCCCACTTTACTGAGTTGGGCAAGTAGCTTGTTTCTTGCTTGTGACAGGAAAAATGAAGGTGAACAAAAGATTGCCATCACCATTGGTTTTCACTGTGGTATTCAGACTTCTGTGGGAGCATCTAATGGAAAAGTTGAGATTTCAATGGAATGCCCACCTTTTACTCACTGTTGAGTAATAAATACAGGGCTCCCTAAGGCCAGACTTAGCACATCTCTAACCCATAATAGTCCACTTGTAGAACTGCAGTCCAGCATGTTTAATCATCCTGTAGTAATTGGCTCAGAAGTTTTTCAGGATTTGAGGCATCCACTTCTGTTCGTGTGCAGAAGCCCATTGTATTCATTCAGTTGTATTGACTGGAAAATAAGGTCTTTTTTTTTTTTTTTTTCTTTCAACTCTCCAAAGAACTCATTTAAACACTGAATTTGGCTTTGGGAAGTTCCCTGCTGGCTGCTTAAACTCTCGGCCCACTGTAAAATGATGTTTGGATTGACATATAACCATCTGAAGTCAAGAAAAAGGGAGTATTTGATGAGATTGGAGAATGGTATTACTAGGAATCTGCTGCTTGCTATCACTGGGTGGGGAGTTTCCTTCCCAGGGTGGAGAATGGGTTCAGTTGTCTTCCAGCAAATCAGAGAATGCATCCAATCTTAATGGTTTAACTGCTCTACTCTGGGGGCTTGATAAGCCGTCGCCCATGGCCTTTTTTCACAGATTTTGGGAACACAGCCATGCTTAGTCACGTGTGTATGGTCTATGGCTGCTTACATGGCAAAGTTGAGTGATTGCAACAGAGACCATATGGCCTGCAAAGCCCAAATTGCTTTGTATCTGACCTTTTACAAAAGAAAATTTGTCAACCCCTCCCTGCTCTAGAAGAGTGCTTCTAAAACCCTAATGCACCTTAGAATTGCGCTTGAGGATTCTGATTCAGTAGGCCTGCGAATCTGCATTTTTAACAAACTCTCAAGTGATGACAGTCCTGATGGTCCATGGACTATACTTGGAGTGGCAACGTTCTAGAAATTCATTGGCTTCATGCGTATGGTTCTTATAGGAGGCAGGATGTTGGTGGTTCAGAGCATAGGGTTTAAATCTCTATTCTTAGCATTTGTTACCTTGTCATCTTCGTAAGATACCTAATGTCCTTAAGCTTTGGATTGCTGCTCTGTAAAACAGAGGTAGTACCTATGAAGTGCTTAGCGCAGGGCCCGGCCTATAGTATGAGTCAGTTCTTATTAGCTCCTGACACACGGGTGTCCTGTGAGGCGTGTTACCTCGGAGCCAGACAGCCCCTACTGTGGCCTTCAGTTCAACCTTGGTGTCACCGTAGTGGCAGGGGTCTTACAGGTGTTTTTTTGGAGAAACTGGTTGGCAGTTTTGTTGTTGTTCTTGTTGTTTTAAAGGAATGATTATTTAGAGATTGCTTTGGTTCAATTAATTGAAAAATCTAATTCTTCAAGTTTAGCATCCAGACATTACTATTCTATCATGTTTGTAAATCGTAGGCCCCTGTTTACAAGCTTGTTAGTCACTCAGTCGTGTCCGACTCTTTGAGACCACAGGGACTGTAGCCCTTCAGGCTCCTCCGTCCATAGGATTCTCCAGGCAAGAATACTGGAGTGGGTTGCCATTTCCTTCTGCAGTTTACAAGCTTAGATAATTAAATTCTTTATATTTTAAAATGCATTGGTAATTATAAAGTATTTAGCTTCTTTTTAAGTCATCTGACTTGACTCTCGCCTCCCCCAGGGAAGATACCCTTTCCCGTCTCTGTTCATAATTCTTTCAATTCTTACAGATTGAACTTATGATACGCATAAAGTTGACTTCAGTATCCTAAAACTTTATTTAAATTTCATTAAGATTTTAATTTGAAATCATAAATCTATATCAATTACTCTGACATTTTAAATTGGAACTACAAGAGCAACCTGTTTATTTCAACAGGGCAAATTCTTTCAAATGTTAAAATGATTAAAATACCAAATATGTGCAGATTCTGTAAGACAAACTATATAAAGATTATAGGTTTGGTTCTTTTAAATGTTTCTGAATGTCATTATAAATCTTACCAGGGTTAATGCTTACCTACTAAGAAAACATCTCTTTTTTAAATTATTATTTCTATTTTTAAAATTTTAATTCAGGAAACATTTCTCAGCCTGAACAGTTTGGGGTGGGGGGATACCTTGTCAGTTACCTTGAGATTGCATGATGATCAGAAATTACAGTTAGGATGTGGATTCCATTCTTAACTATAATGCTGCTGGGAGACCCTGAGTCCTGTTTATAATTCCTGTGTCATCGACTTCGTAAATCAGTAACTAGGTAGTTGAATAGTCTCTAGCCCTTAGCTGCAAGTTAAAGATTACAGAAGTGTAGAACACTCTTCCAGGCTGCTCCAAGCCTCTAGCTTGACTATTGCATTTCTTTGTCTCTTGCCAGCCAGTTCTGAGGACTCTTGAACTTGTTGGAAAATGGCATTGCTTTAAGAACTTCCTATCATGTAGGACCGTAACTTTACTAGATATTAAAATGAAAGCCTGTTTTATTTTGCGTATCTTGACTGACATACAGTCACAGCTTCTAAGGCCATTCTGCTAGGGGGATTGGCCTGAGTCATTAAACTCCTTTGATAATAAAAACAATCAGGACAGTTAAATATCCTCCATGTGGTGTCTTTGGGTAGCCTGATTATAGGGGGAAATATTACAGTTAACTGTGGTTATACTGCCTAGATTGTGTAGTCCAACGGTTTTTCCTTTAAGGAAGAGAAAGGATAGATGTTCAGGGGAAATTCGAGTTCAGATTCAGAGAAGGCCTGAGATGTGCCTAGCTGTGTGATGGATAAACTAGATTGTTGAGTCTTGCTTAGGAGACCAATGCTTTCCGCATATACACTGCCCCCACCCTTTTCATAACCAGACTTTTCATTGAAGCTTATCATAATTACTATGAGACAAATGGCTCTAAATGATAAATTTTTGCCTTCATTTTGTTATTTGAAAATGTGAGTTGGTCTTGGATTGTATTACCATAATTTATTTGAAAGGCATTCATTTAAAAAATACTATTATCCAGCTTTGGCCATTTGATACATGGCTGCTTTGGGTACTTTATCTAGTTGTTTACACCAGAACAGGCTTTTCTGGGATTGGTTTGAACTTAGGTAAACACTGAAAAGTTTATTTTTTGTTGTTAAAAAGGTTTCCTTCATAGGTATAAAATTTTATGAGCTAAATAAAGATTTCCAAGAAGAGACTATTCTGATATCTCTTACCAGTCTTTTCACTTAAGAAGAGCCATTCTCATCAACCTAAAGGCAAGGAGAATTTTGTGTGGAATTCACACCCAGGCATCTCAGACCTTCTTTATTGGCTTT
This sequence comes from Cervus canadensis, assembly GCF_019320065.1. NCBI lineage: Eukaryota > Metazoa > Chordata > Mammalia > Artiodactyla > Cervidae > Cervus > Cervus canadensis. Next base: position 22,172,175 of record NC_057407.1, read on the forward strand.
ATTCTGAAGTTAAGGGTAAAAGAACATTTGGGACTATTTATGCCTGGGGGCCCCAGAAGTTAAACCCATCAGGGGTGTTATAGGTATTAAATATGATCCTTCTCCCTTGAAAGGAATTAAAAAATTAAACCATTACCTTTCTGCTAGTGATTCAGATTAAAATTGCTGTGGTTGAACCAATCTCTTTATCTCTTCTTGAAATACCTTTGCCCCCATTTGACAATTTTGAGCGATGAAAGATTCTTTGAAATGATATATGCAGAGTTGATAGGCATCCCATTTTTTGCACATGTTGTAAATTTTCACAGCACACCAAAACGTATGACTTTCTTCTTTTCTCAGGCCCCATCCACCTTGCATTTAAATTGCTTTTGGATTGAACACTCCCTCCTGGAGCTGCTGCTGTTGTTCTTGTTGTTGAAGCACTTGAGAAGCAAGGCAGCCTTTGAGATTTTCATTAAAGTTCCAGCAGCAGTCGTCACTGCGGCTCAGAATATTTAATGCTCTGTAGTTGCTGGGAGCTTTGGAAAACTATTGGAAGTGGACTTGAAAAAACAAGAGAGATAATTTAATGAATCTTGAAAAATGTCAGCCTCCATTTTGACTTGAGTTCACAATTCATGTTTTGCATTTGGTACTTGAAAAGCAGAGTGGTGATAATTAGGATCTGACACTAGTTCTTCTCTCCCAGATGAGGAACACTTCCTGATTAGCTATAGGCCAGTTTGATTCACTCATTTAAGCTCTGTTCATTCAGTGAATCAGTAAATGTTTAAGAGCCTACTGTGTACCTAGAACTGTGAGAATCTAAGATTATGTTCATGGATAAAGATGGGCCTTGATGTCCTGTGCATTTATTCTTGAATGGAAGACCAACATGAAACAGGTGATCTTATGCTCACTTAGTCACGGCTGTGGTGAGTGGATACAGATGTGCATAGTAATACAGTGTCATTCACTCGGCCGTAGGATTAAGAATTGTTGGTAGTATTTGGAGAGGAACTTCTGGGTTCACTTATTTCAACTTATTAGATTGCCCTGTAGTGTTGGACAGTGTGTTTTTAACGCAGCTTCATATGTGTTTGTTATTTATGCCAAAGTCCTTTATCTGGAAAGCTTTGAAAATTAGGATATAAACACTGTAAACAAACAAACAAAAACTAGGTCATCCTAATATTCCCCAATATGTGTGTGTCAAAAGGATACAGATTCACCCAGATCCTTCTTATTATCAGTATGGCATTAATATGACTGTGGCATGATCATGTGTGTGTATTAATATTCATGAGCCCCAAGGTCCATTTTTTCCTTGAGTTGACTCAAACATTTATTCCTTGTCAATGATTTTAAATTTCTACTCCATCTACTAGCACTGATTCTATGAATATGCAAAGTTTTGGTCTAACAGTTCAATAGTGACAGGTAAAGATAGGTCTAAATCATAAATACGACCCCAGTAAAGAAAAGTAATGAGGAACAAGATGCATGATGGCAGTTGCAAACAGAAATGATTTATTCACTTTTATTTTTCATGAGCCCTAATTCAGGTCCTACCACGAAATTAATAGATCTTTCTCATCATAGGAAATGACAGATGCATCAGGCGTTGGAAGCACTAGAGAGTAAGTGATTCCCGGTATACTTTTCATCAATTGATACTAAACATTTTTATCAGTTCTGTTCACTCTGTCTGTTAATACATGGCTGGCAGGGATGTCTTGGGAGCTTTCTTGGCCACCTTAGGAGCCTGAGCTACAAAACGGAACATTTCTATCTCATCCAAATGGAGAGGCATCATTCAGATGTAAAAATAGTCAAGCACCAGTGTGCAGATTAATATTCCACAGTGAGAAGACGTGGGGTCTGTCGGTTTACCCCCATTCACATGCTTGCCAACACACATTCTCTCCAGGTGGAGCCCCTCCCCCACTTCTGGGCAAAGCTTGAGTCTGAGAAGTGTTTCCAGATGTGTTCAGGTGCTGACATCTTAAAGGATGAGGGTGGGCTCTTAGGATCCTCAGCCAACTGTGCATTTCCTGGGCTGCACCTTGGACTGGCATTTCAGCCTGGCAACTGTGCGGTTGTCTGGTCCACGGATGTCCCCCATGGATGCCCTGGTACCTCTGTGATGGGGTGTACTTAAATGCCATCTTGGAGCCCATCAGGCACTTGCCACGCCAGGTGAATTTGGCAACAGAAACCTGTGCTGTTTGCATAAAAGCCTGTTGGTCCTTTCTTCATATCACCTGATGGTGCCACTCCTGCCAGATCCAGGCTGCTCCTAGAATAGTGTTGGGTGGGTTGAGGGTCGGTTGGGATGTTAACACTTTCAAGCTGCTCGATACCTCAGAGGGCAGAGGGCGCAGAAAGTCAGTGTTGGTGGGAAGAGCTCTTGTGGCATCAAGGCCACTATGGAGAACCCAAGTCCACAGGCTTGTATCCGGCTCTGGAAATTTAGGACCAACTTTGTCTGGTGTAAATTTTTTAAAATGAAGCTGGAAATCCTTCTTTTAAATAAAATCTCCTGATTTTTACAAGTTACCAGCTAATGGAGACTTGTGGGAATACTTCGCCAGCCAGATAGAACACGTGTGGGCAGGGACCCTTTTATTCCAGGCCCTGGCTACTCCTGGCATGGTCCCCAGACCAGCAGCCTTTCCTGGGAGCTCGATGGAAATACAGAATTGCAGCTCCACCCTGTCCTGTTAGAACGGCATGTAAACAAGATCCCAGGTGATTTGGATGCATGTTAGAATTGGAGATTTATTATGTTGGGGTCCTGATTCAGGTTCTCATGCAGGCAAAGCAAGACGCTTTTGAGTTATTAGCTAGAACTTAAATATCTTAAGTGGCATTCCATTTTAAAAGCACAAAGAGAACCTCATCCTTGAGGTACTAACTTGGATACAGTTTTTATGGGGAGACCTCCTCCCTAAAACCAGGTTAGGGTCCTTGTTCCTGACTCCACCCCTCCTTGTTCTAACTGGTGTTAATGTCAGGACCCCATAAAGGCAGAAGCCAGGTCTTGTTCCCTTTGTATTTCTAGCCCTTGTCAGGGTACCCAGAACTTATGGGTGTTCAATACATGAATGAATTAGTGAAATCTGCCAATCTTATCTCAGTTATTGTACATTGCACAGTAACTTATTTACTGATTGAGGGGTTTAATTAGACTTATCAGTAGGAGGAAAACTTAGCAACAGTAGAATCTTTTTTATACTCACAGTCTTCTTGTCTACTTCTTTGAGGTATATCCTTCATCTTACTGTTCATTTTGTTCTCTTTTACATTTCTGGGACCTGTTCCATGACCTAGCATATAGTAGATGCTCAATAAAGATGTTTTGAATGGATGAATGCATAAAAGCAAAGAGCTCAGTAATTAATACTTTTTTCAATCATCACCCCTTTAATTATCCATCCAAATTATAGACTCATGGCTTAATTATAACTTAAAGAAAAAACTTTAAATATGTATAATGTAAGTAGTATGTGTGTGTGTGTGTATATGTACACACATAGTGCTCACCAGCACTGTTCTGTATTAAATGGGGCTTTTAGTGCCCTCAAATACGTAGACTATATTACTTTATGAAAATAATGGGATAGTCCTTCATGTTTATCTTACCAAGCAGAAGAGTCAGGGATGCCTCCTTTTCTTGAGTTGCAGTAGGCTGCCCTTAGGAAATTTGAAGTGAATCTTAACCATCTAATCTGATCACATTCTTTACCTACATCTTATCTAGAATAGCATATTGTGAAGACAAAAAAGACAGCAAAGCAGATGCAAATATAATGTTTTCTATGTTAGCATTCACTTATTATGTATTCTATACAAAAGTCATCTGTCATTAGGAGAGAAGCTTTTGATCCATATAAAATATTTTAAATTGAAATTTTAAAAAATCACAGATATTTTTGGGTTTTAATGGAAGGGAGGATTGCCTTGCAAGGATTCTGTCGCTTGATGGAAATTGACTTCCAATGGTTCTTATCAACTTGGAGTAATATATTGACACTCTTACTTTCCAAGAGAATTTATTCTATTCAGTTTTACTCTTGTTCTAGACTGAACTGGCCTCTCAGTTTTGTTATTATGCATTTGCTAGGCTTCTGTCTTTGTTTTTATTTTTGTTTTGTTTTTGGTCTATGTGTGTGATTTTAATGACTTATTTTAGGTATCCTGACCTGTCATCTAGCATGGCCATTATGAGAGTTTGACTTCAGTTCTGAAAGGCGTGGAAGAGTGTTTCAGATAAAAATTCTATTTTAGACCAAAAGAACAGAAAACTTTCTTCCTGTGTATGTGTTATAGAAGCTAACCTTTCTGTTGATTGTGTAAAGCAAAAGAATAATTGTCATTTTGAGAATTAAAGTACAATCAATGTTGTAGATACTTGATTATAATGAGCTTAGGCTTTTACAAGATTTCTTTGAATGATGAGGCTGTCAAATAGGTTCTTTAGTTTATATTCAGTCACTTAGTCATGTCCAAATCTTTTGCGACCCCATGGACTGTAGCCTAACGGGCTCCTCTGTCCATGGGATTCTTCAGGCAAGAATACTGGAGTGGGTTGCCATTTCCTTCTCCAGGGTATCTTTCCAACCGAGGGATCGAACGCAGGTCTCTTGCATCTAATGCATTGAAGGCAGATTCTTATAGTCAGCAGATTTTTTTAAGAAGAGTAACTTGGTAAGCTTTTAATAACTATGTTTGCATAATTAAAGTATAAAAGATGCACATTAAATTAATAATAGCTGTTGCCTTAGAAGGTGAATTTGGAGAGTGAGAATGAGGGAGGAAGGGACTTTCACTTTATACACTTTATATTTAAGAAGCTTGTATTGCTTTGGGATTAATTGACTAAACTAAAATGTATAAAGAATTGAAGAAGCACATAACCTAAAAAATTTAAAATAATAAAGTATGCCTGAAGCTTATTATTTGCTTTATATTTTCAAAATTCTCTCTAAAAGTTATATTTTGTCAGATTTTTTAAAAATGAAATTTGGTTCATGAACGCCTAGGGATACTTTTGTGTATGTATGTGTGTTTTATATTTTGTTTTTATTGGAGTATAATTGCTTTACAATGTTATGTTGGTTTCTGCTGCACAACAATGTATATCAGCTACATGTACACATATATCACCTCCCTCCCACCCCCATCCCAGCCCTCTGGATCATCACAGAGCACCAAGCTGAGCACCCTGGGCTATACGGCAGCTTCCATTAGCTATGTATTTTACACATAGTAGCATATGTATGGAGAAGGCAGTGGCACCCACTCCATTACTCTTTCCTGGAAAATCCCGTGGACAGAGGAGCCTGGTAGGCTGCAGTCCATGGGGTAGCTGGAAGTCAGACATGACTGAGCGACTTCACTTTCACTTTTCAATTTCCTTCATTGGAGAAGGAAATGGCAACCCACTCCAGTGTCCCTTGCCTGGAGAATCCCGGGGACAGGGGAGCCTGGTGGGCTGCCGTCTATGGGGTTGCACAGAGTCGGACACGACAGAAGCGACTTAGCAGCAGCAGCAGCATATATACATATGTATATGTGTATATGTCGTTCCTAATCTCTCAGTTCGCCCTACATCCTGCCCTCCCTCCGCCTCCCCGTGTGTGTGTGGCAGGGGGTGGGGGGCGCTTTTGATCTCCTGCTTTCACCATCCAGAATTCTTCCTGTGATGTTTCCTTAAGAGCACAACAGTATTCAGTGATCTTGATCACTGATGTAATAGTTCACATTAAACAATGCTTTCCATAATGTATAAAATAAATATTTCTGTGAGAGAAAAGTTAGGAAAGTTGATCATCAGTACTGTGTGGTTTAGGAGCCAGTGGGACTGGGTTTAAATTCTGGCTGCGTTATATTCTAGCTCTATGACCTTGGGCCAGTTACCAGATCTCCATCTGTGCTTTACCTTACTCATCTGTGAAGTACACACTAGTACTGCCCTAAAGGGTTGTTGTAGGATGTAAATGAGTTTATTTGCATCAAGCACTTTGAAGCACTTATTATGTAAAGCACTTTATGTAAAACATTGTATTCGTTCGCTTGTGCTGCATAACAAAGCACCCCAGAATTTAGTAGATTAGATCAACATTTCTTTATGATTTCTCTTAGTTGAGGCAGGCAGAGCCTGTCTTCTGGTCTCGTCGTCTGGGGCTGGCTTGGGCTATTGGATGCCTCACGTAGGTGTTTAGGGTGATCACTGCTGTGACAGCAGGAGCTGGACTTGTTGACGTGGTTGTCATAGGTTTCGGAACAGCAGCAAGAGGGCAGAGCCCAGGTGCAGAGTTGTTTTTAAAGCCCCTACTCTAGTTATAGTTGCTCTTACTTCCTCTGGAGGAGGGCATGGTTCCGCTCTCCAGTATTCTTGCCTGGGAAATCCCACGGACAGAGGAGCCTAGCGGGCAGTGGTCCATAGGGTTGCAAAGAGTGGCACGCAGCTGAGCACGCACACATGCTAATATGTCATTGGTCCGAGCACATCCTATAGCCACGCCCAAGCGCATTCTCTAAGCAAGCCCATAGCCATTCTGGGAGAGGATATCTCACGAGTACTGGCTGGGAAATCAGTCAGACCGTTTTTGCAGACAGTCTGCTTCAAGCACCCTATAAGCATTAGCTGCTGCTATTACTATTATTATTTTTATTAACTCTCCAACATAAAGCTCCTGAAAGTAAAGACATATTCAGGTAAAGCTCTTGATGTATCTTCAGTTAGTCATTAGCATTTGCCATTTCCAAATATTGTGGGAGCCTCGAAAATTAATACTTGCAACAAGAGAGGTTTTAAGAGGAGCTTATTCTGCAGGGCTGAAATTATTGTTTTTGTTACAAACTGTAGCTGTCCCTACTGGTCTCCCTGGGAGCATTTTGCAGGTTATAAAATACAGCGATTACTATGGTAATCATATTGCAAGTATAAAATGGCTTTGACCTACTTGTTAAAATGCAGTGTGTATTAAAATAAAGACTGTGAGCTTAAAGCTAAATGAACTCAGAATAAAAACAGAATAGCACATCCAAAGTGCTAGAAAGATCTTCAGAAGGAGAGGAGGGCATTTGATAAAGAGGATGCGTTTTTCCTCATTCTTTTCATTTTCCCCTTGGTCTGATGACCTCTGGGAAATAACACCATCTCAGAAAGCATTTCTGTTCTCTGCCCGACTTGCAGACAGAAATTTTTTTTTTAATAGCACAAGTTACCATTTGGAGAGCCACACTGTAAGTAACCTAGCATGTTAGTCCCATGCTAGGTTTTTTAAGACACTGTTTTGCTTTGTCATCATACTTCCCCCCAATAGGAATTATTATTCTCTTTCTATCAGTGAGGAAACTGAGGCTAAGAATAAATGACTTGCCTCAACCCTGGAAATTCCTGCCCTCAGATGCTCGGATCTATAACGACATAACAATCAGGATACCTGAGACCCATAAGAAATTGGTTAAAATTATGCAAATTGATCTGTACATTTGTACATTGACTTAATCATTTATTCAAGGATCATTGATTGTGTGCCTGTTGTGTGTTCCACAGCATACTGATTGCTTTGTGGGTCAACAGACAAGCACCTAAAAAGGGTCTTCTAGGCATAGGAAAGCTTCCCAGATGTCAAAGATGCATGGAAGATGAGTGGGCGGTACTTCAGGGGGAAGGATGGTGCTGGGTTTCAGGTACCTGAATTAGTAACAGTGAAAAACCAGGCGACCTACAAACAGGGCAGTTTAGCAAAGTTGGAGGACAATTTTAGTAGAGACAGTTGGCATGGTAAGTAAGGGTCAGATCCTGAAGGTTTCTGTTAGTCAAGGCCCTTTATCTGAGGGCACTAGTGAACTAGCAGAGTATTGAGGAGGAATGCCACGGTCAGATGGATCACTGAGCAAGATCACTCCAGACCCAGTGTATAAAATGGGGTTGGGATGGGATGGGATGGGCGGAGAGGCAAGACCTCTGGCGGTGAGTCAGGTTGATGCAGCAGCCCAGGAAAGAGAGCAGTGCCGGGACTAGGGCATGGTGGCCAAGGGGCATTTAGAAGCTGCTTGGAAGTGGGGGCAATGGGAAGAGTTAAGGATGCCATCCAGTGTCTGACCTAGGAGTCTGGGTAGGTGATTCCACTGAGGGAGAAAATTTGGAAGACGGTAATGATCCGTAGTGGGCATGGCGAATTTTGTTCCTGTGGGACTTCGAGGACTCCCCTAAAAGGAAGCACAGAGAAAGAAGAGCCTTCAAGGAAACTGGAGAAGATGCCTCCTCACTTTCCTCTGAAGCTCTCGTGGCAAAATGTTTAAAACTTGAAGTACTTAAAACGAGTAGCTCTTGGGCACCTGATGATTTCTGGAAACCATGGGCAGAGTAGAGCTTAGTAGGTTGACATGCTTCAGTTTCTTTGTTCTTTGAGTGTGTGTTCTTTTTTCCTTTCCTGCATTTAAAGAAGAAAAATCAGGGCTTCTCTGGTGGCTCAGTGGTAAAGAATCCACCTGCCAATGCAGGGGACACGGGTTCAATCCCTGGTCCAGGAAGATCCCACATGCTGCAGAGCGGCCACTGAAGCCCCTGTGTCTAGAGATTGTGCTCCACAACAAGAGAAACCACTGCAATGAGAAGTCCTTGCACCACAACTGGAGAGTAGCTCCCGCTCTCTGCAACTGGAGAGAGCCGGTGCGCAGTGATGAAGATCCAACACAGCCATAAGTAAATCTTTAAAAAAAAAAAATTCAGCCACATTAAAGCATAGGTCTAGGTTAAGAGGGGGAATCATCAATACATTTAATTCAGCAAGAGGCAAATTGACTTAATCTATCTTGGACCAATTGGGATCATTTGGGAGGAGCTTTTTCTTCCCAATAGAGTTGTGTTTGTGTTGAGAAAGAGTCTAGGGCTGGTTTCAGGCCCAGTTGCAAGGAGTGTTGTGATCAGTTAGAGGTCTTTACGGTGGAAGCTGTCTTTGGGTAATAACATAGCTGACAGACATTCTCTACCCTTCTCTAAAGAATCCATTACTAAGAGTAATAATTTTCCAGAAGCACTTACATTTCATCTCTCGCAGTATGCATTTACCCAATATGAATCCTGCCCTGCTTGGTCCTGTTGCTCTGCTTGGTAACTTGGGGCCTCAGTATGGTCTCATTAGCATAACTCACTAGGGAGTTGAATGTGGCCAGAGTGAAGGTTGACTTTTTACAGCCTGATCATTTCTGTGCTACCCAGGGAGCTTATAAATTTGAGCTCCCAGTTTTGTCCATAATTATTTGTTCTTTAACATAGATGATTTTGAGACATAATTGGCCCCAAGCATTGCAATTTTCAGTCACATTAATTGACCCTCTGATAATTACAGAAAGGAAAAGAATATACACATAGGTTAGCTGATCAATTTAGGTCCCAGGAGCTCTATTTCCTGAAATTATCCTGGAAATAAATCTGAAGGTGAAAGCTTCATACAACAAGTAGATTTTAGACGTTCAGTTATTTAAAATTTTTAGTCATGGTGAAGAGCAACTGAGTCAGTAAAGTGATTCCTTTGATTTTACTTGTTTTAGTTAATGATGTCTACATACTCTACTGTGTTCATCATTTTCCTAGAGAAAGGTGATTCTTAAAATTCTCTCGTTGGCCTTCCGGAGGAGGGTAGAATATTCATTCGGCGGACAGTGGTAATGAAAGGTTTCCTTGGAAAACTACTAGTTTGGGTCTTCTAACCAGGAGACTAAACGTCAAGTCCAGTGACCAGAAATGTCAAGCTTTATCTACATCTAGAGGGGAGGAGTAGTGTGTGTGAAACCTTTTCAGTTGTGTCTGAGTTGTTGCAAAATCCACTCCAGTATTCTTTTCCAGTGAGTCAGCTCTTCACATCAGGTAGCCAAAGTATTGGAGCTTCAGCATCAGTTCTTCCAATGAATATTCAGAGTTGATTTCCTTTAGGATGGACTGTTTGATCTCCTTGCCGTCCAAGGGACTCTCAAGAGTCTTCTCCAGCACCACAGTTCGAAAGCATCAATTCTTTGGCACTCAGCCTTCTTTATGGTCCAACTCTCACGTGCATACATGAGTACTGGCAGCTCATAGTAACTGATTAATTGTTTGACCCTGAGAGTTTAGTGACCCATGAGAGGTCACCTTGACTTGAGTGTTATGATCATCAATGAGAGTGATCTCATGTAAGTCATTTTTTTTCAACTTTTTATTCTGTATTGGGTATATCCAATAAACAATGTTGTAATAGTTTCAGGTGGACAGCAAAGGGGTCAGCCATACTTACACATGTATCCATTCTTGCCCAAATTCCCCCTCCCATCCATGCTGCCACATAACATTGAGCAGAGTTCCCTGTGCTATACGATAGGACTTTGTAGCTTATCCATTTTAAATATAGCACTATGCACATGTCCTTCCCAAACGTCCTAACTATCCCTTCTCCTCATTCTTCCCCCCCCACTCCTGGCAACCCTAAGTTTGTTCTCTATGAGTCTGTTTCTGCTTTGTGAATGAGTTCTTTTTTTTTTCTTTTTTTGTGAATAAGTTCATTTGTATCATTTTCTTTTTGATTCCACATATACAGGATGTCATACAATATTTCTTTCTCTGACTTTCATATAAGACATCATTGAAATGCAAGTGGTTCTTTTGAGTGCTAGCGTATTACTCGAAGTCACTTCATAACGTGGATTTGGCAGTGGTTTGCGATTCCTCTTATCCCCTTAGGTGGGAGTGAGGGATGGGGACCCCTGGCCATCAATCAGTAATGGTTTACTAAGTGTCTACAATGGGCTGTTAAAGCATATTTGAGAAATTCAGAAGATCCTTCAAGAGGTAACCACTATCTTCCCAATGCTGATTTCTGTGGGAGACGAAGAGAAGGAGAGAGGCGAGCAGACAAAAAAAAAAACATGAACCTTCAGGACATACTCACTGGTAGAGCAGCAGTTTATGCACGTGAAATACCACATGAAGTTTCCCAGGCAGCAGGATTAGCAGTGCAGTGAGTCAGGGAAACTTGCAGTGGCCTGGCTCACCTTCTGAGCAGGGTGGGGAAAGGCCTCCTGGAGAAGGAAGGATTGAAGCAGGACCTCGGAGGCCTGCAGGGTCAAGGCTGTGCTTCATGTGGCCACACAGCAGATGACCGCTAATTTTGTGGCCTCAGAAAGCACCTGTGTGTTATCTCATGCTGCTGTGGGATGGCCTGTGGTTGTCTTCTTTGCCCAGATTCTAAAAGCTGAAATCCAGCTGTCTCCATCTTCTTCTGTCCTCATCTGCCCATCTTCCAAGCTCATTAAACTGTTGGCAGGATTCAGTTCCTTATGGTGGTGGGACTGAAGTCCCTGTTTCCCAGCTGACTGTCACCCAAGAGTTTTCGGGTGGCAGCTAAAAATTAAAAGCTATCAGCAGTTTTTAGGTCCTTGCCATGTGGCCCCCTTCATCTTCAAAGTCAATGGCTGAAAATCTCTCTCACATCAGATGCCCCCTAACCCTTTCAGTCTCTGTGTCCAGGAAGATCTTCAGTTCAGTCGCTCAGTCGTGTCCGACTCTTTGCGACCCCATGAATCGCAGCACGCCAGGCCTCCCTGTCCATCACAAACTCTCGGAGTTTACTCAGACTCATGCCCATAGAGTCGGTGATGCCATCCAGCCATCTCATCCTCTGTCGTCCCCTTCTCCTCCTGCCCCCAATCCCTCCCAGCAGCAGGTCTTTTCCAATGAGTCAACTCTTCGCATGAGGTGGCCAAAGTATTGGAGTTTCAGCTTCAACATCAGTCCTTCCAATGAACACCCAGGACTGAGCTCCTTTAGGATGGACTGGTTGGATCTCCTTGCAGTCCATGGACCCTCAAGAGTCTTCTCCAACACCACAGTTCAAAAGCATCAATTTTTTGGCGCTCAGCTTTCTTCACAGTCCAACTCTCACATCCATACATGACCACTGGAAAAACCATAGGCTTGACCAGATGGACCTTTGTTGGCAAAGTAATGTCTCTGCTTTTTAATATGCTATCTAGGTTGGTCATAACTTTCCTTTCAAGGAGTAAGCGTCTTTTAATTTCATGGCTGCGATCACCATCTGCAGTGATTTTGGAGCCCAAAAAAATGAAGTCTGACACTGTTTCCACTGTCTCCCCATCTATTTCCCATGAGGTGATGGGACCAGATGCCATGATCTAGTTTTCTGAATGTTGAGCTTTAAAGCCAACTTTTTCACTCTCCTCTTTCACTTTCATCAAGAGGATTTTTAGTTGCTTTTCACTTTCTGCCATAAGGGTGGTGTCATCTGCATATCTGAGATTATTGATATTTCTCCCGGCAATCTTAATTCCAGCTTGTGCTTCTTCCAGCCCAGCCATTTTCTCATGATGTACTCTGCATATAAGTTAAATAAGCAGGGTGACAATATACAGCCTTGAATTACTCCTTTTCCTATTTGGAACCAGTCTGTTTTCCATGTCCAGTTCTAACTGTTGCTTCCTGACCTGCATACAGGTTTCTCAAGAGGCAGGTCAGGTGGTCTGGTATTCCCATCTCCTTCAGAATTTTCCACAGTTTATTGTGATCCACACAGTCAAAGGCTTTGGCATAGTCAATAAAGCAGAAATAGATGTTTTTCTGGAACTCTCTTGGTTTTTTGATGATCCAGTGGATGTTGGCAATTTGATCTCTGGTTCCTCTGCCTTTTCTCAAACAAGCTTGAACATCTGGAAGTTCTTGTTCACTGTACGCTGAAGCCTGGCTTGGAGAATTTTGAGCATCACTTTACTAGCGTGTGAGATGAGTGCAATTGTGCGGTAGTTTGAGCATTCTTTGAGATTGCCTTTCTTAGGGATTAGAATGAAAACGGACCTTTTCCAGTCCTGTGGCCACTGCTGAGTTTTCCAAATTTGCTGGCATATTGAGTGCAGCACTTGCACAGCATCATCTTTTCAGATTTGAAATAGCTCAACTGGAATTCCATCACCTCCACTAGCTTTGTTCGTAGTGATGCTTTCTAAGGCCCACTTGACTTCACATTCCAGGCTGTCTGGCTGTAGGTGAGTGATCACACCATGGTGATTATCTGGGTCGTGAAGATCTTTTTTGTGCAGTTCTTCTGTGTATTGTTGCCACATCTTCTTAATATCTTCTGCTTCTCCTAGGTCCATACCATTTCTGTCCTTTTATCGAACCCATCTTTGCATGAAATGTTCCCTTGGTATCTCTGATTTTCTTGAAGAGATCTCTAGTCTTTCCCATTCTGTTGTTTTTCTCTATTTCTTTGCATTGATCGCTGAGGAAGGGTTTCTTATCTCTCCTGGCTATTCTTTGGAACTCTGCATTCAAATGGGAATATCTTTCCTTTTCTCCTTTGCTTTTTGCTTCTCTTCTTTTCACAACTATTTGTAAGGCCTCCGCAGAGAACCATTTTGCCTTTTTGCATTTCTTTTCCATGGGGATGGTCTTGATTCCCGTCTCCTGTACAATGTCACGAACCTCCGTCCATAGTTCATCAGGCACTCTGTCTATCAGATCTAGTTCCTTAAATCTATTTCTCACTTCCACTGCATATTCATAAGGAAGATCTTAGTGTCTTCCAAGGGGTGATGGGATTAGGTCAGGCTCACTGAAGATAATCTCCTCAATTTAAGGTCAGTTGATTTGGGACCTCAGATTACAGTTGCAGAATTCCTTCACAGCAGCACCTAGATCAGTGTTTGAAAAATTGGGGGAAGGCATGTGTATGACCCAAGGCAGACATCTTGGGGGCCGTATCAGAATTCTGCCTCCCCCATGGTTAGATATTAAGCTTTAAATGTCCAAGCTGGAAACTAAAGTAATTATCAAAGTTATCTCTTCTACTGTGTATTGCATACACAGCCTGGAATTGGGAGGAGACCCTTTTAAAGGGAATGAACTTCAGAGTGGCCAGATAGTGATATAGAATTAGAGGGGACTCATTGGCTGGCTTGTTTCATGTTTCAGCCCAGAACTACCATCCTCTCCCTTCTTTCATTCCCTGGCAAACTCTCCTTTCTCTCCCTTCCTTTCTTTCACACATACAGGCAGGTTTTCCCAAGAGTCCACATTTTCCAAGGGGTGATTCTGCTACCTAGGGGCATTTGCTTATGTCTAGAGATATTTGGGATGATCATAACTACCAGGGATACTGGAGGCATCCAGTGGGTAGAGGCCAGGGATGCTATTCAACATTCTGCATGCACAGGACAGCCCCTCCAACCAAGCATCACATCCAGTCCCTATGTCGATGCTGCCAGGGTTGATTAGCTCAACAAAATGTCTCTTTTCTGCCACTCCTGGGTCTCTCTTAAGCCTCCATGGTTTTCTCGTACCGTTGCATCTGCCTGAACATGCTTCTCCCCTTTTCCATCTCAAGGATTCCTCCTCATTCTTTGAAAGTTGATTCTACCATCACTTTCTTGTGCTGGTCCAGGTCACTCTCTCCACAGTACTTTTTCACACCCGGGGTACATCACTCAGTGCTTTATCAATGTGTGTGTGTGTGTGTGTATCATGTAGCTTTATCAATGTGTGTGTGTGTGTGTGTGTGTGTATCATGTAGCTTTATCAATGTGTGTGTGTGTGTGTATATATATATATATATCTCAAATCTGTCTCTCCCACAAGACTGTGGGTTCCTCTTGAGTGTGAATTGTGTTTTTTTTTTAAGTATCTATGTCCTCAGAGCTCATTACTATAATGTCTTATGTATAGTAGATGCTCAGTAGGTGTCAGGTGGACAGATAGATGGATAAATGTATAAGCACCTGCAAAGTTCGTAGACATGAACTACCATCAGCTCTCAGTTTCTGCTCAGTCTTCCAAGTGCATCTTGCGACCAAGATCCAGCAGTGATCTGGATCTCGACATAAACAGTGGTCTGCACATGTGAAGATGGTGTGTCTGGGGGATCTGGGAGCAGGATGGCTCTGTTCGGGCTCCTATCCCAGCCACTTACAAACTGTGTTATGAGAGGCAGGTTACTTAACTTTTCTGTACCTTAGTTTCCTCCTCTGAAAATGGGAATCTTCATAGTTGCTGCTTCAATGGACTGTGGGAAGGATTCAGTGAGAGAGTTCTGTTATAGTCAAGAGTGGGAGGAAATGGGAGGGGTATTCATTTGCATAATGTTTTCTTGTTTTCCAAATTGGAAATAAATGAACTTCTCCCCAACACCCTCAAAAAACCAGCAGGTAAGCATGGCTCAATGTGGCAGACACCTCCAAAGTCATGTATCTGAAAATTCAGGGTCAGAATGTTCCCATAACCACCAAGAAAAGATATGTCAAGATTTATATCCAGAAAATGAAAATGCTGATACATAGATCTCATGATTGATGCTTTTGAACTGTGGTATTGAAAAAGACTCTTGAGAGTCCATTGGACTGCAAGGAGATCCAACCAGTCCATCCTAAAGGAAATCAGTCCTGAATATTCATTGGAAGAACTGATGCTGAAGCTGAAACTCCAGTACTTTGACAACCTGATGCAAAGAACTGACTCATTGGAAGAGACCCTGATGCTGGGAAGGGTTGAAGACAGGAGGAGAAGGGGATGACAGAGGATGAGATGGTTGGATGGCATCACCGACTCAATGGACATGAGTTTGAGTAAGCTTCAGGAGTTGGTGATGGACAGGAAGAGCTGGCATGCTGCAGTCCATGGGTTCACAAAGAGTTGGACATGACTGAGAGACTGAACTGAGATCTCATATTCATACAGATTACCTCTGTTAGAAATGCTCTTTGAAGTTTGAGGTGTCAGTTTTCTCTGTAAACTGGGAAGTTTGCCTTTTAATTTAGGAATAGTCTCTGATAGCTCATTTGGTAAAGAATCCGCCTGCAATGCAGGAGACCCTGGTTCAATTCCTGGGTTGGGAAGAACCCCTGGAAAAGGGATAGACTACCCACTCCAGTTTTCTTGGGCTTCCCTTGTGGCTCAGCTGGTAAAGAATCCGCCTGCAATGTGGAAGACCTGGGTTTGATCCCTGGATTGGGAAGATCTCCTGGAGAAGGGAGAGGCTACCCACTCCAGTATTCTGGCCTGGAGAATTCCATGGACTCTGTAGTCCATGGGGTCTCAAAGAGTTGGACATGACTTAGAGACTTTCCCTTTCACTTTTCACTTTAGAATCACCTTGTCAGGAATGAGGAGGGCATAAACCCACCCCATGTTGTCCTGGTCAAATTGAGCTTGAAAGATTTTTCATTATTTGTTGTTGCTTAGTTGCTAAGTCATGTCCACCTCTTTTCACTATTAAAACCATTTTAAAACATAACCAGAAGTAGAAAGAATAGTATAATGAATTCCTATGTAGTAGATTTAACAGTTATCAAATTTTGGTGCATTTCTTTCATCTTTTTCCTTTTACTCATGGTTCCTCCCTCCTTCCCCTTCTCCTTTGCTCTTCTCCCTTCTAAGTATTTGAAAGCAAAGCTCAGACATAATGTGATTTTAACCTTACATACCTAAACATGTTTTCTAAAAAGTGTGGATATTTTCTTACAGGATCTAGCAGCACTGACAATAATGCCTCATTCTCATTTAATTGGAGTGTCATGTTTTTGAGTGTCTTGGATGTAAAAGGGTATGAAGCCATGTCCCCTGAGGAACCGTGCATAGAAGTGGGTTGATAGAAGATAAAGACTCAGGTTTTTTAAAGACCCTGAGTGGAAGAATTGGCTGGCTTGGCTCTCTGTGGTCCATGTTAGTGGAGTATCAGCCACAGCTCACTGGGAGTGGGAACTTAATCCAGGAGCCAGCTGTCTGCTGGTGAACTGAGCTGCCTCTCCTGCAGGCCTGCAGAGTGAGACTCAGAATGTTTTATTTCATTCATTTTATGAATAGTAAATTGCCAACATCCACTGGATCATTGAAAAAGCAAGGGAGTTCCAGAAAAACATCTATTTCTGCTTTATTGACTATGCCAAAGCCTTTGACTGTGTGGATCACAATAAACTGTGGAAAATTCTGAAGGAGATGGGAATACCAGCCCACTTGACCTGCCTCCTGTTTGCAGGTGAGAAAGCAACCATTAGAACTGGACATGGAACAACAGACTGGTTCCAAATAGGAAAAGGAGTACGTCAAGGCTACATACTGTCTCCCTGCTTATTTAACTTATACGCAGAGTACATCATGAGAAACCCTGGGCTGGAAGAAGCACAACCTGGAATCAAGATTGCTGGGAGAAATATCATGGACCTCAGCTATGCAGATGACACCTCCTTTATGGCAGAAAGTGAAGAGGAACTAAAGAGCCTCTTGATGAAAGTGAAAGAGGATAGTGAAAAGGTTGGCTTAAAGCTCAACATTCAGAAAACTAAGATCATGGCATCCGGTCCCATCACTTCATGGCAAATAGATGGGGAAACAATGGACACAGTGAGAAACTTTATTTTTTGGGACTCCAGAATCACTGCAGATGGTGATTGCAGCCATGAAATTAAAAGACACTTACTTCTTGGAAGGAAAATTATGACCAACCTAGACAGCATATTAAAAAACAGAGACATTACTTTGCCAACAAAGGTCCGTCTAGTCAAGGCTATGGTTTGTCCAGTAGTCATGTATGGATGTGAGAGTTGGACTATAAAGAAAGCTGAGTGCCAAAGAATTGATGCTTTTGAACTGTGGTGTTGGAGAAGACTCTTGAGAGTCCCTTGGACTGCAAGGAGATCCAACCAGTCCATCCTAAAGGAGCTCAGTCCTGGGTGTTCATTGGAAGGACTGATGCTGAAGCTGAAACTCCAATACTTTGGCCACCTCATGTGAAGAGTTGACTCATTGGAAAAGACCTGCTGCTGGGAGGGGTTGGGGGCAGGAGGAGAAGGGGATGACAGAGAATGAGATAGTTGGGTGGCATCGCTAACTCAGTGGACATGAGTTTGGGTAAACTCAACTCTGGGAGTTGGTGATGGACAGGGAGGCCTGGCGTGCTGCGGTTCATGGGGTCGCAAAGAGTTGGACGTGACTGAGCAACTGAACTGAATCAGGTGTCTGCTGCGTTAGGTGCTGAGGATTGGTATGCAAAATAAGACAGATGAAACCCCTTCCCTCATGCAGTTTCCAATCTGTAGCATTGTGTCCCAGAATGGGAGATGGTTTGGGGTGGTCCGGAATTAGTTGATTAACACTGAGTTACACAGAATTAAAAACAATTCTTTTCAGCCTTCTAAACTTTGTAAGTACATCAACAAGGAGATCTCAGTTGGGTGCTCGAGTTGCCTCTTCTTTAAAACTTGATCATCTCCATTTTTAGTCAAGAAAGAACAGTGTTATGGCAGTAGCCCTTGACATGCCACAGTTCCTCACTAACTATTTTTTGAGTAGTTTGCTAAACATCCTTTCAAAAATGAAACAGTAGAAAAATAGTTAATATAAATTAAAGCCAAAGTGATGCAAGGGATGGTTTTAACTTGGGGGTTTTGCCTGGTTCTGTTTTTCACTGTTCAGATATGCATACATTAAAACTTTCTGTTAGGTTTACAGATCTGTGAGTGTTTACAAATGCATCTGGTCATGCAACTGGTGTCGCAATCAAGACACGTATCTCCTCCTCAATTTTTCTCAATCCCAGCTCCCATCTCCAACCCTTGCTTTCTGTGCCTATGAGTTTGCCTCTTCTGGAATGTCACATAATGCATTCATACAATATGTAGCCTTTTCAGTCTGACTTTTTCTCTTAGCACTACATATTTGTGATTCATCCACCGTGTTGCTTATGTTTGGTCCTTTTACTCACTGGGTCATATTCTATTGTGTGGATGTCCCACAACTTGTTTATTCACATAAATAATAATATAAGGCCCATTTAGTATGTCATTAATATGATATTTAGTAAAAGCAGATTTAGCAGAAATCCTGCAGGTGGTATACAAATGAGTGAGTCTTGGGAGAAAAAAACTAATCTGACCAATTTATGCATTAAAGGGTTGTTGATGGTTGTTCATCTTTTAATTGCTTACCCAAACTTCAACAGTGTGTTTGATTGAAATATAAGTAGGTTTCCTGTCATCCTAAGTCAGAGCACAACTTCTGGGGCTTTCAGAACATCTTCTTCATATTCTCTCAGTCATGTATTTCCATTTGTTCATTTCCTCCCTCCCGCCTTCCTCCTCCCCCCTCCATTTCCTCCCTCTCTTGCCCTCCTTGTCTTCTCATTCTCACTCTGATATTCTTCCTCCCTTCCTCCCTTCACTTCCCCGTCTCCTCCCCCTAATATTTCATTGGAGTTTATGTAACTGAATTAATTAGACCTATTTCTCAAGGAGTTGGTTTTCCATAAAATTCACTTTGCAGTTGGCATGACAGAAGAGCTGGCATATTAATCAAATGCTACAATTTGTTCTTTGTATCTGAATCAGGCTGGGGTTGGGCTTCCTGCTTATCTGTTGTCCGTTTATACCATTCTGTCCTTCACAGGGAATGAGCCTGGATTCTTTGTGACTGGGCTGGGTGATGGTTGTGAGTGTTGATAGATTGGGTGTGGAAATGCTTAACAGGGCCAAACCCTATCTCTTTAGTTAGTGTTACAGAGTCCCCAGGATATAAAGTGTCTTCTGAAAATAAATAAGAGCCTTTCTTTTCCTTCCTTTGGCTGATGATATCAGTACCATTTAATAGAATAAAATGATAAAAATCTTCATTCTTTCTTAAATAACATGTTAATTGCTGTTCTATGTATTCACTTTGTATTTCTGAAATATATTCACTTTTTAGACATTTTTGTCCCCCAGTGCATTTTAAATCCTCAAGCATACTCAAATTATGTGTATTTTATATAGTCTTAACGTGTGTCTGGTGGGGTGGGGGGTGGCTCTTCCTAGCTAACCAGGAGATCAGAGTCTGCAGCTTTCTCCATTTAGCCTGTTTGCTGCAGAATACAAAGGCTGCTAAAGGATTTGAGTGCATATCTTAGAAGCTCATCAGAAATATTCTGAGCTCCAGATTTTTTTTTCTTTCTCAGCAACATTTCAGATATGGAGGTTCTCCTCGGTTGCCCCTGCTCGTGTTGCTGAATTTAAAATGCCACAGGAAGAAAGAAAGATCTGTTCTGTTTTCTCATCTGTGGAATGAGGGGGTTGGACTAGATGGGAGATGTCAGATATATAGCAACAGTGCTGTCACTCCTCCTCCATCCGCATGACAGACATCACTAATCAATCACAGCATGCTTTCCTGCCACATGCAGCCTCAGACTTCTTATCAAGTCAGCACTCCAGGAACCCATTACTAATCAATCATTGTTAGCCGAAGAGATAAAATCTATTTTTCTCTTCTGAAACACGATGGGATTTAATCTCTAGTGCAAATTTAAGTTGTTTTATAAAAGTCAGATCACCATTGCATGGTAGCAGGAAGAATGTTGGAAGGCATGGGTGGTTTCAAGTGAAGATTTCATATCACTACGTTTTATGCTCCTTGATGGCAAGTGTTGTGTTTTATTCATGTGTTTCCATGTTTACCCAGCCTATAAGTCAAACCTTCTTAGTAGACATTAGATACATGTTTGTTAAATGATGCATGAAGGAATGAATGGAAAGCTTGGCCTTGGCCAGTGCTTTTGTCTCTAAGATCGCACAGTTCAGTACTTCTTCCAAAAGGCAGGCACAACCTTTACCATTATTGAATTTCTCTACTGTAATTCAGATCAATTTTCTAGGTTTGTCTAGATAGCTCTGTGTTCTTATCCGCCGAGCATTGGCAGGGCCCAGTAGCTTGGCATCATAGGTTGGACTTTATGAATAGTTTCTTTTCCATGCATCATCCAGGTCATTCATAAACTTGTTGAGTAATACTGAGGAGGGTCCATCTATTCCTCCGCCTGCTGGACTCTGAATTCTTTCAGTTTACTTTGTGGTTAGGAATCTGAAAGTTTCATGATAAAGAGATAGTTTTGGGATTTATCACTGAAAAGAATCACATGCTTGACACTTATGCAGCCTTCATTAGTTATTTTGGAAGAACTGTATTTTAAGTTCCTTTATTGAAAGGGCCAGATCAAATAACTCTTTAAATGCTGATAGTGTAGTAATGTTATTTTTGCAGGCTAGATTCAGTAAATATTCAATGTTCTTCAAGATAGTTTCTTGAAAAATAGGCTGCAGCCTCTGTCTCTGTCAGCTTTCTGAAGAAAATCACCTTTTAAAACAAGAGGCATTTTTTTTTTTCCACCAAGACATTGGATTTCATCTAATAACAACACCAGCTACCCATTTAGTAAAAAAAATCAATTATAGGTCAGGCATTCTGCTAAGAACTTTACATGTATTATCTCTAAACCTCAAAACAACGCCAGGACTTAAGTGATATGAATTCCATTCTACAGATGAGATGAGTGACACTTGGAAAAGTTACATAACTTTGCCAAAGTCAGACTAGATGATAAGTAGCAGTACTGGAATTTAAAGGCAAGCCTAATTCTAAAGTGTTTCCTTCTAAGGATACCAGATCCCTCAGTGTAGATGTTACCTACTCCAGGAAGCCCTCTATCAAGTACTGCCTTCCCACAAGACTGGTTGAGATGTTCTTCCTCTGTGTTTTTATAGTAGTATAGTTTATGCCCCATTATGGCTGGCTCAGTAATAAAGAATGCTCCTTCAGGAGATGCAGGTTCAATGGGTTAGGAAGATCCCCCGGAGAAGGAAATGACCATGCAGTCCAGTATTCTTGCCTGGGAAATGACGCGGACAGAGGAGCCTCGAGGGCTGCAGTCCATTGGTCACAGAAGAGTCAGACACAAACTTAGTGACTGAACAACAACAACAAATGATGACACTCTCCATCTGTTTATCTGCTTCCTCTACCAGCAGACTAAGATTCCTGGAACAGGGGCTTTGTGTTTCTGTTCATTTGGTTTTTGTGTGTGAGCTTTCTTCCTGCCACTTTTGTTAATGGCTGAATGAACACGTCTTTCCAAGGATGTCTCTGCTATTTCACCTTGGTGCTTAAGAGCCATGTTAATGTACAGTTAGACCTGCAAGGACCTTCTGTAGTTCAGAATTTGTTAATTTGGGGGATGAAAGACTGAGGGAAATATAATCCAGCTCTAAATGTGGAATGGCAGAGTTGCCTCTCTTTATTTTTTTATTTTTATTTTTTCAGTTTTTTTTTTTGGAGTTGCCTCTCTTTAAAGTGCCATTTATTTAATTCTGTCATTGCATTATTAAACCATTATACTTTTCCTCAGTTCAGTCTTTTATTAACTGCACTTTTATGAGTAATTAATACAGACAGATGTTCTTACATTTATTTATCCTGCCTGAGATGCCTTATGCTTCTTGAATCTGAAGATTCATGAGTTTTATAAATTCTAGAAAACTCTTAACCATTATGCCTCTCCTTAATGTCTATTCTGTGCCAGTGGGACTCCAGTTAGACATATGTTGGCCGTTCTAAGGCTGTCCTCCGTATCGCTTAAACATCTTTGTAGTTTTCAACTTTGCATCCCTTTGTGTTTCATCTTGTGTAATGTCCTGAGATCTATATTTCTCTCTTCAGCAGTATTTCATCTTCTGTTTCATCTCTCCATTGAGTTTTTAATTTTAATGAATCTATAGAGGAAAGAGAAGAGTTGCCCTTTTTTTTTGGTTTCATTTCTAGCTTTATTGTGTTTAGTCATTTTAAACTTTATTAATGTTCTTTTTCAAAATGTTGTTTTATTACCTCTAACTCTTGAGCCCTGATCCTCATACTTGCTGACTTATGCCTGTGTTTTGTAATTTTCTATCACAAGCTCATGCTTTGAAGGGTCAGATGTAGCCCAGGTTACAGAACTGACTCTGCAGGAAAATTTTTCATTCGCTTCTGTGGGGAGTTCTCGGCATATCGTGAATGGGACCAAGCTTTATATTAATTGTTCAGTTGGAGTTTGCTGATGCTCACTTTAATTGTTCCTATTCCACTCTGAAGAAAGGCATAGGCTGAGGGCTTCTAATTCTCAACTTAAATGTTTCCCTCCTGCTCAGACCACAGGGAGACAAGTTTCCTTGGGATGGTTGACAGTTTTTCTAATCTATTTGTTTACCAAGGGTGCAGCCCTCAGGGAGTGTTCCTGGTTTTCTGGAGGAGTCTCCTAAGAACTTCCTACTTCTGCTTGTTCCAAAGCCTCATCTTCTGTCCTACATGGGTATTCAAATCCTAGCCCCTAGGGAACCAAGACAGACTGTTCTCCTGTTGCCAACTATCTTCCCTTCTGCCTCATATACCCAGCATGAATTTGAGTGTTCACCATTCTCGTTTTTAGTTACTTCTTTTTACTACCTGGGTACTCTCCTTTCTTAATTGTGAGTCAGCTAAGCCCTTAAAATAATTTTGGTTATATTTTATCTAGTGTATCTAGGGTCATTGAAGAGTTGGAATTTTCAGGCTGTCATCATTTACTATCTTGCCAGATCCAGGAGCTTATTACAAGCTCATGGTAAAATAATCAAGTAATACACGAAAATATATGGTGAAATAGCAGTCTCCTTCCCACTGTAGACCTGCTTAGTTCTCCAACCACCTTGCCAAGAATAATAACCTTTACCATTTTCTTAGGCATAGTTCTAGAAACATTTTATGCACATACAGCATGCATATGTATATGTAACACATGCATGCATGCTTAGTCACTCAGTCATGTCCAGCTGTTTTGTGACCCGGTGGACTGTAGCCCGCCAGGCGCCTCTGTCCATGGGATTTCCCAGGCAAGGATACTGGAGTGGGAAACATTTCCTTCTCCAGAGGATCTTCCCAACCCAGGAATCAAACCTACATCACCTCTGTCTCCTGCACAGCAGGCGGATTCTTTCCATGCTGAGCAATTATGGAAGCCTATATAATACATGAAGATTTATTTAATCAAGCAGGGATATGTTTTACCTTCTGCACTGAACTTAGCAATATATTTTGAAGTTTATTGTTTATTAGTGCACTTAACTCTGCTTCTTTTGTTTCATGACTGTAGTATTCCAGAAATAGGTGTTCTATGATTTATTTTTCCATTTCCCCTATTTTTACTGGGTGATAGTTTTCAGTTATTGTGATATTATAAACTATGCTCCAATAAACATTCCTGAGCATATGTCTTTGCTGACTATACATCTAACATAATTCTCTTTGTATATTTTGCTCTGTCTCTCCCCCATGCTGTGATGGGGATTAATTTCCTGTGTCAACTGAACTGGGCCAAGGGATGCCCAGACAGTTGGTAACGTTAGTTTTAAGTGTGTCTGTGAGGCAGTCTCGGGAAGAGATTAGCTTTTAAATCAGTGGACTTCCGAAAGATTTCCCCTTCACCAGTGCGGGTGGGCATCTTCCAATCTGTTGAGGGTCTGAACAGAGCAAAAAGGTGGAGGAAAGATGAATTTGCTCTCTTTGCTTGAGCTGTGACTCCCACATTTTCCTGCTTTCGGACATTGGCACTCCTGGTTCTCGACTTTTGGACTGAGACCAGGACTTGCACCCCTGGCACCCAGTTCTCAAGCTTTTGTATTTGTCCAGCATGATAACACCAGCTTTCTTGATTCTCCAACAACGCACAGAATACAGACCATGGGACTATCTCATCTCTGTAACTCCATATAGGGTGCCAATTCCTATAATAAATCTCTGCATATCTATCTATACACCTTACTATATAGCTCTATAGTTCTATAGGTTCTATAGCTCTGGAAAACCTTCGTACACACCTCCACTCCCACTAGGAGGTGGTCACCTCAGCACCTTACATGAGGTCTGGCACTGAGCAGGTACAGAATTCACATCTGTTTCATCAATGACCATGCACTCACCAAGATGCCTAACCAGCAGGCAGATCATCCCAACCCCCAGGAATTATATTCCGATTTCAGAAACACCAGCTCTTGACTATCCAGTGGTCTGTAGCTGTTGATTGGGCATATACCTCCTAGTCTAGATTTGCACTAACACCATCATTACAACAACCCCATGAGATTTCATGATCATGCTTTACAAACAAGGAAACTGAGGCACAGGTTCCATAACTTGTAAGAGGCTGAGACTACAATGGAAACAGCTGGCCTCTTGAATATCACCTTTTAATTCACATTTGTCTTGTCACAGCAAACATGAGATGTGTCAGTGTTCATTCCTTCGTTTATTCGTTCATTTGTTCCATCAACAAATATTTACTGAGAGCTCACAGTGTTCCAGGCAGGAGGTAGGTAACACAGTGTGGTGAGAGATGGAGACACCCCTGCAGTGGTGGAATTT
Source organism: Cervus canadensis (assembly GCF_019320065.1). NCBI lineage: Eukaryota > Metazoa > Chordata > Mammalia > Artiodactyla > Cervidae > Cervus > Cervus canadensis. Next base: position 22,197,385 of record NC_057407.1, read on the forward strand.
ACAGTATAAAGGGAGAGACAGATTAAGCAAAAAACAGTGAATGTGTGATGAGTGCCCCCAAGGTTGGGGGTGGGTGGTAATAGTGGGGAGAATTTGGAAGCACCTAGCTGGGAGTTCTTCCCAGTAATTAAGAGAGTCCCCAAATCTGTGATGAGTGGGATGAGCCCTGAAGGATGAGCAAGATGGGAGGGGTAAAGGCCAAGAGGCAGTCTGTTCCCCGCCTTCCTCCTGTGCTCTGCCCTACAGCGGAATTTGGCTTTTGCTGCCCCTGCCAGCGCTAGGGACCTCCACAGAGCAAGGGCCAGAGCGCCTGTGTCCTTCTGCTACCGAAAGTGGCCCGTACCCCATTCCCTACCCCCATCAGCCTTTTCTAATTTTAAAGCAGTAGCTCCCTTGATTGAAATCTCAATTTGGGAACAGGCCTAGGATTGGCCTGTAGCTCGGAATTCTCACCAATAAGCGCCACGGTAGGTGGGGAGGCGTCCCTTTAAGCAGCGGGGAGGCAGCCTGGAGAGCTTGAAGCGTCTCTCTCCGGGACCTGAGAGGTTTTCCTGCATCCGGAGCTGTGCAGGGAGCAGCTGCCGAGCCCCGGGAATGTCACCTCCCTCGCGTGGAGCCCCTGCAGGGCCCCCTTTGGCTCCGGGTGGTTGGCGGCGGACGCCCCACTGGGCTTCTTAGCCACAGCCGCATCCCCTGGCCCGGGTCTGCGGCCCCTTCCCACCCCCACCCCCCCCCAACCCCCTTAGTTCCCGGTGGTGGAGGCCCCGCAGCAGCAGAGATGCAAGGCTGAGCCGGGTAAGTGGCGCCCGAGGGCAGGGGTGCCCAGAGGGGGTGTGTGTGCTTCTGGTGAAGACCAGGAAGAGGGGCCTTAAAGTGGGACAGTAACCTCTGGGAGAGATGCGCCGAGCAGCACAGACACCGGGGAGGTCAGGAGCTCCGGGAAGGGGACCTTGGGATCTTTTTGATAGGAGCGTCTCCCAGCCTTTGCGCACTCGGTTAACCAATAATAGTAACAGTGCCAGGAGTCGCAGACCCTGTTACTGTGTTAGGACTGCTTTGGTGGAAACATTTAAACTTCCTGAACTTGCTTTTTTTCAAGAGCCTTTAATCTCTTAACAGTTCATTTCCCTCAAATGTTGAAAATGTATGGATTGCTCCTGACCTACTTATTTATTTCTCTTAGATTCTCAAAAAATGTGTGATGTCTCCAGGAAGGTCTGGTTTAAAAGATGATGTATTTCTCCCCACGTTCCTATGGCTCGTTTTCCTAGAACTTTAAAAATATATATTGCTGTCCTTCTTGGTGAATTATCTGTAATGAAGCAGCTCAGAAATGTGTCCATTTATTCTCCCTGAATTGGGGGTGGAGGTGGGGGAGAGACCTCCCTCTCCTGGCCTTCCTAGGTGGAATAGAACAGTCTGTGGGATGGGGAAAGCTCCTGGGGGGAGTTTGTTAGAACCTCTGCTCGTCCAGGTTTGCAGAGTACCCTCTTGACTGCTGGGAGACTTCGTACTTAGTGAAGCCTGAGAGTCTGCAGATCTGGGGTGCCTAGGCAGCTGTATACTGGGAAATTTCCAAACCAAAATAGTCCATCGGGATTGGAGTGGGGGAGGGGTAAGGTTTATTTAAAAGATGCATTTTGAGCTTCCTCCTTATCCCCAGTCTGTTTTTCCTGAGGTACACATGAGCAAACTTGAAAGCCTGATGCAGAGGGCCGGAGGGGGCGGGAATGGGGTGGTAGTGTGTGTGTGTGTGTGTGTTTAATTGAAGACGAGGCTCCTGGAAGAAATGCCTTCCCCAAATGAAGCATAGTCTGATGCATGAATTGCCAAACTCCATTTCCGCCCATATTAAATTATTTTGGCTTAGAGCAGCCTTCATTTTGCTGGACTGGACTGGCCTTCATTTGCAGTTGTTTAGGTGTTGTGAATCATTTGTATACTTTGGGTTCCTTGCCTTCTGCAAACAGATGTTTTTAGCTGCGCAACTAGTTGAGTAATTAGAGAGATGGACACGGCCCTGTATGTACAGACAGAACACATACCGCTTGGGGAGGACTTGGACCTTTCCTTTTTCAAATCATCAATTGCCAAACCCTCCCAGCCGTTGGGCAACTCAGATAAAGGTGTCAAGTGAGCTGAGCAGTGAAGAATTTATATGTGCAGCTAACTCTGCTCGTCCTGCAATAAAACATCTTCCCATGGGGCCAAAAACTGGGGGGTGGGGGGTGGGGAAGGCTTATAAAAATGATCCTGTGTTCTCAGTCACTGACTCCCCAGCTCTCCCTGGATTTCTGAGAACCTGCCAGGAGAAACTGTTGACTGGGTGGAAGTTTCAAGAAACTCAGAACAGAAATCAGCACAAGCCCTCCTTGAGCGACTTTTATTTCTGTTTGGAGGAAGGGAACACTTTGTTAGAATAACAAATCGTGGCTGCTTTTCAAGAGCAGAAAACAGTTCGTGTTCCGAAGGCAGATTCATTTTTAAGAGTGTGAATCATTTGGTTTAGGTTTTTTGCTTTTTTTTTTTCCTCTTGCGGTGGAGGCTTGGAGATGATTAAATGTCTTGTCTGCAGGAAATTACCAGGAGATTTGAGTATTTTCCCGGATCAGGCTCAGATGGTACACAGCTTTGGGTATAATACAAGAAAGCTCTGTTACCAGGCAATCCTTCTGCAGTGATACCCTTCACCTCTCCCAGCCTGTCAAGCTTCTTGCTCAACAAGCCTTTTCTTTTTTTTATTTTTATTTTTGGGGGTTTTTCCTCCATTTAAGAAACTGAAATAACTTGCTCAGTCCCTCCATGAGCTTTTTAAGACAGTTTTATCAAGCCTGCTTCCCCGTTGGCCTCCTCCCATTAGCCTTCGCAGGAAAAGCTCTTGGCTCTTTTCCCCAAGATTTCCTTTAAGCCTGGCTTGTTATCCTCAGGGACACAGATGTCTCAAGGAATGAGAGAGGCAGAGATCTGAACTAGTGCTTACCAGTTTGGTGGTGGTGACATTTATGATCTTTGTAGAGCTGTTTGCCGAGAAGGCAGGATGGTTCTGTGTTGGGTTTACCCCTGAAGCACTTCAGTAAAATGAAGAATGAGCAATTAAATGCTGGCCAGGGATAACCACAAGGTCCAAGGCTTTGTGTAGTGTTTACAGAAATCTGCAGTTTCTGATAATCTTAGAGATGCTCTGCTCCCCAAGCTAGTTTTATGAATCTTTTCTGAAAGGCACCTGGTCTTGTGAAGCACCTCTTAGCTGTATAATCAAATAGGAGCGCTCTGGGTGAATAGAAACTCAGCGTGATACCCTGAGGTCAGTGAGAGGAAGCAGAGGGACTCTCCCCCAACCCCCCCCCCCCCCCCCAGCTACTAAAACACAGTGGTAATCCTAGTTGAATATAATGAAACTTTATGGAAATTGCATGGAGAATTTCCCAAAAAAGTTGTTTTTTTTTTTTTTCCCCTCAAGATCTAAATGACAAAGGATTCTTTCCCAGTATACTTAGCATTTGATTGCCATGCAGTTTTTTTCCGGGGGGGGGGGGTGTTGCGGAGGGTGATGTTCTCTTTTTATACCCTGCTGCTCTGTGTGACAAGCAGAGGAAGACTCATTTTTTGCAAAGATTTCTATCTGGGTGTCTTCCAGAAGATACAGAAGATGGACGGGCAGTGGAGGGAACAGACAGATGCAGGTACTGTGGAACTCGGTGTCGGGGAAAACTCATGTATGATTTCCCTGCAAGTGTAGCCCAAAGGCCTCTGAGAATTGCCTCACGATTGACTTTTAGTAGTCAGCTTGCATACAGCAATCATACCCATTACAAGAGTCTCCCTCCTTATGAAGCACCTTTCCGGGCAAGATGCCAAACATCAGGGAGTGTGTAAGTGACACTGCTTATCACACCTGTGAAAGTTTGCCTTGTGCTGCTTTTTCTTTAAAAAAAAAAAAAAAAAAAAGTGACCACTTGATTTCTTAGTCACATCTACAAAAGATCCCTCTGTATTCACCTTGTAAGGTATAGTTTGGGCGAGGCAGAAAAGGAAAGACGACCTCAACAGAAGTAGGTTACCTTTATTCAGGCAAGGAGGGGCAACAGTCAGCTTAACGACCAGGCTGAGTGCTGAGAGGGATCAGGGAGGCTTCATACTTAGAGGGAGGTTTGTGGAAGCGATAAGGGAAACGTTAATCAGGCGGGATATTTTGAGTATTCTTTTGTTGAGATGACATTTGTAGTTGGGCAGGGGGTGATAAGTCTTCTGGGCAGGTGTAGGGGGTGGAAGGTTTCTGGACAGGGGTTGATAAGTCCCAGACAGATGCAATTGGCCTGGAGCATCAGGGTGGAACTAAAGTTCTGTTTTGTTTTCTCCAAAGTTAGATGATTCAGGAAGGGGCCTTTGAGACTGTTGTTCTCTTTTCTAGGCCCAAAAGACTCCTTCACACCTAGGCTGTTATAACTACAGAAACTTTAATGTTTCCAGGGATTGGGGCTTTCTTTAGGGTTTTGAGGATTAATGATTATCAATTGAGTTAGATTTCAGATAAAGTCTGATTTTGAACCTCGGTTTGTCTAGCCTAGAGAAAAGGTCTCATATTAACATGTTAAAATTGATGATGGCAATAAGTAGCTGTTATCTTGCTGAGTCTTTGCCAAGCACAGAATACCATGTCTTACCAAGCTTTCTTAGACTCTGATGCATGAGAATACCCTTCAGAGAGTCTGTTTCTCAGGGTCTCAGGAATGACCTAGAAATCTGTGTTAAGAAGCATCTCAGGTGCGTCCTTGGACTCTGCCTGGGGACACACTTGGCTTTTCATTTATTATCCTTTAAAATCTTGACAGTAAGCCCGGCAAAGTAGATGCGGTTATCATCTCTGTTTCACAGATGAGGAAGCATAGGCTCAGAGAGGTTCAGTAACTCCTCTGGGTCACAGAGCTACCACGTGGGACTTAAAACCCGTGACTGTCCAAACTCAGTGTCCTTGGAGCTCACGCTAATCTTAACAGTTTGGATCTAGTGACTCCTCCCCCGACTCTGTGCCACACCCTTTCCTGCCAGGACATCAGAGGTATGTGCTGGGTGGCTGCAATCCACAAGGACCCCTTGTGGCCAAATGTAGGGAGGTTGCATGGGGTGTAGGGATTCATGATCATTGTGGAGGAGCGTCTGGCTCATTTGCCTTCAGTTCTCTAACTGCTGGGCCAAGACAACAAAAGGTCAGATTGAGTACTTTGGAGGTGAGGTGCTTTTCAGCCCCGCAGCTTTTGGAATCCTTACGGCATCTCTGTGTTCTTCAGGGGCTTCTTCCACATTCCCCAGTGTCTCTTCTTTCTTTCTCTCCAGACACTTCCTTCAGGCTCTTCCCATGACTGTTCACAGTTCAAACGCCCAACAGGGCTGAAGCCTTTTCCTATTGCCTGTAAGCTGAGCCCACACGGAACCCCTCTTTTTCCTCCATCTTTTGCATAAACTAACCCCCTCCCCTCAAATAGATTCCTGCAGAAAGCAAATACCAAGGGAAGGTTGTAAAGAAAGGAGCAGAGGCGAGGAGGAGCTTCATTTTCCATCTTCTACTTGATTCCCCCTTGGCCTGACCTGACCTGATTTCTCTTGCCCCTGGGCTCATGGACCGGGGCTGATTTGCACTTGCTTAATTGCTGCAGGACTGTGATACAGGGCAAACCACTTAACCTCATGCACTTTGCCTCCATTATCTGTAAAATGGAATTTCATGTCAACCCTTTCTCCTTTGGCTTCTAGTGACATAACGTCTGTGAGAACACTTCAGACTTTGTTCAGGCACATTTTGAAGCCATGATCCCATTGCCTTCTAGCAGTGGTTCCCCTACAGTGTCCTAGGAAACACCTGTATGGCGAATGGTTCTTCTAAACAAGAAAGCAAAAACATGGTTCCATGTGTGTTTGGAAGACACAATACCCTATAACTCTCTTCTGAGGCATCACAATTCATACTAGCATATTCAAGGCTCTGAGCCCTGGAGTAGGGAAACCAGTTTTAACTATGACTTTGCACCTTCACTTATAGCTCAATTGGTAAAGAATCCACCTGCAATGCAGGAGACCTGGGTTTGATCCCTGGGTTGGGAAGATCCCCTGGAGAAGGGAAAGGCTACCCACTCCAGTATTCTGGCCTGGAGAATTCCATGGGCTGTGCAGTCCATGGGATCACAAAGACTTGGACACAACTGAGTGACTTTCACTTCACTTCACTTTGTACCTTCCCTGCTAATGTGACCCCAGAACCCCTTTTGTAGCCTGACTCACAAACATACTGCAAATGCACTTGGGGCAAATCTGTTACACATCAGGATGCCAGCTATTCTCTTTAGTAGCCTTTAGACAAGTGAGGAAAGGTATACCCATTTGAATGCAGAGTTCCAAAGAATAACAAGAAGAGATAAGAAAGCCTTCCTCAGTGATCAATGACAAATAGAGGAAAACAATAGAATGGGAAAGACTAGAGATCTCTTCAAGAAAATTAGGGATACCAAGGGAACATTTCATGCAAAGATGGGCACAATAAAGGACAGAAATGGTATGGACCTAACAGAAGCAGAAGATATTAAGAAGAGGTGCAAGAATACACAGAAGAACTATACACAAAAGATCTTCACAACCCAGATAATCATGATGGTGTGATCACTCACCTAGAGTCAGACATCCTGGAGTGTGAAGTCAAGTGGGCCTTAGGAAGCATCACTACGAACAAAGCTAGTGGAGGTGATGGAATTCCAGTTGAGCTATTTCAAATCCTGAAAGATGATGCTGTGCAAGTGCTACACTCAATATGCCAGCAAATTTGGAAAACTCAGCAGTGGCCACAGCACTGGAAAAGATCAGTTTTCATTCCAATCCCTAAGAAAGGCAATGCCAAAGAATGCTCAGACTACCACACAATTGCACTCATCTCACATACTAGCAAAGTAATGCTGAAAATTCTCCAAGCCAGGCTTCAACAGTATGTGAACCGTGAACTTCCAGATGTTCAAACTGGATTGAGAAAAGGCAGAGGAACCAGAGATCAAATTGCCAACATCCATTGGATCATCAAAACTCTAAGAATTCCAGAAAAAATCTGCTTTATTGACTATGCCAAATCCTTTGACTGTGTGGATCAAAACAAACTGGAAAATTCTTCAAGAGATGGGAATACCAGACCACCTGACCTGCCTCCTGAGAAATCTGTATGCAGATCAAGAAGCAACAGTTGAACTGGACATGGAACAACAGACTGGTTCCAAATAGGGAAAGGAGTACGTCAAGGCTACATACTGTTGCCCTGCTTATTTAATTTATATGCAGAGTACATCATGAGAAACGCTGGGCTGGAGGAAGCACAAGCTGGAATCAAGATTGCTGGGAGAAATATCATGAACCTCAGATATGCAGATGACACCACCCTTATGGCAGAAAGTAAAGAACTAAAGAGCCTCTTAATGAAAGTGAAAGAGGAGAGTGAAAAAGTTGGCTTAAAGCTCAACATTCAGAAAAGTAAGATCATGGCATCCGGTCCCATCACTTCATGGCAAATAGATGGGGAAATAGTGAGAAACTTTATTTTTTTGGGCTCCAGAACCACTGTAGATGGTGATTGCAGCCATGAAATTAGAAGATGCTTACTCCTTGGAAGAAAAGTTATGACCAACCTAGACAGCATATTAAAAAACAGAGACATTACTTTGCCAACAAAGGTCTGTCTAGTCAAAGCTTTGATTTTTCTAGTAGTCATGTATGGATGTGAGAGTTGAACTATAAAGAAAGCTGATCACCGAAGTATTGATGCTTTTGAACTGTGGTGTTGGAGAAGACTCTAGAGAGTCTCTTGGACAGCAAGGAGATACAGTCAGTCCATCCTAAAGGAAATCAGTCCTGAATATTCATTGGAAGGACTGGTGCTGAAGGTGAAACCCCAATACTTTGGCCACCTGATGCAAAGAACTGACTCATTTGAAAGACCCTGATGCTGGGAGTGATTGAAGGCAGGAGGAGAAGGGGATGACAAAAGATGAGATGGTTGGATGGCATCACTGACTCAATGGACATGTATTTGAGTAAGCTCCGAGAGTTGGTGAGGATAGGGAAGCCTGGCATGCTGCAGTCCATGGGGTACAAAGAGTCGGACACGACAGAGCAACTGAACTGAACTGAGACAAGTCATTCCCTTTCTGAATCTCACTTTCCTTCTCTGTGAAATGGGAATACAGAAGGTCCCCTAGATACAGATGAGTTCCCTTCCAAGACTGCATTCCTAAGTCCAATTTGTTCAGAAGTCCAACGAAGTTAACCTAGGTACCCGACTAACACAATTGGCTATATGGTAGTAGTAGGTTTGCAATACTTTTCACACAAATAATACATATAAGAAAGCAAACATACAGAAACATAAAGAAATTTTTAATCATGCAGTACAGTACCTTGAAAAGCACAGTAGTATAGTACAACAACTGGTGTACAGGGCTGGCATGGAGTGAACAGGCAAGAAGAGTTACTGATGGGAAGAGGGAGACGAGCTGGGAGATGGTAGAGTTGAAAGGTCATTAACAATAGGGGACAGAGGGCCAGCTGCAATTTCACTCATGCCTGATGTTGACATAATACATGTTCGAATGTTTGAAAGTTCGTAACTTGAAGGTTCGTATGTACAGGACTTTCTGTAATGGTGAGACCTGCGTTACAGAGTTTGGGGTACTCTGTAGGGTAAATAAACTAATAGATGCAGGAATCACCTTCCACTGGCCAGGAGCATTTGCGTGAGGGCATCATTCCCTCCTTCCTGTGGTTTTCCCCTTCTTTCAGCAGACTTCTGTGTATCCTACTTGCGGCATCTCCCTCTTGCCTCAGTTTTCTTTGCTGCTCTCTTTCCTGAACTGCTCCTATCCTCCTCTCGTTCTTCTCCCTTTCGTCTTTATTTGCTCCCTTGCTGACATCATCCAGTCCATGGCTTCCTGCGATGACTTACGTCTTCAGCCTGGACCTCTCTCCTGAGCGCCAGACTTACTTGGACAACTCTTTTCGGAGCATCTTCATGAGTTGTTCAGTGATCTTCCCGAACCTGACATGTGAGAGCACAGCTGGAAATGTATTCTTCCTCAGCCTTTACCAGGGCAGCCAGTGGTGACCTCCAGCCACCCAGTTGTTTGAGCTACAAACTTTCGGCATCTTTGATCTTTCTCTTTTCACACACTCCCATGTCCAGTCTAGTGAAAACGAGTCTTTTCACCTCTCCCTCAAAAACAGATCCCACATTGGACATGGGAGAGGATGAGGGAAGCCTGATGGAAAGGGAACTAGAAGTCACTTCCTTGGGTACAAAAACTGCTTTACGTTCTTGGTAGAGTGTGGGTTTCATGAGTATGGGCATCTGTCAAAATGAATCAGACTCTGCATAGAAGATACGTGTTTTGCTGTAGGTAAATTACACCTCAGTAAGCAATATGACAGAAAAGATGTTTATCCCCAATGCAACATGGCTCACAGTCTCTACAGGCACAACTTTATATAGGCGACCGTTGTTTCTCACTTTGATTACTCAGTAACCTTCCCAAATACCTACTGTTTTTAAAGCTTAAATCAGTTCTCACCCTTCCCCTGTGTAACAGCTTCCATCAGCTTCCCATCCAATAAGAACACAATCCAAACACTTTACCATGAACTTTGAGATGCCTCCCTCTTCCTCACAATCTTAGCAAAGCCTGACCCTAGTCTGCCTCTGCAAGGACACCTTCCTCCCCAAACAGTCATCCCCATACTCCAGCCCCTCTGGCCCTTCACATCCAAGGTCCTGCCTGCCTCTAGGCCTTTGTACTTGCTCTTCTTCCTGCCTGGAATGCCCTTCCTCTAGAACTTGGCCTGGCTAACAGCTTCTCATCATCAGCATCCTCAGCTTAAATGTCATTCTGCCAAGATGACGACCTACCTGGCTTTGCTTTACTACTCCCACCCTGCAACTCACTGTGTTTCTCTTTGCCGTATCATGTTCTTTCTTTTTGTCCAGAGCATTTCTCAAGGTATAGAATATTTATTTTTCTTGGTGACTACTGTCTGCCTCTCCCTAAATCCCTGACTGGCAGAAACTGTGTTACTCAATGTCCATCCTCAGTGTACAATTCGCACCACCTTGTAGGGGCTCACAGAGCTGCCTAACCATGACCTTGCTCAGGGTCTGACACAGAAACTTCAAGAAAATTGTTACTTAAAATAGTTTGTTCAAGTACTTAATATAGATTGTTAAATTAAGAATATTTTTATTACTGTTCTCAACTCCTTCCTTTTAGGGGATGGAGGTATGACTGATAATCTTCATAGCCTCATTGATTCCATGTACTTAATGTTTCTAATTTTCAGATCTCTTTTTTTAAACTATAAAAGAAGGTCAGTGATAGTTACCCCTTGTGGAAGTCTGTATACCCAGCTGAGAAAGGTGTTCTTCCAGTAGGAGTGAGGCATCCGTGTTTCATCACCTTCTAAAATTGCATCCCCAGCTAATGGTTTTCTTTGAAGACCCCGAGCTTCTGAACTTTCCTGCTGGGAAAGTTTGATCAGATGCAGCTGCTGCTCTGGGACTTCACTCAGGATGCAAAGATTTAAAAAATCAACTGCAGTTTCCATGAATGGCTTTGGAACTCAGATGGCAGTAAATGCATGTATATTTTAATTCATTGGAGAAAATTATGCCCAGAGAACAAAGATTAGACTGTATGTAGTGTGCCCCAAACCCTCCCCTCCCTGCTCCCAAAGACTCTCACCATCGTTGCTGAAGTTCTGGTTTAAAAATCAGAGCAAAGGTTGTGCATTCTAGAAATGGAGGTGGAGGGGGGAAGTCAATAAATATTGGTGGGCATGAGAACATCCTTTTGGGGCAAGAAGAAAATAACACAGATGTTTCTGAAAACCCACAAGCCGTGGTTTGTTTATTTGGATTGTCTATTGAGTTACTAGGACAGGAACAGTACATAGATCTTATTTGCCTGGAGCTCTGGTTATAAGGACTAGAGGACCCTATCAGAGCTTGGGGGATTGTGCTGTGATTGATTAGCAATGTCTGCCATGGGCAAGACCCATGTCTGGTCTTACACATAAAGAACTGTTAGATTTTGAAGGCCCTGTGGAGGTCATCCAGTCCAGCTCTTGATCTGATAACTACTATGCTGTGGTGGTTGTTGCTGTTCAGTCATTAAGTCGTGTCCATCTCTTTGCGACTCCGTGGACTGCAGCTCAGCGGGCTTCCCCGAGCTGCATTGTCTCCTTGGAGTTTGCTCAAACTCCTGTCCACTGAGTCAGGGATGCCATCCAACCATCTCATCCTCTGTGCTTGGGAGGCTTAAAAAAAGTAATCATGAACTTGGCAAAGTAATAACTCTTAGTTTTTTAGGCCTTTGTCCCCTCGTGGGTATCATTGGTGTTGTCAGCATGGCATACTGCAGATCTTCCCTAGGACTGCTCACTGGGATCTTCCTGTGAAGTTTGGAAACTTCTGCATCACTATATCCCCTTCTCCAGGAAACATAAAGCACAACAAACATACTAAAGGTCTTGAGAAGTCCAAGTGTAAAGAAACCTGTCTGAGGTTAATTCCCACCCCTGTGTGATCTCAGGATGCTTCTCGGGGACTCCTGTGGCCATCTTATAAAATATTGTTTACACGATGGTGTATGAATGCTTAGTTAAGGCAGAGTATGTTCATTTTCTATGGCTGCTTTACCAAATTTCCATAAATTGCCTGGCTTAAAGCAGCAGTTTATGCTCTCATTGTTCTGGAGGTCAGATGTTTGAAAACCGATGTGTTGGCAGGGCCATACTCCCTCCAGAGGCTCTGGGAGAGAATTCATTCTTTGCCTCTTCCAGGTCCTGACACTGCCAGCAGCCCTTGGTGTTCCTTGGTTTGTGGCCACATCACTGTAATATCTGCTTCCATCTTCACATTGTCTTCTCCTCTATGCGTGTGTTACATCTCTCTCTTCTGCCTTTCTCTAATGAGGACGCATACACACTATCATTTAGGACCCAACCAGATGAGCTGGGATAATTTTCTCCTTTCAAAATCCTCATTTAATTAAATCTGCAAGGACCCTTTTTCCAAATAAGGTAGCATTCACAGGTTCTAGCACCTAAGACATGGACATATTTTTAGGGAGACAGTTTTCAACCCTCCAGGGGCATGTTGACTCAAAAGTCAGGAGACCTGAATCCAGGTCTCATTTTGCCAAGAGCTTTCCCTGACTTGCACCCCATCCATATGCTTAAATCAGGTCAGGGTGTATGTCTTTACCCCTCAGAACCTCAGTTTCCTCCACTGTAAAATGGGATGTCATTGCATATACTTTATAGTTTTATTATAGAGATTAATACTTGTACAGTGTTTGGCACAGGTGAACAGTGAGTAAACATTAGTTTATTACTATAATTATATATATTTGCTATTGTTACAGCTACTAACATTATTATTGTATCCCTTCTCTTTGAACCTTATGGTCAAATGAATTTATGTGCGTGTCTCATCCCTGAAATATCCAGGGCTTCTTTCAAAACTAGCAAACTATGATCCCCTATCTGTTAGAGGTCACATTGTATGTTTTGAATCTTTTCAAATGAACATATCCTATGCTTATAAAGGGAACCCAGCCCCGTCACCAGCACACAGATTAAGAATAAAACATCACCAGTGCCAGAGTGGCCTCTCCTGCCATCCTCTTACCACTGACCCCTACCTTCCTTCCAGCGTGATAGGTTTTGCCTGTTTTTGTACTTGACTCTAATGGAATCATACTCTCTTTGTACCTGGATTTTTTTCCGTTCAACATTCTGTTAGTGAGATTCAGTCATTTTGTTGTATGTGGTTGTAGATCATTCATTATAATTGTATAGAATTCTGTTTTTAAGTAAATCATAATATATCCATTCCATTCCCCCCACCTCCCCGTGGGCATTTGGTTAGTTTTTAGTTAGAGGCTATTACAGAGAATGCTGCAAGAGACATTCAGATATATCCTCCTGGGGAACATTTAGTGCTGAGACAAAATGCATGATAACTGTTACTCAGAAACTCTCTCCCCCATCTCCCATTCCAACTGCCTGCTTCAGATTCTTTGCAACATGAATAACTCATAACCAGGGGTCACGGATGATCTAAAGGAGCTGATCCCTTTCCCGGGCTTACCCAGCACCTCCTAAGCCGTTGGCGAAGCCTCTCTTTCCTTGATGTGTTGAAATCTTTTGAACCTCCACACTTTCCAGAGTGCTTTCCCTTGGCCTGCCTTCCAGGGGGCTGAGCCTGGATGTGGTGATTCGAAAGAGTCAACACCACAGACAAGGCTCTGTCTCCCAGCGTCCCACTCGGGGCCACCTCATTCAGCTACTCACGCCCCCATGCCAGCGCCAAGCCCTTTCTTCCCAGTGAGGGCCGCGTGAGTCCCTTTCTTCCCCATCTGCCTCCGCTGCACTTGTCCTGCACCTTCATTTCGTACTCCCAAGCCTGGTATTTGAAACAACTCAAACTCTTAGAGATTAGAGCATGTCCAGCTGAAGGTTGGGGGTAGAAGGGTGGAGAAAGGAGCAGACGCAGACTGGCTGAGCAATGTGTGCATGAGCCAGAAACTTGGCTCCATTGCCCAAAAAGGCTGGGAGATGCCAGTTTAACTCAACCATGTAATTTTCCTTTTGTTGCAGAAGGTTGGAACTCATGTTTTAACTGCTCCACGAGAGGCTCTTCCTAATGCCCGGATTGAATCTGGTCACGATTGAAGCATTACTACCATGTGGCGAATGGTGGAATCATACATGTGACTTTGCCCAAGGTTCCATTTGTTGGCACCAGATGGGCAAGTTACACCAGTCACATCTGGAGTTAGGTGGGGAAATGTAGGAAGGATAGCAGGCCCAGTTACCAAAACATTCTAGAGAGATGTCAATGAAATTAGCCTTGTCTTATCCCTTTGTGTTACTCACTGTGTCTCTTTTTTGGTTAGGTGGCCTTAAAGATACATGTCTATGACTGGTGGAGTGGGAAATAATATACTGTGTCTTTGTTATGCTTGTTATGTTTATTTTTTATTGCCTGGTGACCAAGAAGTATCAAAGAAATTGGAGATGCTTGGGAAGGGTGAGGTTAACTGGAAGATTTTTTTTTACTAAGTCAACAAAGAATTAAGCCATACTTTTCCATAGGGTTATAATATCTTGTGAAAAGGAACAAATAATAGAGTAACTTCAGTGCCAAGCTTTTTAGGAGATTTAATTGTAATAATAGCTGTCATTAATTGAGCATTTTCTGTAAGATTAGCAGTGTATTTAGAACTTGTCTATATCATTGGTCAACAGATGTTTTCTGTGAAGAGACAGATAGTAAATATTTTACATTTTGCAGGACAAGGCAAAATCAAGGACAGTTTGTAGGTACTTAATGAATGAAAAAGCAGATTTCCACTACATTTTTTATTGAAAAATTCAAAATATGATAACAGATGAGTATAACTTTTTCATAATACAGGTGTACTAATGAAAAGGATAGAATTCTTTTTTGAGCCGGTGGGGATTAGAGTTATCATTTCCTCTCAGATTGATTGCAAGTATTCATCTCTAAAAATCACTCTTAACTCCTGAGCCACACAAAAACAGGTGGTGGACTGGATTTGGCCTGCAAGGTATAGTTCTATTTACATTATTGCTGAGCTTTATTTATCAGTAATGATGAAGCTGATCTGCACAGAACCGAGAAAACCTTACCAGTGGCATAGATTAGTTGGCATGTATTTCTCTCCCCGTGAAAGGAGTTTATAGAGATGGATGTACAGGGCTGGTCTGGGAGTTTCACTACGTCAGAGAGACCTAGGCTTCTCTTTTCCAGCCCTGCTAACCTCAGGATATGTTTCTGTTCCTCAGGGTCATTCCGCTGTCCCAGCTGCTGCACCACATCTGTATTCCAGACAGCAAAACACAAAGGGAGAAAAAAATGACTATCTCCTCTTTCTTTTTTTAATCTCTTGGGGCTTTTCTTTGAAGTATAGTTAATGTAGAACATTATGTTAGTTTCAGCTGTACAGCAAAGTGATTCAGTTATACACACACATACAAACATACATTCTTTTCCAGATTGCTTTCCATCAGAGGTTATTATAAAATACTGAGTATGGCTCCCTGTGCTATGCAGTAGGTCCTTGCTGGCTATCTGTATTATATGTAGTAGTGAATCCAGAACTCCTAATTTATCCCCCCTCCTTCCCGCATCTACTGTATTTTAAGGAGATTCTCCAAGTCCCACCCAAGCCCACTGTCATCTTCTTGGCCAGAACCTGGTCATGTGACCACACAGCTCTGCAGAAGAGGCGGGACAATGTAGTGTCTCCTCAAGCTGTTAATGTGCGTAGACAATGGTTGCAATCCTGTTCCGGAGGGGGCAGGAGAGAGGCTGGGACAAGTGTATATAACAGGCAGGAAGAGAGCATTGGAGAGATGAGCATCTTCCCCAAGGTCTTGTGGGAGCAGACTGGATTTGAACGGGGTCAGCCCAGCCTCCCCTTCACTTCTCCCTCTCCTGTGTCTGCCCTTAAGCTTTGCCAGGAGGAACACATGCACAAGTTTAGGAGTGAGGTGATGGGTGATTTTTACCCTTGCTCCTTCCAAAGACATTCCCAGGGTACCTATAAGGAAAAATGATGACCGTCATCCTTCAGTGGAGAGCCCTGTGAAGGCTGGACCAGGTCACATGGCTGTAGTTGAAGCCTAAGCCGAGCCTCCTACCTCACCCTAAACATGAGTGCATACCTGGAGATTCTACCAAACCGTCTGTCCATCACAGAGGCCAGGAAGCAAGAGCAGCGACCAACCCACTGAGGCATGCACCCAGAGAGGACCCTGGCAGACCCTGCTGTAAGCCCACCGACCTACCATACTGCATGAAAGCAAGGACGTGGCAGTGAGGAAACAGTGCCTGGATTTGTGGCTCCTTAAAGTGACCCTTCTCACTGCTCTGGCTGAGAATTTAGCCAACAGGTTCACAGCTTCTCAGGGTGAGTGGGAAGCTATGTATGAAGTTTCAGATACTTTCCACATACAGCATAAACTTCATACTGAGTACTTCATACTACCTATGTAGAAGGAATCTGAAGCTTCATATTTTTGTGTCTACATATTTATGTATGTATGCATATATAAATATGTGTATATGCATATATTTGTAGTATGTGGATATGGATATAGATAAAGATATGGGTATCCAGCTGAGAGAGAGCATTTGAGTGCTTAAGTCTGTTAATCACTAAGTTGTGTCCAACTCTCTGTGACCCCATGAACTGTAGCCTACCAGGCTCCCCTGTCCATTGGATTTCCCAGGCAAAAATACTTGAGTAGGTTGCCGTTTCCTCCTCCAGGGGATCTCCCTGAGCTAGGGATTGAACCCGGGTTCCCTGCATTGCAGACAGATTGTTTACCATCTGAGCCAACAGGGCCTAGTATATTTGAGTGCTTGCCAGATGCCAAATCATTTCTCTCACTTAACGTCATAGTAGTCCTTTGGGGGTACCATCATCATCTCCATTTTAAAGATGAGTAAATACAGTATTGAGAGCTTAAATAATCTTATCTAAGACCACACAGCTAGTAACCTAGGCATTTAGACTTGAGATTTCACTTTCGATTCTGTTGTTCCTGATTCTAATACTGAAGGCACCCTATGAGATAAAAGCTGTAATAGCTTCAACAGAGCTCGTGGAATTACAAGGGGAGGAGTGATTCATTTTGACTTGGGAGGTATAAGGAAAGCTTCCCAGAGGGGGTGACATTTGATCTGGACTCAAAAACTGATTAGGGCCATGTGGGTGGGAAGGATGAAATCTGCTGAGACAAATTATTGTTGGCCAAAGATAGTATACCGGGCTTCCCTGGTGGCTCAGTGGTAAAGAATCTGCCTGCCAATGCAGAAGGTGTGGGTTCAGCCCCTGGGTTGGGAAGATTCCCTGGAGAGGGAAAGCGCAACGCATTCCAGTATTCTTGCCTGGAAAATCCCATAGGCAGAGGAACTTGGTGAGCTATAGTCCATGGGGTTGCAAAAGAGTGCGACATAGTGACTAAACAACAACAAAGATACTATATAATATCCTGTAATAATGACAACTAGCCCTGGTTGGTTAGGAGGTGAGAAGTGGATCTAGTGCCCTGTCTTCTGCACACCTTCCTCTGACTGTTACCATCACCCTAGAAATAGCTGATCCATATTCCTAAGGTCACTTCTTGTCTTGCTGTGTTTCAGGGTGGCCTGTCACACTAGGGGACAGGGGCAAAGCCTCTCTCCAAGTAGGTGACTTGCATTGAGTGTTGATGGCCTGGTATCAAATGGTTTGTTCCTCACTGTACTGTGTTCTTGACTCAGGTGAGTCTAAACCTTCTGTGTGTTAGAATGAAGGAATACATCTCAGTTAAAGAGGAGGTGGAAGTAGGTTTTAGTAATGAGGCTCCTGCGTAATCGCATCAGCAAGCTAAGGAGAGACCATTACATATTTTGTGGATTGTTGCATTGACATGTTCGCTGTGCCTCCTGTGGACTCTGGGACTCTCCGGAGAATGCAATTGTCTGTGGCCAAGCCAGAGGTGGGAACATTGGTTGCACCACAGCCTACACCCCTGTGATCAGGAGCCTCTGTCCATCTCAGGGCCCCAGAGAGATGCTGTTAATCACTGCAGGTTGCTCAGGGAGACTCTGTGGGAGATGCAGAGAGTGAGATGCCCAGGCCCTGAGGGAGCATCGGGTGCCCCACCTTGAAACGCCTCCTGTGAGACCAGCCAGCCTCACTGATGCACATTTCAAGTTGCCCTTCAGTTTTTTTTTTCTCAAGGCCACCGTTTCTCGAGAATTTTGTTTATGACTGTTTCTTACTTATTTGTGTTTTGTTGGAGTACAGTTGATTTACAATGTTAGGTGTACAGGAGAGTGATTTCAGTTATACATAGGTATACATACATATATATATATATATATATATCTCCTCTTTCAGATTGCTTTCCCTTATAGGTTAGGTTATTACAAGATATTGAGTATAGTTAAACTGATAAACCATGGTAAGATGTAGATCCTTGCAGCTTTTTTCCCTCCTTCTCAGTTGAAAGGATTCTTCAAACGGAGCTGCATCCTCCTGGGTGATAGACTGCAGGTCTCTCATCAGCGGGGCCAGCATTTGTTCACCTTCCAAATAAGGCATGTTGTAGGTACTCTGGCCCCCAAGAGGTCTTGAGCTGGTCAAGGAGTCAATTATTATGCATTAAAAAGCAATTTGTCATCTAGTGTTGTGAACTCTTGTGTTATTTTTAGGCCCGTCTTTTAATTTATGTGGCGTGCAAGGACAGGGTTTCTCCCGTGAACTTCTGGAGGGTTCACGGAAGAATAACCAGGGTGAGGGTGAAGAGACTAGTGTGGGTAGGACTCTGAATAACTTTGTAATAATCCAAAAATTCAGTAGTTTGAAGCAAGGACTTTGGAGTCAAATAACACTTCAGATCCCAGCTCTGCAACTTCTCGTTTTTATGATGTTCACTGGGTTCCTTGCACCACTGAAGTTTCAGTTTCTTTACCTATAATGTGGACTAATTATAGTATCTACCTCAGCAAATGGCTTGGAGGACAAAATCAGATAATGCACATAAAGCCATTTGTGGAATACTTGGTACTTAGCAATTACTTCATAACTGATACCTTTATTATTATTTCTTGAACTTTTCATTTCAACCTAGAACTGTCTAACTTTTGAACTTTCTGTAAGGCCAGATGGGAGATGCATCTTGAATAATTAAAATATGGAAATCCAAACTGGAAAGTGTGAAAAAGAGGTCATTTAATCTAGGGGTTTGCATATTCTGGCCCTCTGGCCAAATCTAGCCTGCAGCTTTTTTTTTTTTTTTTAAGTTTTCTTGGAACACATCCATGCCCTTTCATGTATGTATTATCTATGGCTTTTGTCATACTGCAGGGAAAGTTAAGTAGTTGCGACAGAGACTCTATGAACTACATGGCCCTCAAAGCCTAAAATATTTTCTCGCTAAGCCATTATTTTAAGTTTGTTGACCCCTGGTCTAATCCACTAAGGTTTTTCCCCTGAGGGAACCAAGTCCCAGTCAGTCAGTTCAGTCACTCAGTTGTGTTCGACTCTGCGACCCCATGAACTGCAGCACACCAGGCTTCCCTGTCCATCACCAACTCCCGGAGCTTGCTCAAACTCATGTCCATTGAGTCGGTGATGCCATCCAACCATCTCCTCTTCTGTCATCCCTTTCTCCTCCTGCCTTCAATCTTTTCCAGCATCAGAGTCTTTTCCAATGAGTCAGTTCTTTGCATCAGATGGCCAAAGTATTGGAGCTTCAGTTTCAGCATCAGTCCTTCCAATGAATATTAAGGACTGATGTCCTTTAGGATGAACTGGTTGGATCTCCTTACAGTCCAAGGGATGCTCAAGAGTCTTCAGAGGAAGGCAGAGACTTGTGGAGGTACAGAGCCGACTCTCTAATGTGAATTCCCCTACTCCTGTGCCAATGCTCCCCCCATTATGCAGGCTGCCTTCTGGCTTGGCAAGGAAGGGGATTGTACAAAGTACAGAGAAAAGCTCCTGCCACTTGAAAACTGTTTCAAATAGACCAGCAGATGGCCAGCAAATAGACCAATTGTGTCACAGAGGAAATGTTCTCTTAGAGATACAAGATCAGCACTGAGATGATGCAGAGTGGCACCCACCTCTCCGTTACCATATCAGCTGAAGGGGTTCTAATCTCATGCTCAGTTTTCTCCAGCCATGCACCCCCCTCCAGAGGAGGGGGCACACTTCCAGCTGTTCCCTCCAGTATGTGGTTGCAGTGGGTGGGCATAGTTGATGATGACCAAGTATGAACCTTCCTGGGAGAGAAAGCTGGTGGGGGAGGTCGTTTTCATAGGCTTTTTTGATTCAGAGTCTGTCCCCATCTTTTGATTGCCTTGTATTTTTCCTTTTGTTATTTGCTGCATGAAGCACTTCACTTATTCCTCCCAACAGCCTTACAAGGTAGGAAATTATTGATACCATGCATTTACAGGGGAGGAATGGAAGCTCACAGCGATTAATAATTTGTTCAGGGTCACAAGGTCAGTGGTGGAGCCAAGCCTGAATGAGGCCTGTCAGATTCCAAAGAAAGGAAGGTGTGTACTGGAAGTGAGGGAAGAATGTTGGCTTGAGTGCCTATGGTTATTGTTAATACTGAGATCATCTTGGGTTGACTCAAATGCATTCTTAAACTCTTTGCTATAATGTCTCCAGTGTGTTCCATTAAAATGTGAGTTCACTCATAGGAAGGTCAGACCAGACAGGCAATAAATCATGTCTGTGTGCAAAGTGGCGAGACCCCATCCTTAGTACAGGGCAGAGGAGTATGTCTGTCATGTTCATCTATGTGTCCCCAGACCCTCTAGCAGAGCCTGGTGTGTATTAGGAGCTAAGTAAATATTTGTGGAGTGTGGACACACTGGATGGGAAATGTTATGAGTTAAAATACCCAAATGTACCTGGGTTGCTGCTGCTAAGTCACTGCAGTCGTGTCCGACTCTGTGCGACCCCATAGACGGCAGCCCATCAGGCTCCCCTGTCCCTGGGATTCTCCAGGCAAGAATACTGGAGTGGGTTGCCATTTCCTTCTCCAATAACTGGGTTGCTATGCAGCAAAAGAAAACCCAACCTGGGTGAAGGGGTCCAGACGCAGACCTGGAGATGGAAAGCTTAAGGCTCGCCAGTCAGGAGGAGCAGCCGTGGGTAACAGACACCCAGATGCGAGCAAGTCCCAATTTCTGACGGCTCGTCATACTTCTCTGCCCTGTGTGCAAAGTGGACTCTGCCTCTGGACAGAAGTCTTAAGGGGAGCTTACGGCTGCTTTTCTCCTGCTAGAAAAGGAGAGCTGAATATAGACTTGGAGGAAATGAGGCACACTGATACTGGTGGAGCGTCCGAGGCACAGAATTGAAACACCCATGGCGTGTCTGCTCTGTCAGGGAACTCCAAGGAGGAGGAGAACCCTGGGGCTGGATCATGGCTATGGGTGAGCTGGGGAAGGGGAGATACCACAGCGTGTAAGACCTTGATGACCTGGGAAAGGATGTGGGCTTTCTCTCTGCTACAAGGGAAACCCATAATAGGCCTCCTAGTCTTTGATAAATCAGGCCTTTCTGGGTTGCAAAGTTCAAAATCTCAAGTCAAACCAGTATAAACCAAGAGGGAGGTTACTGGCTCATGGAAATGGGAATACTGAGGGGTAGGGCTTGTTTCAGACACCACTGGACCAGTGCTAACATACTGCTCTCTCATCTCGTTTGCACTCCTGTATTGGCTTCATTTCTTTTCTGCCCACCACCTCAGATGACCATTGGCAGCTTCAGAACCAAGAATGCAGGTATTTCAGGATGAGGCTTTCTCACTCTTCCAGTGTCTTTATCAGTATCCTCCCCACCGAAAAACCCAAAATACTGATTGGGCCTTGGCTTGATGACATGTACCCTCACATGCTAATTAAGGGCAAGAGAGAACAGTGTGGAATCATCTAGTTGGTCAGTCTAGGTCACGGGCCACCTACAAAGAAGGTAAACGTGGCCTCTACAGTTCAGTGCTTCTCAACCAATGTGACCCTCTTCTCCTCACTCAGGGAACGTGAGTCAAAGTCCTTACACATTTTTGATGTTCATAATTGGGAGGAGGGATGCCTGGCACCTAGTGGGTAGAGGCCAGGGATACTGCCAGACATCCAAAAGCATACAGGACAACCCCCCACAAGAAAGAATTATTTGGCCCAAAATATCAATAGTTGAGAAATGGAAATACCCTTGTAAGAATATAGTTCCATTAGGTGACTGGTAATGCAGACCCAGTAACAATCTGGCTCTGGTGGCCTTTCATAGTACTTGCTGTTTGGTGACACCATGGTTGGAAGGTAAAAGCGGTGGGGAAGAGAAGCAGAATTGAACCCTGGCCGTTGCTCTTTAAAAGTTTTCAGACCTTGAGCAAGTCCAAGTCCTTATATGTTTTAAGCTTCTTTTTCTTTTCAGGAAAATGGATGGGAAAACTCCCATCTCACCCAGGGGCTGGAAGTGTTGAAATCAGAGCCCCATGTCATGAGTTTACTCATTCTAGTGGAGAGCCTCTTTGGGCAGGGAGCCTTGCTACAATCAGTGCTCCACAAAACAGTTTCTGCCCTCAAGTGAAAGTCGCTCAGTCGTGTCCGGCTGTTTGCACCCCATGGACTATAGAGTCTGTGGAATTTTCTAGGCCAGAATACTGGAGTGGGAAGCCTTTCCCTTCTCCAGTGGATCTTCCCAACCCAGGGATCAAACCCAGGTCTCCCACATTGCAGGCTGATTCTTTACCAGCTGAGCTACCAGGGAAGCCTGAGAATACCGGAGTGGGTAGCCTATCCCTTCTCCAGCGGATCTTCCTGACCCAGGAATCGAACCTGGGTCTTCTGCATCGCAGGCAGATTCTTTACCAACTGAGCTATTAGGGAATCTCTTCTGCCACCAAGGAGCATCCATTAGAATGTGGGTGATCGTAACATAAATAGTACAAGACTGAAAGTAGAAAAATATTACCTAAAAGATGGGAGTGTGATTCAGACCTGGACAACAGAATGTTCTAGGAATGGAACAGAGTGGATGAGCTGTGGGGTTCAAGAAAAAGGGGGAAAGGGCTGTGTAGTCATGAAGGCATTCACTGTATAACATTGCTGCAGTTGGGGGTTGAGCCTTGAGGTTAAGAATGGTTAAGTTGTACGGTTTCTTGCAAATAATCTTCACACTGAGCCTTCGTTTGACAGGCCCATGACTAGTACTTCAGTTAGTACAGCTGCTATTTAGCTAATTTTTTCTCAGATTGTTACTGTATTTATATTATCTTAGAGAAAGGGTAAAGATTATCAGTGTTTTAAAGGTAGTAAATCATATTGAGGAAAAAATCTCATATGTTTGTATATCAAAAGAGTTTCCTTTTTAATCAGTCTGAAATGACTGCTTTGGATGAGGAATCAAAAAATAACTTCCCTGAAGAGTTAAATTCTCAACTCAGCTTCACTTATGTTGAGTTACTAGCCAAGGTGGTGTGTTGTTATGGTGTCTATGAAGTTTGCTGTTAATTGTTTGATTCTGTTTTCTAAGAGAGCCAATCGGGATAAAAGATTTGCTACATTTTGCCATATGGAACAGTGGGAGTGAGTAAGTTTTTTTAAAAAGGGAGATGCATTATCCAAGTGAAGGGCTGAGGTTTTCCAGCTGGATTTGTCTCATTGGCTTCACCTCTCACTCCTTTGATGTGAATGGTGATTGATCTGTGGTTCAAGTCTCCACCTGCCTGACAGCTAGAGAGGCTGACCTTTTGCTGTTTATGTGACAACGGACTTTAATTATTAGCCTGAATGTGTGGGTGTCCCCACACCCTCTTGCCGGTTGCACATTAATTAACATCTTCCTGGTCCTTTGTGACTGGAAACTTATTGGAGAAGACGGGTAATTTTCCTTTGGAGTTGACGTAAGGTTTTGTTTTTTTGTTTGTTTTTTTTTCTTTTTTGCCTAATTATTTGCCATTTGGCCATTATTAAATGCTTTCATTGAAATGAATAAGGGAAATGGAAGAGGAGTTGGGTGAAGCAGTGTTCTGCCAAGACAGATCATTAGCAAGAAGTTAGTAGGAATGACTCATGAAAATTAACTGATGTTAAGTGAATTATTTCTAGTGTGAATTTTAATTTTCATCTGGTGAGAGGGTGGGCCGCCTTTTTTAAAAAAAGAAGTATTATGTGCACAGCTTTCTGTTTCTAAATTTTTCAATGAGTAAAGTTTCAGTTACATAAGTTTTATAGAGGATGGTTGGGGCTTTCAAGTTTTACAAATTAACGTGTGCAGACCACAGGAAGGCTGTCGGTTTTCCTGACCCAACTAAAGAATGAGTAGCTGACTTCTCATTGGTGACAGGCTGGTGAAAACCAGTCCAGACCCAAAGTCACTTTGATCTCAAAATGATTTTACACAGCCACTTGTGTTGGAGGCCCATTAGAAAATGAAATTCCATGCTGTAACTCCTAATTAAATTAATTTTCTTAATTAAGAATCAGTTTGAGTTGTCAGCTCAGTGGTATCCCACACCAGAAGGTCTATCTCATGTGAAGTCTTTCTCTCAACACACTGCTAAAGGAACTTTACGGGGACAATAGTTCATTTTATCCTGTGTCATGGTTATGGCCCAGGTTACTTAACTTATGACCTATAGTACTTCAATCTGTGCACTTTTTCTTTTGAAATAGTGTCTTATTTAGTAAGAAGAAAGAACTTTATGCCTCGCTTCTAATTGCTGCAGAATTTTGCACAGCTAAACAATGGAATCAGAAGGATCCACCTACAATTAAAGCCTGATTCAGTAAGTACAGAAGGCTATATGTGATGCAAGACAAAAAAGATTGTAAAATAAAAAGTCTTTATTCCCTGAAGATAATAGTCATTTTAAAGCACTGCTGTTTTTAAACCAGAATGCTTAAAGGTACTCTGTAGCCTATAAATCACATGGCAAGGTAATATAAATAGGATGATATGGCTTCAAAAAAAAAAAAACCTCATTTGTGTCTTATACATATTAAAATATATGCATAGTAATAGCTGTAATTATTAAACTATATTTTAGGAGCTTTCTGTTTAAATGAGGAAGAAAATATGATATAGATGATTAAAATGTATCATCTAATCAGGGAACCTGGCCTGCTTGAGAAGGATTCTGAACTGGAAACTGACTATTCAAAAATCCTAGATTTTCGGTGCAGCTCTTCCAGTTTCTCCTAACTAGCACTCTTGCTTTAGACTAGTCACATGATCTGTTTTGCTTTTAGGATTTTCATCTACAAAATGAGATGTTCAAATATGTGATTTTTTTTTTTTAAATGAACTTCTGATTGAGCCTTGAAGACCTTTCTCTGAATAAATATTGGTAAGCTCTGGAATTAACCATGAGGATGAATCTCTTCCTCCCTTCTTGCCTGGAACTCCTCACTGCATCCAAGAGGCAGGAAAACCTGAGAAGTTTGTGAATGCACTGTCTATCTAAAACTTGATTGAAATGAATGTTGAAATGAAGGCAGAGGTATCAAATGGGAGAGCCAGACCACTAGCTGTGAACTGGGCTTAACTCTTTAGGAAAGCCTTTGCTTCTCGTGTTTATACATCTGATTTAGTGGTTCTCAAAATGTGATCCTCAGATCACCTTATCAGCGTTATCAGCACATGG
Organism: Cervus canadensis; assembly: GCF_019320065.1. Classification (NCBI taxonomy): domain Eukaryota; kingdom Metazoa; phylum Chordata; class Mammalia; order Artiodactyla; family Cervidae; genus Cervus; species Cervus canadensis. Next base: position 22,222,651 of record NC_057407.1, read on the forward strand.
GAACTGGTTAGCAATGCAAATTCTCAGGCTGTGCCCACCCGAGACCCATTGCCAAGCAGAAACTCTGGGTGTGGGGACCTAGCAGTCTCTGCTTAACAAGCCTTCCAGGTGATTCTGTTGCACATGAAAATTTTAGAAGCAGTGATCTAAGTTGAGCCCAGACCACAATCGTTATCAAATGGAGAAACAAGAAGATCAGTAAGAGAGAAAAGAGAATGTTATTCTAATGTTAAATGGTGGGGATGTAGGGGCTGTAGGTTGGGCCAGGGTTACCTGAGATGATAACTAAAGTCCTGTCCACCACCAGAGCTCTGATTTTAGTAGCATCGCTAAGATCCCTCAGATAAGTTTTAAAACGATGGCTATGGCAATGAGGTTTTCCGAGGAAAAGGCGTGCACACAGGAGGGATTTTTTTTTTTTTTAATTGAAGTATAGTTGATTTACAGTGTTTCAGTTGTATAGCAGTGTGATTCAGCTATATATGCATCTCCTTTTTCAGATGCTTTTCCATTGTAGATTATTAAGAGATACTGAATTAGTTCCCGGTGCTATACAGTACGTCTTTGTTGTTTATCTTTTTTATATACTGTCAGTCAGTCAGTCAGTCAGTCAGTCAGTTCAGTTGCTCAGTCCTGTCCAACTCTTTGTGACCCCATGAATCGCAACACGCCAGGCCTCCCTGTCCATCACTAGCTCCTGAAGTTTACTCAAACTCATGCCCATCGAGTCGGTGATACCATCCAGCCATCTCATCCTCTGTCATCCCCTTCTCCTCCTTCCCCCAATCCCTCCCAGCATCAGGGTCTTTTCCAATGAGACAGTTCTTCACACAGGTGGCCAAAGTATTGGAGTTTCAGCTTCAACATCAGTCCTTCCAATGAACACCCAGGACTTATCTCCTTTAGGATGGACTGGTTGGATCTCCTTGCAGTCCAAGGGACTCTCAAGAGTCTTCCCTAACACCACAGTTCAAAAGCATCAATTTTTCAGCACTCAGCTTTCTTCACAGTCCAACTCTCACATCCATACATGATCACTGGACAAACCATAGCCTTGACTAGACGGACCTTTGTTGGCAAAGTAATGTCTCTGCTTTTTAATATGCCATCTAGGTTAGTATCTGTTAATCCCAAATTCCTAATTAAGAATTAATTTCTCTTTCCCCTTTGGTAACCATAATTTTGTTCTCTGTGTCTGTGAATCTATTTATGTTTTGTAAATGAGTTCATTTGTATCATTTTTTTAGATTCCACATGTGTATCAGATATTTGCCTTTCTCTGTCTGATTTTACTTAGTATGATAATCTCTAGGTCCATCCATGTTGCTGCAAATAGCATTATTCCATCCTTTTTTATGACTGAGTAATATTCTAGCCTCTGTGTGTTTCACGTCTGTATCCATTCCTCTGTCAGTGGACATTTAGATTACTTCTGTATCTTGGATATTGTCTATCGTGCTGCTGTGAACATTGGGGATGCATGTATCTTTTCGAATTAAAATTTTGGTCTCTTCCAGGTATAGGCAGAGGAATTGGACTACCAGGTCACATGGTAGTTCTATTTTTAGTTTTTTAAGAAATCTCCATAATCTTTTCCATAGTGGCTGTACCAGTTACATTCCCACCAACAGTATGAGAGGAATTTAGTTCTTAATTGATAGTCACGAGAAACCTAACAATATAAAGTCCCAATGAACTTAAAAGAGAAAAACTCATCTTTGCAGAAATACAGGGTTTATTGGCAAAACAAGAGCACATGACTTTTCAGATACCTGGTCCTTTCATCCCTGCTTTCCTCTATGCTTGAGAGCTATGAATTTCAAACCATAGAATCTTTAGTTGGAAAATGCTGAGCTGTCAGTTACAGTGAATTTGAGCCTTTTCAGAAATCATCCATTGGAACCCAAAGAGTAATCTCCCCTATGGCTGTCTGGATTTAAATCACTGGCCTAGTTGCCAGAACAGTTCTATCACCTCACTGAAAACCCTGGAAATACTCACTAGATCCCCCTAAAGTCTACTTGGACACACGTCATCCATTCAGGGTCCTCACTTTTCTTTAAGATCTACTATTGTTATGAATGTGGACTCTCATTCCAAACAGAAGCAGCAATCAACATGTAAAACCAGAGTTTCTGAGTATTTTGAATGCACTAACAGTGGAAAGATAGATATAAACTATTATGCAGAGAATGGATAAACACGGAGTCCTACTGTGTAGCATAAGGAACTGTTTTCAATATGCTGCAATAGACCATAATGGAAAATAATATGAAAAATATATATGTATAACTGAGTCACTTCCTATGCAGTAGAAATTAGCACATTGTAAATCAACTACACTTTTGTGAAATAAATTTTTTTGAAAAGTGGAAAGCTAGTGGGTACAGATGAAAGCCAGTAGCGTTTATGTAGCCTGATTCCAAAGGTTTCTGATCCATTATTTACCAGATTTTCCTGGACTGAGAAATCCAGTATACCCCCAGAGGCCGCTTTCCTGTTCTTCTTCATCTACCCATTTAATCCTTTTTGTTATGAAACACTTTAAAATACTAGAATTTTTGGCAGGACATTTTAAGGGACTAGAATTTAACCTTTTTTTTAAAAATGTTTTTCTTTTTAAAGCAAGCTTTGGAAAATTGAAAGAAAAATTTCCTATGTCATCTGCTCAGTGAACACATAATTTTTCTTTCAGAAAACTTGGCTTGAAATCGTCCTATGCTTCTTCGTCCTTATTAGTAATAATTCACCCATTGATACCAAATGGCTAAATAAGTTAATTCCACAAATTTTAGGCTGAATATCAATGTTGTAGCATACATCATTGATTACAAAAATAATTTATACTCACTGATCAACATTTGGCAGTGCAGTTTGGAAGGATTCAAAATATACTATTGTATTCTGTAACATACTGGTTGAGAACCATTGGTCTACAGGCAATCTCAGTGTGGTCATATATGTATATTATTTATGCAATTATATCTTTCTATTTTCTGTCTCTAACAAGCTGTAGTAAACCTGTAAACCTGGTGACCAAATGAGGCTTAGATTATGTTAAATTGTGGTTTGTTGAAGGCGTGTATGAGAATTATTTTCTCTCTCTCTCACACACACACACATACCCCACCCATTCACTCTTTTTTCCTCTAGACTGAAAGTAAAAGAAAGTGAAAGTTGCTTAGTCATGTCCGACTCTTTGCGACCCCATGGACTATACAGTTCATTGAATTCTCCAGGCCAAAATTTACCTGCTGTACTGCAAGGGAAGCCTAAGAATACTGGAGTGGGTAGCCTACCCGGCAGATCTTCCTGACCCAGGAATCGAACCAAGATCTCCTGCATTGCAGGCGTATTCTTTACCAATTGAGCTATCAGGGAAGCCCGCCACCGCCCACCCCCCCCACCAGATGTAAAATGATTTTTTCTTTCGTTGTCATCATCTAGTGGTCATATCGAAATGTCCAGCACATATCCACTAAATCCAAGGTAATTAAATGGCAGCCCCAGCCAGAGAGAGCTCCTTTCTAAATATGACTAGATAATTACCCCAACTTTTTCAAGTGAGAGTCTAATTATTACCTTACTTACTCCATGACTCCCTCTGCCAGCTAACTCATCTCATAACTTCCCCTAAGATGACAGGGTACAAATAAGTATACAAATTGGAGTGTATAGAGATGGCGTTTTCCCACTTGAACTGAGATCCCGGTTTCTAGCTGTGGTTACCAAGTGGTAGAATAAATGCTTTCACTGAGCAAAATCAAACAGCATGAGGCATTCCATGACCAGAGTTGATTTCAGCAAGATATCGAGGCCAAAATACTGTAACTTCCCAAATGTTGGAAGGGTCTCTGTGAACCGCTGCTGGGATTTCAGGCACATTAGCACTTCTTTTTCTCCTGTTTATTTTTCTTCTATCTTTGATTGATCCATCAAATAAATGGATGGTAGGTACTTTCCTAAAAAAACTTAATTTGCTCTTTCCACTATTTGGCTGCTACCAATGGGAATACTAACAATTATAAGATGAAAGAACATGGATAGTCCAGAAAGAACATACTAGGAGACTCCAAGATGCAATTTTATCAGGCAGAAATGTTGAAAGGCACTGGGTGCTGCGTGATCAGCCATCCAAGATGGCGGTTCTCTTGCCCTCTATATATCTCCTGCTCTTCCAGTCCCTGCCTCACCTGTCCTCTACCCACCTGAGTGACCTTCCCCCTTAATCGCAGAGCCTAATTTATACTTCTCAGTTCCCACTATACCTGGTAACCTCCTGCTATGTCTTGCCTGTTGTTTTCAGCACACAGTGGGTGTTGATCTAGGACTGTGCTTAAGACTTGTAAGATCCTCCCTATCTGCTAAGCCACTGAAGTCTCTGTCACTTACCTCCAGGCTCTTCTTCAGTCATGAAGCCGTGTAAGCACCGGGCTTGCAAGCATGTAGGGTGCAGCCCAACTGGTGCAAGGGCCAAGACTGTGTAATTTTTAAAGAAGTAAACTAGGTCCTAATCACAACACCTCTTATTCTGGAGCCTCAGTTTACTCATCTGTGAGATGAGCGGATTCAGCTTGCCCCTTCCCACATGCGTTTTTCTTTTCTTTCGTGTTTTAATTGGAGTAGGGTTGGTTTACAATGTTGTATTAGTTTTAGGTGTACAGCAAAGTGATTCACTTAGACGTGTAAACATATTCCTTCTTTCCCAGATTCTTCTCTCTTACAGGCTGTCACAGAATATTGCATATAGAGTTCCTTGTGCCGTACAGTAGGTCTTTGTTGACTGTCTCTTATGTAGTAGGGTGTATCCGTTCATCCCAGACTCCTGATTTATCTCTACCCCCATGTTTCCCCTTAGTGCCCATAGGTTTGTTTTTGATATCTGTACATCTGTTTCTGTTTTGTAAATGACTTCACTGGTATCATTTTTAAAAAAATTAGACTCCACATTCCACAAGTATATGCTATCATATGTTTGTCTTTCCCTGTCTGACTTCCTTCACTTAGTATGATAATGCCCAGGCCCATCCATATTGCTGGCAGTAGTATTATTTCCTTCCTTTTTATGGCTATGTAATATTCCATTGGATATATGTACAACGTCTTCTTTATCCATTGTTCTGCTAGTGGACATTTATGTTGCTTTCCATGTCCTGGCTGTTGTGAATAGTGCTACAGTGAACACTGGGATGCATGTACCCTTTCTAATTATGGTTGTCTCTGGATATATGCCCAGGAGTGGGATTGCTGGATCTTATAGTAGTTCTATTTCTAGTTTGTTAAGGAATCCCCATATTGTTCTCCGTAGTGATTGTAGCAATTTACATTCTCACCAACAATGTAGGAGGTCTCCCTTTTCTCCATAGCCTCTCCAGCATTTATTGTTTGTAGATTTTTTAATGATGGCCATTCTGACTGGTGTGCCACATGGTTTTGCTTAATTATAATACTCACAGCTAACATTATTGCACTATTCCTGTGTCAGGCACTGTCCTGAGGGCTTCCTCTGTATTTTCTCAGTTAATCCTCAGAATATTATCATCTGCCTCCACTTTACACAGAAAGGCTCAAAAGAGGTGAAATAATTCTTAGTCCATAAAAGTACTTAGTGGCAAAGCTGAGATGCTGACTCGGGCATGTTTAATACCAGAATTTGTGCTCTTAACCTTTACTGTCTGTGGCCTCCAAAGAGGCAGTAATAATTGGTTGCGGTAGGGTTTCTAAACTACTCCTCGAGCAGCAGTTCCCTAAGGGCCCCCCTCTGGTAATGTCTGGAGACATGGACAGTTATCACCGGTAGGAGAACAGTGCTACTGGCATCTACTGGGTAGAAGTCAGGGATGTGAATCAGCACTGTCCAGTGGGAAGCTCAGACCCTCACAGCGAAGGTTTATCCGGCAGCAATTGTCCGTATGGCCAAGGTCAAGAAACCCTGCTCTAGGCCAAGCCTCGGAACGTCCTCTTCACCAGCTGTCACAGGAGATAGGTGAAAAGTGCCTATCCATATTAACGGATGGCACCTCTATTTTTAGAGTTGAGTACACAAGTGCCTCGCAAAACATCTCTGTATTTAAGAGCCTCTGACTTTGGTACAAGACAGACCTAGGTTACAATCCCTGTCCTATCGCTTTCTGGTTTTCTTTGGGGCCATCGTTTATACTGTTAAACCTCATGTTTCTCATCCCTCAAGTGGAGATACTCCTTCCCTATCTTGGAATGACTGGGACACAGTGAGTGCCTAGTTAATCATCCCAGACATCTCTCATCGTCCTCTCTTTCCTTTTATAAATACCTCAGGCATCCAGCGCTTGTACAGATGGCCAGGTATGCTCTTGGCTCTGCCAGTAATGCTGGCAGGACCCACAGACTGTCGTTCATGGACTGGTGCTCGGTGTCTTCCACACACAGGAGATGGGGTAGGCGAAACGCACCCAAAGGGAAGCGGCTGTAAGGTCACGGTGGCCCCGTGTGGCTGCAGGAGGCGGGGTGGTGGGAGGAAGAGAGCCCAGGAATCTTGGCCCCCAGCCAAGGTGTTGACTGCACTGGACTCGCAGGGTTGGCTAGTTTTATTGTAGAATAAATTGTTGCTCTATAATGTAAATGGAAAATTAACTTGTGTAACCAATCAAAGAAATCCCTGATTCTTTGTGCAAACATTCCGCTCAGATAAGTTAAAGATTTATGTATTTTCTGTCAAAAGAGCTTTTTCTGGACTAGACAGGGTGGGGGAAAAGAGTGCATGTTGAAGAGGGAGGGGTGGTAAGGTAGAGGAATTTCCTTGATGGAAAGGCCTTGGAGAAAAATGTATATTTGACAAATGTAGTGCTGGGTTCATGTAACTTTAAGGTAAAATGTAAGGTTTCAGATAGACTGTTGAGAAGGTGACATTAAATATGCCCTTTTCCTTCTTAAAGAAAAGATCATTATCATCCTGTGCACATTATTTATTTAGGTCAGCGTGAGGATGGAAGGAGGAGGAAGGAAAACTGAATGAGGGTAGGAGGCTCTAAATAAGACCTCTGATCCATTAGGCTACAGATAGAAAAGAAAAAAGAGGATTGGAAGTCACATCTGGCATGCTGAGCTTCCCAAAGAACCAGTTAGCTGATCTGAGCAAAATAATGTATGTGGAGGGCTTTTTTTCCACTCTCACTCATAGGGTGTGAGGTGGGTAGTGAGAGGACTAATGCCATGGAGAATTAGCCATTTTGATGTAGGGAGATATGCAAGCAAAACAAAACAAAATCAATATCTTTTCCCACTCGGCCAGTCCCGAAGGCATGATTGAGGCTGCCGCCTTGTAGGCTGTTTTATACTACTTTGCCAGGCAGTTCTGCTGGCTTTGTTCGCACAGCCATCCTGGGAGGCAGGGAATGGAGGAATGGTTTCTGTAGTTGAACACAGGTGGATTCTCTGAGCAGGTCCTAGTCTGGCTCAAGTTATAGCTACAAGGTCAAATCTAGGACAGGAGCCCCATCCCAGAATCCTAAACCAGGCTTTTTAGCATTGTGGTACCAAAGCCTTAGAAATAACTGAGACGTTAGGGCATCTCTGTAAGATAAAGCACTGAAAGCCTGTGGGTGTTAAAATATACACACACCCACGTATGTATGTACATATGCACGTATGTATATGAATGCACATTTATTGTCAATTTGAGTAAATAAAGGACTCCCCAACGGCTCAGCAGGTAAAGAATCCACCTGCAGTGCAGGAGACGCAGGAGACCCAGGTTCCATCCCTGGGTCGGGAAGATCCCCTGGAGAAGGAAATGGCAACCCACTCCAGAATTCTTGCTTGGAGAATTCCATGGACAGAGGAGTCTGACAGGCTACAGTCCATGGGGTCGCAAACAGTTGGACAGGACAGGAAGTAAATAAAGGAGAAAATGACCGGGATAATAAATGTGAACTGGCTCTGCCCTAGTGTTTAGGAGAGAATCCGTGGGGACTGTGGATCCTCCTCCCAGGAAGGAGGGCTGCCTGTTCAACTCCAGCTGATCTCTGCTTCCTGGGGACTTGAGCTCAAAGTGGCCAGATCTTCGGAGTCCTTTTTTTGTTTTACTTTTTATTTTTTAAGAGAAGCTGTCATTCATATGTTGGGTTGGCAAACCACAACCTGCAGGCGAAATTCAGCCCAGCACCTGTTTCCATAAAGTTTTATTGGGAGATAGCCAAACCCTTCTCCTTACAGGGTGTTAGCTTAACGGCTGCAGCAGCAGAGTTGAATAGCTGTAGAGTCAGGGACGATAGGGTTGTCAGAACCTCCCACACCTTCTACTTGGCCCCTTATAGACAGAGTTTCCTGACCTCTGGTGTAGACTTAATTAAACCCTCATGTGGGCCAGTCGCCATGTCCAGACATATAGCCTGCCGTCTTGGACCCTCAGAGGCCCCTCTTACCCTTGCTCACCCCTTCTTCTTTTTGTGAGAGTTGGATTATGAAGGAAGCTGAGTGCCGAAGAATTGATGCCTTTGAACAATGGTGGTGTTGGAGAAGACTCTTGAGAGTCCCTTGGACTGCAAGGAGATCCGACCAGTCCATCCTAAAGGAAATCAATCCTGAATATTCATTGGAAGGACTGATGCTGAAGCTGAAACTCCAATACTTTGGCCACCTGATGCGAAGAATTGACTCATTGGAAAAGACTCTGATGCTGGGAAAGATTGAAAGCAGGAGGAGAAGGGGACAACAGAGGATGAGACGGTTGGATGGCATCACCAGCTCAATGGACATGAGTTTTTTGAGTAAGCTTCAGGAGTTGGTGATGGACAGGGAGGCCTGGCGTGCTGCAGTCCATGGGGTCGCAAAGAGTTGGACAGGACTGAGCAACTGAACTGAACTGAGCAGTTCCTAGCAATCACTTAGACCCCTGGATCTCATACTTACAGCCCACTTTCAGACTCCTTTGGAGGACTAGGAAACACTGGGATGATCAGGCTGCATCTCCAGATTCAGCAGGTCTGGGTAGGGACTGAGACTATTCTGGGTCCACGAGTTCCCTGGGGAAGCTGGTACTTCTAGTCTGAGGTCACACTTTGAGAACCAAGAATTCAGGCATGCCATGCTGTTGGGGAGGGCACAGTACTCCTGGTCTTGAAGCAGGAGATGGAGTTGACCAAGGGAGATGAATGAAATCTGTAGAACCCCTAAGAAAGATTCACTGAGCATCTGCATGGCCCAGACAGGGATGGGATAAGTTCTTTGGAGTCTCAGAGTTTTGGAGTTGCTCTGTTTCCTCAATTAGAAGAGCATCCCTTGAAATTCATCCAGCCACAGCTCCCTTAGCCTGAAAAGAGGCTCTAACTGTATGCAAAGTGTTCAGTACAGGCAGACCTGGTTTGATTGCACTTTGTTGGGCTTAGCAGATACTGTGTTCCTTACCAAGTGAAGATTTGTGGGTACCCTGCCTTGCGCAAGTCTGTAATTTTTCCAACAGCATTTGCTCATTTCAGGTCTCTGTGTGTGGCAATTCTCGCAATATTTCAGGCTTTTTCATTGTTATTACATCTGTTAAGGTGATCTGTGATCAGTGATCTTTGATGTTACTGTTAAAGGGTTAGGATTCACTAAAGATGCGGATAATGGGTAGCATTTTTTGCAATAAGTATTTTGAAGGTATATGCCTTTTTTTAGACTTAGTAGTAGTAGTAGTAGACTTAGTCGATTACAGTGTAGTGTGTGAACATAACTGTGCACTGAGAGACCAAAACAGTCACGTGACTTGCTTTGTTAGGACATTCACTTTACTGCAGTAGTCTGGAATGGAGCCTGCAGCACTGTGAAGAGAGGCTGCAGCTCACTAATCCAGTGTTCGTGACATCCATGAGGAGCACAGGAACTTGTCCATTAGTTCTGGAGTACCTTGTTTCTCCAGCCGCTCCCCTTGACCTGTCACTTTCTTAGTGGTATCATTGCATGCCCCCATCCCTGGCCACACCCAGGGCCCATTATATTTAGATCATCCCAAACTTAGGAGGCATAGAATGAGAAGAGTTAGATGAAGGCTGGAAGTTACTAGTGATTTTGATTTCAACAAGCTTCAGTTTCTTTATCTGTGGTAAAGGACTATTGATATAACTGAAGGATTGTCAGGAGGATTCAGTGAGATGATGTGTGTGTGGGGTGTAGGAAGTGTTCCCTATAAATCTGGCTTATAAATCGTCTCTCCACTAATGCTGAGAGCCGTCACCTAGGACATCCCAAAGGACTACCAGCCTTTGGAGTGTCTGTGAGTACCACCAGGTACCTTTGTTTCGGCTTTGCCAGAGCATCCCTCCAAGAGGGATCCCTGTTTTCTCAGGGCAGCTGTCTCCGTCTAATCACTGACTGACCCTGACCTTCTTTCATTCTTCGTGTTTCTGATTGCCAGTAATACAGCTCTCCTCCTTGCCACTAGCTGAACCCCTCTTCTCTGCAGCCCTCTGCATGGGCTCCCAGCAGCCCTTCCTTCCACAACTGCCTCAGCTGTGAGGAGCTGAGCACCAAAGACTCTGCCAAGCCTCAGCCCCAGCAGGGCTCCGTGCGTGCCATTTAAGGGAAGAGGAATGTGGCTCCTGCCAGATGAGTCAGGGGCTGCTACCGCAGAGCGGGGGTGCTAAATAATTCACCACAGCAGCCTGCTCTGACATCCATCTGGGCCTGTCCCCCTGTGACCCTGGAGACGCCCCAGCAGGGTTCCTGCTTGCACTGGTGTCTCGAGAGCAGGCAGAATAAACAAAGCAGCAGGCAGACCGCCCTGGCTGTCAGGGGCTCTGTGGCCTCCGAGTCAGGGAAGAAGGCAGGCGGGCTGGGGGACGGGCGGGCCTGACCGAGGGTGCTGACGGCCACGCCAGGCAGAGGCTTGGGATGGTGCCTCACTGTCCTGACTCTAGCACATTTGCACTCAGACTCCGTTAATGATTTTTAAGAACCTGCTCTCTGCTTGGTAATTTTGCCTGTATTATCTCGTATAATCCAGAAAGTTCCATGAGGCAACAGCTATCAGATGAAGCTCATGAGAAAAAGTGACTTGTCCCATTTCAAACGGCTAGTAATAAGGTGCAGAGTCAGGGTTTGACCTTGGACATACCCCGCCTATCACATCGAGGTTCCTGGCCATCAGGGATATTTCTTTCTCCTCCAGACAGTGGTTCTCCTGGAGTTCCGACTCCCACATGTTCGGCCAGACATTCATTTCTCTGAAGTGACGCAGGTTATGGTGGATAAGTAAAGCTCTACCATTCCTCGTTTTGGCTGGAAATTCGAGTTCAGGTGTAGTTTGTTTGTTTGTTTGTTTTTGTAGTTTGAACTTAGCGTTCGTTGGCTTGGTCGTCTGCTGGCTGGAAGATGGTGTTCACAGTTGAGGGCCTTGTCCCATGAACTTCCTCCCTGAGAGAATGTGAGGGTCTTCGGGCAAGATTCCCAGGTTCTCCTCCAGGGCCTCATTGAGCCTGGAGAATAGTGGAGGAATGGAAGCACAGGCCTAGAGGAGTAGAATGATGAATTGGAACAGAACCAGATGCTGGTGAGGCTTTTTCTCAGCCCAGCATGTCAGGAAGACTTAGTTCTGCAACTCTAAGAAGGTAATTTTGCATAATACATCACACGAACAATCTCCCTTCCTAGCCACTCTCATTAAATGCACGGTTCACCTCAGTGTGATAGCTGGGCAGGTCTCTGATTTCTGTTTTACAGTTGATAATATTAGTACCTAACACTTACCGAGTGTTCCTGGTGTGTCTGAAGCAGTGCAAAATGCCTTGCAAAGATTGTTTGAACTCCTATAACAAGAAAAGAGATTACAATCAGTTCTCACCATTTATTCACATTTTTCCAAGAAGTCTTCTAAAGAACAGAGAGTTTAAGTAATTTCCCAGTGGCATATAGACCACAAGAGCCAGAGCCCAGAATCAAACACAGACTTCCTGATTCCATTTCCAGGACTAGTCCCATTATAGTAGGACCTTCTTTCAAACCAAGATAAATTAGATGCCCTTTATAGCGAGCTATTTATAGATGTTAAAGAATATTTAAGATGAAAAGGAGCAGGGGTGGAATCCAGCACAGAGGGTTGAGAGATATGCATGCCACATCTATACTTCTCATCCTTTCGTCTCCATCAATCATCTGCCTGACAACAGTCACAGGTGTGACAGTCTCCCAGGGCTGTGATCAGCTTCTGAGGAAATTGCAAAAAAAGAAAAAGAAAGAAAAATGTTATATGGAAATATAAGACTGTGGTTATCCATAATTGTCACAACCATGAATGAATCATCAGTTGTGGCAATTTACGGTCGGCCATGGCATGGCTCAGTGGTAAAGAATCCACCTGCCAATGCAGGAGATGTGTATTTGATCCCTGGTTGGGGGAAATTCCCTGGAGGAGGACATGGCAATCCACTCCAGTGTTTTTACTTGGGAAATCCCATGACATAGCAGCCTGGCAGGCTACAGCCCATGGGATTGCAAAGAGTTGGACATGGCTGAGTGACTGAACAACAACAGCATGACGTGCATAGTACAGGCTGCTGATCATGGGTATTCCATTCATTCAACCTGTATTTACTGAAGGCCTACTATGTGCCAGGCACTGTTCCAGACTCTGATGTTAGGGCACTGAGCAAAAATGACAAAACTCTGTCTCCACCCAGCCCCCACCCCCCCCACCCCACTGCAGCATGGAGCTCACATTCTAGGGCTTGGTAGGGAATCAGACTCTATAGCAACATACACAAGTAAAACGTGTAGTGATTTCAGAGTGTTAAGTGCTGGAAATTATCTTCAAAATGGCAGTGTGAGGAGTATGGCAGACCCTTTAAATTGATCAGAGAAATGGTTGTTTGACTGCTGTAAATTATTTGTTTTTAAAAAAACACAGAAAAACAAGCATTTATGGTTTTGAAAAACTGTTCCAAGTGTAGGCAGCAAACGGAGAAACAACTATTCAAGAAAATCTACTAAATCTTGGTAAGAACAGAGAGTATATGGCATTTGAGCCTTGATCCTTTCATGTCCCTTGTTCTCCCCACCACAGATCAGTGTGATGGAAACTCTGCTCTGAAAATAATGCAGCCAGGAAGGTGGGACTCCATCTCCCCTAGGTTCCAGTGAGAAGGAAAACCTCAAAAACTGGCAGCACCCTGCTCCTGCACAGGAGCCCTGCTTTAGTCAGATCAGATTGTGGAGCAATTTATGCCTCTGGGTATTGTTGAAGACAACAGAACAGTCAGAGAGCAGTTAGTGGAGGCTAATAGCTGGGTGTGATACCAATAAGTAGAGACCAGAGGCAGGTGCTCAGGGAGACTGTGCTCACGCCCTCTGAGGAGCAACGTCACAGGCTGCACACTGCAGGGAAACAGACTTCACTCAACTTGACTAGCCAGTCATTAGACAAATAAGCAAACAGCAACAAGGTCCTGGAAAAAGGAAGAGGGAGTCAGTGTTCAGAGTTGCTCCAGTGTATTATCTAAAATGTTCAGCTCTCAAAAACATACCATGAGTCATCCAAAGAAACATAAAGTGATCCATAGACAGGAGAAAAAGAAGGCAAAAGAAACTGTCTGTGAAGGGATATAAATGCCAGATTTACCAAAGACTTCAAAGCAGCTATTAAAATATGTTCAAAGAACTATAAGAAACTATATCTAAAGAATTAAAGACAAGCATGGTTTCAGTGTCTCATCAGAGAATATCAGTAAAGAGGAGTTTTAAAAGAATTATTTTTAAAATGGAAATTTTAAAGAGTATAATAACAGAAATGAAAAATTCACTAGCAGATTTAATGCGGAGAAAGAAAGAATCTGCAAACTTGAAGATGAATCAGTAAAAAGATTATTCTGTCTGCAGAGTAGGGAGAAAAAGAAGAAAAGAATGAGGGGGGGGAAGCAGAATCTTGGAGACATGTGACATACCTTTAAGTATACTGACATATGCATAATGGAACCAGATAAAGGAGCGAACAGAGAAACAATTATTTCAAGAAATAATAGTGGAAAGCTTCCCCAAATCTGATGCAAAAATATTAGTCCATACATCCAGGAAGCTAATGCACTCCAAGTAAATAAATCAAAAGACAGCCTCACTGATACACATCTTAGTAAAAATATTGAAAAGCAAAGAGAAAATCTTGAAAGCAATAAGAAAAAAAACCAGCCAGTCACATTCAGGGGAATCCCAGTAGGATTAACAGCTTATTTTGCAATCTTGACAAAGACACTAGTAATAGTTCCTAAAAAGGTTAAACAGAGTTACCTACCACATGACCCAGCAACTCCATTCCTAAATACATACCCAAGAAAAATGAAAACATAATCACAAAAACTTGGACACAAATGTTCATGATAGTATTATTGATACTGGTCGGGAAGTAGAAACATCCCAATGTCCATCAGTTGATGAATGGATGAATAAAATGTATGTTTATACAATGGAATATTATTCATTCATAGAAAAGGAATGAGGCTCTGATCTAAGCTGCAACATGGATGAACCTTGAAAATATCACACTAAATGAAAGGTTATAGAAGGTCACATATTATATGATTCCATTTATATGAAATGTTCAGAATAGTTAAATTACTAGAGACAGAAGGTAGATTAGTGTTTTCTTTGGGCTAGAACAGTGGGGGCAAATGAGGAGTGATACTACTTGCCAAGAGGTTTCTTTCATGGTTGGTGGAAAATCTAGAATTATATTCTGATAAGTGTTGCACAACTCTGGGAATATACTAAAACTTATTGAACTGTGTACTTTAAATGAGTGAACTCTGTGGTTTATAAATTATCTCAATTAAAAAATTGCTTTTAAGATTGCTAAGTGCTATAGAGAAACATTAAGCAAGGAAAAGGTTTGGTAGTATTAGGAAGGTGGGAGGGGGGACAGTCACCAGTAGAATGGGGAGCCCTCACTGAGGTGACATTTTTAAGACTTGAAAAGACAAGAGATGGGCTAGGCTACCATCTGCAAGAACATTTCAGGCAGAGGGATGAGGAAGTGCAAAGACCGCTAGGCAGGCATATGCCTGGTATGTTTGGGGACTGGTGTTTGAATGACAACAGGGCGGGGACTAGCCAGAGGTGGTATCAGAGCAATCATGGGGCAGAGATCTCAGGGGACTCATTCTGAGATGAGCAGCATTGATGGGTTTTGAGTGGAAGTGTAACATGCTTTCATGTTTGTTTTCAGAGAAACACTGTGGTCACGGTTTTGTGAATAGACTGAAAGGGGCAAAAGTAGAGGGGAGGGTGATGGTGGTTTGCATCTCCATCCAGGAGAAAGGTGGTAGTGGCTGGCAGCAGGGTGAGAAGAGTGGAAGTGGTGGAGTGATGTTACATTCTGCCTATGTTTTGAAGGTCGAGCCATCAGGACTAGTCAAAGGTTATAAAATATTGAGTTTCAGGGGTCAGATAGTAAATATATCAGGCTTTGCTGGCCAGACAGTCTCTGTTGCAAATACTCAGTTCTGTGGAAGCATGAATGTAGCTGTAGATGATAAATAAATGAATGGGTAACATTATGTTCCGATCAAATGCTGTTTGCAAAAACATGAAACGTCCACTTGGCTAGTGGGTTGCGGTTTGCCAACTCGTGGATGAGGTGTCAAGGGCAAGAGGAAGAACAGAGTGAAGGGTGAGTCAAAGGTGTTTTTACTAGGAAAGGTGCAGTTGCCATTAACTGAGATAGTGAGTACTGCAGATGGGCAGATTTGCTGGTGAGGGAGGAGGGTGGTATTAAGAACTGAGATCTGGACTTGTTAAATGTGAGAGGCCTTTTAGACATCCAAGTGTAGATGTGACATTGGCAGGTGGATCCATAAGCCTTGTGTTCGTGGAATAAGCATGGCTTGGAGTTGGCCGTGGAGGTGGTATTTAAGATCCTGGAGCAGATGAGAGAAGTGAATGTAGATAAAAAAGAGAAGAGGTCTCAGGACTGAGCCCTGAGGTAATCCAGTGTTCAGCTGTCAGGGAGGTGAGGAAGAACAGCTGAGGGTAGGAGTAAAACAGGGAGACTGTGACATCCTGGAAGCTTAACTGAGCAAGTCAGAGAGGTTCACTCTATCTTTTCCTTTCCCACTCACAAAATCGTGTTGGAATGCACATGAGCGGAGAGATGTCCTTACAGGAATAATCCGAAATTCCCTCTTATCTCTAGAGGAGAAAAATCATTGTCAAACTTTATATTCATTCGGCAAAAGTTCATTAGCTGTCAGGCCACTGGCCACTCTACTGGGGGCCCGGAATAAAATGGTGAGCCAGAAAAGTCAGGTCCCTGCTCTCAGAGATGTACAGTCTAGCTAGAGAGAGACACTAATGAAGTTATCATTAACATTGAATGTGGATGGACCAGAACTACATCCACAGTTGTAGAATCTATGTAACAGGACACGGGTTCTAATGGAAAGGACACACATGTAAGACAGCAGTACTGTGAGTTTTGTGCAGAGGAATTCCTCTAATCTGGATGACCAGGGAACCGTCTACATTTTTTGTCTGTTTTTAATAGTAAGTTAATCCCAATGTATTGACCCTTATTGGGACACACCTGCTCTTTGAAAGGTTGGCTGAGAACCTTTGAATTAGAGGAAGAAATACGAACTTGGTAATCAGACCCAGGACCAAATCTTAGTTGTGGGTCCTTGTGTCATCCTTTTATCCCCTTTGAACCTCAGTGTCCTCATCTGTACAATAGAGGATAATCATAGCTCTGATCTGGGATCAAATGAGAGACTGTGCAAAACACCTGAGTTATAAATCCTTCCCAGTCCTTGCGAAAAACAGTATGTCAGTTTACACATCTATGACACTCTGTGTCCAGGATAATTTTCCTGAGACAGATCTCTGTTGCCAGTTTGGTATTTTATAAGGCAGAGTCATTTTTCCGTCTTTTCCAGGACATCCTCCATTTTTCCAGAATTCTCTTCGAAAAGAAGGAAACAGGAGCTTGAGTGCCTGCATTTAGAAAGTGCTGGAAAACTGAAGCACCCTTGTACAATTCTTGGTTGTTCTCCTGGTCCTTTACACAGAGAAAATTCAATTTCTTATTCTGCTGTTAAATGAAAATTAGTAGTTACAAAAAGCTGCTGTAATAAGTGCAGCTTTCTTTATCTAAAACAAAAGTCATGTTTGCTAGCACACACTGTCACTTTAACAGTATTTTCATGGAAATGTGTGATGGTAAGCATGTTTAAATCATTGACGCAGTTTTTAATCTTTTGGGGGAAGGGAGCAGTCTTTCATTTTGATTTGCCCACGCTTGCTTGTCCATATTTCTCCTTTTAATTAATGTAATTAAAAGAGGATAAAAGGCTATGTTGAAATTTTGTGTATTAGATTATTAGGATCAAGAATAATTAAAATGTATGAAATGTGGCTGATTCCTGTGTGGTAGAAAAAAAAAAGGAAGGCCTCTTTCTTTTTTGGATTTAAAGTGTGTCAGGTTATTTTTCACAAGATGCAGAAATGTGTCTATGGTCTGAGACGCATTTATGATGATGGAATCTTATATAAATTGGTGAGAAAAAAGGGGTGCTATCGAGGGGAGTAATTCTTACCTTTATCATGAACAATTTTATCATTTACGTCTGCATTTCTTATTCTTGCTCCCTTCTGTGAAAACCCAGTGGGAAATAATAATATATCCTGTTATATTGTTATATGTGAGGTGCTTTACAAAGTCCTTCATATAAAGTAACTCATCTCTCTCCATTTTATAGATTAAGAAACTGAAACTTAGAAAAGGTGATTGGTTGTTAATTTCCAAGGTCATGCAGCTAGGAGGTAATAGAGTTGGATTTAGATTCAGGTCTTTTTGTTGGGCTCTTTGAAGGACAATGCCTGCAGCCTGTTGGAGGAGGCAGCTTATTATAAGTCTGAATTGGAAAAGTAGTTAGAATCTCTTGAGGAGAATCTGTTTCAGGTATTTCTATTTTATGAAGGCAGTTCCACCTTTGGGTGCCTTGTTTGTGTTTACCTGCAGTAGAGAAATTCCTCAAGTTGCTTTTATTTTCTGTATGCTTACATGGGTTATATGTTGTTGCTTGGAAATTAATAAAAATCTAAAATATTTTGTTTTCTCCCTGTTGGGGCAAAACAGATGCAGTTTTGATCTCTAGTATTCATTTAGGACTATTATCATTTCTTTGATGTTAAACATACTTTTAATAAGATGATGTGGATTTAGGAGATTGTGTTATTTTTTTTTTAGATGAATTTACGTGGCAACAATAAAATTTGACAGCTGTGGTGGGCATTCGTAGGACTCCTCATGATCTGTTCTTTTCCTCTTTTTTCTGGGTATACAAGTCCCAGTCCCTCTGCAGTTGGGTGAGGTCATAGAACTGGTTTGACCAATAGAAGTGATGTAATTCACCTCCAAGCTGAGGCACCTAAAAGCATCTCCAATTCTCTCTTCTTCTGTTGCTGCAACCTAGAAATTATGTGTTGAGATCACAGATACACAGGAAAGAAGCAGACTGGATCTCCGAGTCACTGCTTGGAATGGAGGTGCCTGGAGAGGCTCTGGGCCTCCAACCAACTTTGTCTGAGTGAGAAATCAGTTTTCTTTGTGTTAAGTAACTGAGATCTATGATTGTTACTGCATAATAGCCTAGCCTATCCCAACTAATGTAACAATTTTTGGTCAACCTCCTCTTCTTCATTTTGAAATACTTACTGGATTTTGAAATCTAAATGTCAGAGAACCAATCTTGAGTAGATTATTTAAAGCTATATAAAACAATCTCTCTTTATATTATATATGTGTCTATATATGTGTATATATAACACTATACATATACATACTATAAAGTTTTAAAAAACATAGTCTTTAAAAATATATAATAAAATATCTACTTAAAATTTATAATCTAAATACATTTTATATATGAAATTATATAACTTGTAAGTTTTAAAGAATAATAAAATATATATTATATACTTAAAGTTTATAATATAAATAAGCTTTATATATGAAGTTATATAAATTACAAGTTATAGAAGTTTTAAGTAATATATTCTTTTAAAATACATAATGTAATATATTTATGGTATGTGTATATATATTAGGTATGCATTCATACCTTTTTTCATAAAATTAAACTTAATGAATTTAAGACCTTTATTTGAGAAGTGTTTTGAAACTTGGTAATATCCCTTATAGTAGTTAAGATTTCACAATTTCAGGGCCAGAGGTACTAGTGTAAACTAGCCAGGTCCAGGGCTGTCTTGATCTCTGTAAAGTGTTCCTAAGAGCAAAGACACTGCCGTTGTTCCGAGTGACCCAGGCCAGTTCATATCATCCTCAGATTCAAGCGTCTTCCTTAGGCCCAAGTGAAATTCCTCTTTAGTTCATTGAAAATCCATTCCTTCTTATTTTACACCTATGGAGATGGAGATAAAAAATTGTTCATTATGACTATCCTCATTAAAGCCCTTCATCTCAGAGGCCACAGCCCTTGTCATCACTTACCCTTCTCTTCCGCGAGATAACCAGCCGTGATTCGATTACCCTTTCCCCATAATCCTCTAACAAGATTTTGACTAATGCTGGTGGAATGGAAAGATGATTTGATTTTCTCGCGTGTGTGAAGCGGCCTCTTTGTCATAACCTGCCAGTGTCCTGTCGGTGCTGCTGCGGCACCTTGTACTTCGCAGGGGAGTGTGTTTCTTCTGCTCCGTGAGAGCACTTTTCCCTCATATCTGTACCCTTGCCCCATCTGCAACACCCTCTACCAGCTAAAATTTGACCATGACACTTTTAGCACTCTTTTCATTTCGGACTTCTGGATTTTGTGTCATGCTTATTAGTAAGACCTTTCCCCTATAACCTTGGTTTTTCATCCCCCTCACCCCCCCTCAATTTTTTTTTTGACCTTCATGATTCTTCTTGATTCCTGATGACTTCAGCCTCAATCAACCTTGGCTTCCTTGTCTCTCTTCCTGTATACTATATGCAATTATGGTCATTTGTGTAAAAATAATCCTGCGCTATCTCAATAGACGGTACTGAAGGTCTCACGTGTGTTGCCAGTTCTCCCCTCCCCCACCCCCACGAAGTTCGCTGTCGTGGACCTGCAGTTTTACTCTGTTGTGTCAAAACAGGATGAGCTTCATCCCTATTTACCAGGCCTCTAAATTCCCAAAGTAGTTGTTGCCTCACCTTGTCCAATTCCTAATGGCATATTTTCCAAAAATCCGGAATATAATAATATTCTTCGGGATGGAAATAATTGTCACAAGGAATTATCGGCCCCTGTGTTGTGATTTCAGCCATCTTTTGCAAGGGTGATGCGCAGCTCTCCGGCGCCCCACCTCTGAGCTGCACTCGCTGAGCACACCCTGTCAGAGGGACGTTGGCCACGTGATTTTGCACCACCACCCCCTCCTGACTGCAATCAGACCTTTAAGAACTCCGCACTCTCCTATCATAACATGCGTCACACTCCACTCTAATTGCTTGCTTAATTGTCTTCCCCTCTGATTTCTTGGCTTTTTAGAGGCAGAGCCCAGGTCTGTCTTGGTCATCATGATGTCCCTACGGCCTCGCACACTGTCTGACAAACAGGAGCTCATTTAATAAGCGGATGGTCCATGAATGAATGGATGAAGGACCCAGTGCTTGCCAGAAACACAGTTGTCTCTCTCTGTTGTGTAGATTCAGAGGAAGGAGACCCCTGGGGCTTTGTGGTCATTTTCCCTGCTTTCTTCCCAGTTTCATAGCAATTGAAAAGTATCTGTGTTGCTTCATGGAGGAAAACTGTGTCAGCAGCTCACTTAGGTGAAACTTTTGAGTGGTGCCCTAGGAATGGTGAAGATTTGGCTGTTTTCTGTTTACCCACTTTCTCCTGCCTTTTGAAGTTTGGTCATTAACTAGTAGTGCCAAAATGAATAGTAACTAAAGGGTCATCACTTCCACGACCAACAGCTAACATTTATTGAATGTTTGCTGGGTGCTGGGTCCAGTGCTAAGGACTTCACGCTGAGGATTATTTGCTCCTCAAAAGAGTTCTGCAAGCATAAGCCCCTCTTGTTTTAGATAAGAACATAAGGTCTCCAATCAGACAGTTAGCAAATGTTAGAGCCAAAGTCTGACCACAGGCACTGCATTCCAGACCCCTTGTCACACCCTCCCCTCTTATGAAATGGATGGTCACGTGCCAGATTTATTCCAAGTGAAGATAAGTCACTTTTCATGCTTTCTGCTGTGCATTCCTCTTCATTGCTTCCCTGTCCATCACTTGTGAATTGCTTCTCATGATTCTCCTATGATCTTGACAATAATAAGTACATCAGAGAGGCTCATCTTCAGATGAAGAAACTGGAGCACAGAAAGTTGAAGCGACTTGCCCATGATCACACTGGAGTAGGGCGTCACTGCTTCCATTTGGCCATTGGTGGCCCCAGGCTGGCTTATTTGATAATCTTCTTGAAGGATATTGAGATGTGGGGGAAGCATTTGCTTCCCCACGTCCTCTGAGTTCTGTGTGATGGAGACCTGAAGCAGAGGATGAGTCACTGGCTTGTATTCAGTTTCTATTAGTAAAAAGTTTTTCCAGGTCCCACAATTTTCACCATGAAAGGTCTTCTGTGAAGCAGAGAGAAGCAGTTTGAAAGAAGTTATTAAGCATTATTAATACAATTATGTATAACAAAAGACACAATTTAACTTCCCCATACCCGACAAAGAGATTCATTTGAAGCTTCAGGAACTCCAGCTGAAAGGGCAGAGCTCATGGGGGTGGGTTCTCCAGGCAGGGAAGTGGAGAGTGTGGGCAAGGAGCTGTGCTGGCTGCTTTGTCCTCAGGGACACTTCTGCAGTATGGAATACACCTCTCCCCAGCCTCTCCCTCACCTCTACCTGAGGACCCCACAGTGCATCCTCATTGCAGGCACAGAGTCCAGCATACTGCCTAGACAGCACTGAAAGAACAATTGATTTTAAACAGTAAAAGAGGACTACGGATATACTCAGAGAAGAGATACAATGGCCAGCCCAGTGGAAGGAAAAGCTTAGTGCATTTTTTTGGTTTGTATTTCACCCAAAATATCAGAAATAACTGTTACTTACTGCTGTGCTTGGTCGCTCAGTCATGTCCATCTCCTTGCAAGCCCGTGGACTAGACCCTGCCAGGCTTCTCTGTCCGTGGGATTTTTCAGGCAAGAATACGGAAGTGAGTTGCCATTTCCTTCTCCATATTTAGACTTCCCTGGTCGCTCAGCTGGTAAAGAATCCACCTGCAATGCAGGAGACCCTGGTTCGATTCCTGTGCTGGGAAATCCCCTGGAGAAGGGAACAGCTACCCATTCATGTAGCCTTGCCTGGAGAATTCCATGGACAAAGGAGCCTGGCAGGCTACAGTCCATGGGGTCACAAAGAGTCGGACACGACGGAGAGACTCACTTTACTTCTCCATATTTACTGTTGCTGGTAATTGTGTTAGTCCTCATCACATTTCCACTCCGTATTTTTACTTTATTGCATTAGAGCAAACACATACCTATACCTAGTTCCTAGAACAGCTCATGGCACAGAGTAGGTACTCAGAAAATATTTATTGAATTAAAAGGATGGTACAGATGAAGAAACTGTAGACCCTAAGGGTGGAAATGCCCTGCCCAGGGTCACATCTCTAGCAGAAAGCAAAGTCAGGATTTAAACCCAGGGCTATCCAATAGTATAAAGTTCTTTCTTCCTGACTGTTTAGATAGGCCTCTTTGTTGGTACAAAAAGATGGAGATTGAAGACCCAAAGGTCTTAACAGAGCTGTAGACTGAGGTCCAGGAAATGTGCGTTCTGGCCCATCCTTGCTGGAATCCCCCTGTGGCCCTGGAAAAGCTGCTTCTCCATTCAGAACCTGAGTTTCCTAATGTGAAAAGTGAAGAGATGAAAGTTGTGCTGTCTAAGGTTCCAGCGGCCCTCAGAAGTGTCTGGGAAGCTTTCTGGTTTGTCATCTCTTATGCTCACTTGGCGCTGGGGTCAGGCTTGACAGAGTGGCCAGTTCAACAGCCAAGCACTTAAGGAAAGCAATCATTTGTGTTTTATCGCAAGGTGCACAAACATTCAAGGATGACATAGCCCCAAGTCAGAAATTTCCCTGAAATGAAAGTTGGAGAGAGAAAAGAAAGAAAAAGAAAGTAGAGACAATTGGGGGGTGGGGGAGAGCTCTGATTGCAACCTGCGTTGATGCAGCACATAATCTGAAACAGGCGCTCAGGTTCCTAACTGTGCCCAGATCTGATCCCTGGCACATAAGAGCAAAGCCTTTAAAAAACAAAACAAAACCAAAAAAAGGTGTGCATCTTTAAAGCCTCTCTTCTCCTATGTGCTATTTTTGTACCCCTTTGGAGGTTGTGTCGCTGGGGCGTTTGCATCCAGCAAAGGCTTTCTTCCTCCTTCCTGGCTTGGGGATTATTGATTTGGAAGGCGAGGTTAATTTACATGTAAATAAATCTCAGCGCTGGGCAGAGGGGACGGGACATCCAGATGCCATGACTGACTTGCTGACGTCACGGCTTCATTAGCATGCGGAGGATGCGAGCACTGCAACAGCGACTTCGGCACCACCAGCAGCTCCGCCGACAGTTATTAGTATTTCTCGGCGGAGCTGCACAGTTCCTGGTTCTGTGTCTTGAGCTCCGCGACCAGCTGACTGGTTGCCCCCGGGTCTGGCTCAGGATCAGCTGGTGACGCTGAAGCTGGGGTCTGTGACTTCCTGCAGATTGTCGTGAAGAAAGGGAGTTCATATGAAACTGGGGTTCTCGGGAAGGCGAACGGATCCGAAGGGAGAGAAGAAGTCACACTTTTTCCCCTGCCTGGTGGATCCCAGGAGGGTCTGAATCCAGCAGTGCTGTTTCCATGAGCGAAGGCAGAGCAGCGCGGGCTCCGAGCCTGCTGCTGCTGGCCTCAGGAAGGGTCCTGATTTGGAGAAGGGTTTCCAGAAAAAGATGCTTTGGCTGCCTGCCGTCCTGCTTGCCTTCTTAGGAGCCAGACCCAGGGGAAAAGTGAACTGGGGCAATTGACAAGCTCAGAGGGTCTGGCGGAAGCTTCTATCTAGACTGGGAATTTCACTCTCCCTTGAGGTAGGTAAGAAATTTGTTGGAATTCACGAATTGAACAACAGTGTATTTTCTAGGAAGGATGAGAAGGCTAGATCTAGAGGCTTTGCATGGGGGGTGGGCAGGACATCGGGGCTCTGTTATCTTGGTGGCGAGGCTGTTTTCTGTGGTCCTCTGGCACGTCTGCCCTTATGCTTATTGGAAAGCTCAATTGCACAGTGACATTTCACAGTTCTAGGGAGTCCTGAAGAATCACTTAAGTCGTACTGCTTTAGAGGCAGCTTTTCTGTAAAAGAAGTGCAGCTGTCCTTAAAAAAAAAAAATACTTAAAAGGGGAGAGGGTTTAAAAACCAAGCACACTTCTGCCTGCGTGCTTGCATTTTGGCTCAGGATGTCAGAAACCATTAGAGGCTCTGGGAGATGAAGACTTAGGTGAGACTTCCAGGCGAAGAAATGGCGCTGGAATTATTTAGGTTTAATTTTAGCCAGTGCTTTCAGATTAGAAATGGTGACAGAGCTCCAGAATATGACCGCACAGCCCAGCTGAAACACATGACTCGGTGTGTTCTCTACATTGGGTTTCTTGGCGGAGTGTTCACGGTGAGCTCTCCTCAGCTCTCGGTTTCCCCAAAGCCAATCACAGCATCCCTCATCTGCCATGAAGGTCTTGGTGATGAAAGACAGATTTTTATTCCTTTTTTTTTTCTTTTTTTGTTATGTGGTCTTAGAATATGCTGAGGTCTGATGGGGCTTTTTATGAGCCATAAATAATCCGGGCTGGGCCAGATCACAGGGGGATAAGTGGTCTGTACCAGCTGTGATGCCATCCACGGGTCCAGGCGTGGCTCTTGTATAACTTCCGCACGTATGCGATTTCCCCGGAGAGTTCTGCCTCTAGCCAGTGCATCCATGGCCAGTCGGGGGAGGGCTCCAGTGTGCTGTGACTCTGTAGACAAGGCCTGTCTTGTACCAGAGCTGCAACTTGCAAGGCTGCAATTTGCTTTGCTCGAATATCTCTTCCCAGAGAGTATTTTAAACCATCTCAGGGAGACTTAAACTAAATGAAGCAGCCTGGCCTCCTTGCTGGAGGCTGAATTGGCTACTCTAATCCCGTTTCCCAGAAGGCTTCCTGGCTGCTGATGGCTTTCACAGATGGGTCAGGATGAGTGTCCCCATGGGCCCCAGAGCAAGTCACAACTTTAACAGAATTACTGTATTTTGGAAATTTGGATTTTAATGCCTCCTTGAGTGCTTGTAAAGGTTTTGACTTTCCGTCAAATGCTCTTTCCCCTTGAAAATTCTTTTTTTTTTTAATGTGAAAATTAAAACATGTTGGCTTCATCAGACATTACAGCCTGTAAACAATCGTGGGGCCACCAGAAATGGTAAAATAGCATTGTTTGAAATGGCAGGTTTGTAAAGGTTCACCATGCAATGTGGGGGGTGGGGAGAGAAATATTGGAAGGAAGGTGCATTCATGGAAGCTTGAGGAATGAACAGGGAATTTCGCAGTTAGGCAGTAGGGTATGATGTTTATCATCAAGGACTCAGACTCTGGATTCAGAAAGAGGTGAAAATACTTGAGCTACCTTTCTGCATATTGTTTTCTGCTTGTATAATGAGAAGAGCGGTAGAGCCAACAGGCAGGTGTAAGGATGAGGTGACATACGGAAGCACCTGGCACAGTGCTAGGTACATAGTAAATGTCCAGTAAAAGTTAGTGTTGTTACTGTTGTCGTTGTTACCTTTTTATCGTTATTTTAAGTGTAGTTGCTAAAAAAAAAAAAAGACAACCCACTGAAAAGGCAATATGCTCACATCCATTTGGGTGCAGAGAGGTTCAGCCGGCAGCAAAGCTGCCATCTTCAATCACTGTAATGTCCCAAACCACTCCCACTCAAAGCCACTTCCCACCCTACTGACTGAGTTGACATAATAAAGTGTATTATCTGTCTGCTGTATTTTGCAGATAGAAGTGACCTGATGCGATGATGAAAATCATCTAGCGTCAGCTGGGGCTCAGGCACCCTTAAGGAAGTTCTCTTGTTTGACTGCCGATAAGTCTCATGTGGACCATTGCAGGATCCAAATCAGAATGTATGCACTTCTGGATTTCTGTGCATATTTCTTTTCTGATCCAACATTGCATGTGTAGGAGGCCTGCCTTTTCTTTCTTCTTTCTGTGTGATGCAGACACTAAGCATCAAAGGGAGGCCTTTGAATACGTTCTTCACCTGATGAATGGCTCCTTGGAAGTTCCACAGCTTCATTTATGCCATCATATTGGTGATGTTAGCTTATGGGTCGGCTGTTAAGGGAAAAGAATGGTACTCCCTTCCCTACCTGCCTGTGACCCAGGCTTCTGCCCTTGACTTGTGTCGATATACACCATCCATCTTTCCTAGATTTTTGCCCTTCCTCTGTCCTGCTGGCAAGCGTACTTCAGTCATGCATCTTGATAACTGTTTCTCCCTGGTCCTTCAGCATCTTTGTTTTAAACATAGATGAACTGGAACTCCAGTGCAGAGGTCTGAAGGACAACTTAGAAGTGACTCCTTTACAGTCAGAGGAGTCTGGCTTGAAGGTCTTTCTGCAGAAACTCAGACTCCGGAATTGATCACTCCGGGCTGTAATAAAGTTGTGTCTTGCATAGAAAATCATAGTTCTCCCTTAATGATGGCCTCCCTCCGTGCCTCCTGATTGTATGTGTGATCTTAGGAGAGTAGCTTGAGCTTGCTGAACTTTGATTTCCTCATATAAAACTTAGGCATAAATTTCCCTGACTCACTGGGACTCATGGGCTTGCCGGGGAATGGGGGCAGCACTGCTTTTGCCCAGTTCTGGCTCCTGTGAGGTACTCAACTTGCCTTCCTTCTGGGGCTGATGACTTTGACATTTCCCATTGAATCCGAACCTGTGAACCCCAGGGAGCAGTAGTTTTCATACTCATTCGACAGAGGAGACTGAAGGCCAGAGAGGGAACATCACTTACCCTCAGTGACACAGCTGGTGACCAGCCCTGGTACCCAGTCTAGTGCTGCTGCTACTACACGTGGATTGCAAAGGCTCTGAGTCTGAGCAGGGCTTTTGGTCTCCCTTCTGTACTGCTGGTCTTGAATTAACAGAAACCTCTTTCTTTAGAAGCCAGAAACATGGTCTTCTTTCTTCTCTGTTGTTTTCAAACACCCAAGAGTGCAAATACTCTGTCCATCAGACAGTAACGCTAGGTGGCATTTGGGTAAGGGCTTTTCTTTTGTGCTTGAAGACCTACTAAAACCTTTCTCTATTCATACCCTCCTTGATTGTCATGCTTATAATAGGTCATTGCTGGTGACCATGAACTATTGCCAATTAAGAAGCTGGAGGTCTAGGCATTGGCAAAATTGTTTCCCTCATTTATGCTCTTGGCTGACATTTGCCACTTCGCTCTTTTCCCCATCTGAAAAGATTGTTCATGAAATGTTCTCATTCTTATACAGTGTCTATGTGTGTGTGTAGGATGTGTGTGGGGGTCGTGGTGGTGGGGGGGGTGGTTTGGGTGTATTTGAATGAAGCAGGGGAGAAAATGCTGGATAAGATGACATTGAGATTCCAGCATCATGAGTCTCCGACCGTCTCCACTGGGGACCTGGCTAGTTGATTTTGGAGACTTGGCTTTCTTGTTTCTTTGGCATGCTGTTTGAACAGTTCTTTGTTCAGAGTCTGAAATCCAGAAGCAATCTTCTTCCATTATTTCCCTGGGGACAAGGCAGAGGGAGAAAGAAGGTGGAGGGAAAGAAAAAAGGCGGATTTGGGGGGGGCTGCTGCTTGTGAAGACAGAGATTAGAGAGATTGGATGAAGGAGTCAGGAGGAAGGGAGAGCAGGAAGCAGCTGGGAGAATGTCAGAGCAGTCTCCAAACCACCATGAAGGTGCTAAGCCAAAGTTCCCTTCGGGTGACGTCACAGCGCAGAAGACAAGCACCTGTGTCATACTTCAGTTAGAAATGCCTGTCCCCGTCTGTCCTACGGAATCCGTGCTCACTCTCTGTCGTGTCCAACACATTGGACTGTACTTCATCGGGCTCCTCCATCCATGGGATTTTTTTAGGCAAAAAAACGAGTGGCTTGCCATTTCCTCCCCCAGGGGATCTTCCCCACCCAGGGCTTGAACCCGAATCTGCTGCATTTCCTGCCTTGCAGCTGAGTTCTTTACCACTGAGCCATGGGGGAAGCCCACAGAATCCGTAAACAACCATTTACCATGTTAGATTCTAAAACCCTATATGAGGCTCAGCACAGCAAGTGTTTTCCACCAGAGCACCATGGCCTATTTTTAAAAGTGCATTTATTCAAGAGAGCACATTTTTGAGTACCATACGAGCCAGCCAGCCTCCTTGGTGGGTGTGTAGCCTGTACTTCAGCACATATTTGGTTGTAAAGTCCGTCAGGATCAAGTCAGCTGAACTGAAGACTCAAGTTTCATGAGAGCTGACATGGAAGAAGAAGCACAACACTGCCCGGAGCACAGAATCCAGAAGCATCACTGGTTGGAAGTGGAGACCTCAGGGGAGTCAGGACTGCTGGCCTTGTTGGGGAAAGTGTAACCAGAGTCTTGGTCACTCGGGACAGTGGGATGACCTCTAGGAAGAATGAATAGTGGTGATTTCTGATACGCCCTGTTCTTCCTGGTTCTGGCATTTGTACATAAACCATCTTGGGGCACTGGAAGGAACACAGCGTCTTTCCCCTGGGATGTGAGGTAGAGATGGAGCCAGGGTGGGGCACCTTCCGCAGTCAGCGCTGTGCCTGTCTCACAGTAGGTGGGGACTTGAGTTGTCTCCATTCCTCTTGCACTGGAAGTACCATTGACTTCAGCTCCCCCACTCCTTCTCGGTTTTTAAATATCAAACCTTACAAGTAGGATCCAGCCCCATCCAGGGTTAAAAGTAACTGGGACAAGAATTCTTAGCATTTCATTTCAGCTGGGCAGGGTGCCATTTTTCCAGCTCTCTTCTTGGCATCCATTCATCAGTTTTGAGTCCTCAGAGATTCTTGTTGATGAAAGTTCCAGGACTCAACTGAGAAACAGCTGTACTTTCTGTGGTCACCGGGTCAGATATTTTTCAGGGTAGCTGTTAGTATATATGTCAGGGTATATTATGGGTGTCTACGTGTCTGAAATAGTTTTGTGTTTGTGTGAATGTAAGGCAAAGGTGGTAGGTATCATAGCTTGAACACTTACCATATTCTAGTTGAAGTGAAGGATGGTTTCCATACCTTGTTAATTCTTGCAGCAGTTACACAGCTAGATATTATTAGCTCCATTTAGTAAGGGAGAAACCAAGACTCCAAGAAGTTAAGTAACTTGCCCTACTTTATGCAGAGAAGAAAGAATAAAGCTGGAATTCAAACCCAGGATGGTCATCGTCCAAAGCCTGAATGATGTCCACCATTCTGGGTCTCCTTACACTTTTTACCATAAAGTATTATGAATGTTTTTTCTTTGCCTTTTAAATCTTCTATCTGTGGAACCCTAACATGAGGAATATCTCATTATGTAGCCATTGATTGGTTGATTTTTTTTTAATTGGAATATCATTGTTTTCCAGTGTATTATTTTCGCTGTACAATGAAGAGACTCAGCTATATGTACACATACATCCCCTCCCTCTTGGACCTTTCTCCCATCCCACCCCTCTCCATCATCACAGAGCACAGAGCTGAGCTTCCTGTGCTGTATAGTAGCTGTCCCCTGGCTAGCTGTTTTACACATGTACTGTATCTATGTCAGTCCTACTCTGCCAACTTGTCCCACTCTCCCTTTCCCCACTGTGTCCACATGTCCATTCTCTATGCCTGTGTCTGTTTCCAGGGTAAGAATAGAGATGCTATGTCTGCGTCTACCCTGGAAATAGATCCATCTGTACCATTTTTCTAGATTTCAGGAATCCTTTTGCTTGATCTTTTGATAAAATTGGCAATACCCAAGAGACTGTATGAGGCACAAAACAGAATAGAGTGACTTCTTCATCACCAGCTCTGAATGTGGCCTTTAGAATGGAAGTGTGAGGTTTGTTGGAAAGTTGGTAAGACACACTCTGATGAGGAGTAAAAGCTCTGTGCAAATGGAAGCAGCCCTTCTGTTGGACTAAATGGAGTGTGGGCAGATCTGCTGCGAGCCTAGTTGAGTCCAAAGAGAAAGGCCAGGCTTGTGGGCTTTTGATCCCCCCATCATGAGCACTTCAGGTCCTAAGTAAAATGTGTGTTTCCCCTTTCTGAGCCTCAGTTCTTCTCTCCCTAAAATAAAGGCCCTGGATTAGGTGATCTCTAAATTGTCTTCTGGAGCTGACCTTGATGAGTGTGAACTTTCAGAGGGAATTCAGCGTTGTCAGTGGAGGTGTGCAGTTTGCTCCAGTGGCTGCTCTTGGATGGAGAACTAAAAGGTCAGGTTTTATATCTGGCCCTGACCTCTGTGTGTTGTGAAAATGCACTGGAATATGAGAAGCAGTAGTCCTCCAGGGAGCCACTTGGAGCTTCCTGCAAAAGCCTCTGACCTTTGGATGTTTCAGATGTTTAGTTCGGTGGGGATGGGGTGGGGGGTGTCTGCATCCCTCAGTGCCGCTCGGTCACTCTCAGAAGCCCTTCGGGCTGTGTTCTGTATACACGCATCCTCCTCAGTGCCTGAGACCAGGGCTCCCCAGTGCATCATACATGCACTTGGGGGTGTTGCTGACTCTGCATTCGTAGCCAGCCCCCTGGTGATGCCGGTGCTGCTGCTTCTCGGCCACCTGTATCAGAAGCACAGAGGCCTCCACAGGAGAGGAGATCTGACTGCATTCAGAAGGCCCAGGTTCGAGCCCCCGTTGTGTCATTGTTTATTGAAGTGAACCTGAAAGAGATCACTTAGCTGCTCTGTGACTCAGTTTCTCCTTCTGTGGAGTTATAAATAATTAATAACTAACAGCTGATTGACTGCTTACTATGTGCCCAGCACCATGCTCACTGTTTCTTAAGTCTTTAAAAAAAAAATTTTTTTTTATTAAGAATATGGGTTGCTCTGCAGTGTTGTGTTTCTGCTGAACAGCAGTCAATCAGCTTTACATAAATCAGATACACATACATCCCCTGTCTGGGGACTTTGCTTCCATTTAGGTCACCACAGAGCACGGAGTAGAGTTCCCAGTGCCCTACACTAGGCGTAGTTGTCTATTTTATACATAGCAGTGTGTATATGTCAATCCCAATTTCCCAGTCCATCCCACCTCCCCTCTTCCCTCCTTGGTATCCATACATTAGTTCTCTATATCTGTGTCTCTACCTCTGGTTTGCAGATAAGTACATCTCTACTGTTTTTCTAGATTCCACATATATGCGTTAATATATGATATTTGTTTTTC
This sequence comes from Cervus canadensis, assembly GCF_019320065.1. Taxonomy (NCBI): domain Eukaryota; kingdom Metazoa; phylum Chordata; class Mammalia; order Artiodactyla; family Cervidae; genus Cervus; species Cervus canadensis. The sequence continues at coordinate 22,254,061 of NC_057407.1, forward strand.
TCTTTCTGACTTCGTTCTGTGTGACAGTCTCTAAGTCCATCGTGTATCTGCAGAGGCACAATTTTGTTCCTTTTTATGGCTCATGTTCACAATTTTATGTGTTACATCTTATGATAACCTTGTAAGATAGGTTCTATTATGCATTCTATAGACGCTAAGCACAGAGATGTAAAGTAACTTGCCTAATGTCACACAGCTAGTAAATGGCCAAGCTGAAATTTGAATTAACATCATTTGATTCTGAAGCTTCCCCAACTTGTAGAAATGATAGGTGTGAACCATCTTGGAACTTATGTGTGTTTTACAAACATACCATGTGAATAAATGCATTTATTTCTATGATCTGTATGTTTATAAACATTTAGGACACTTTGGTGATCTCTATATTTATACATGTTTAGGTTACCTGAAATGGTAAAAAGTTGGTGGTTCCCAAATGAGATGTTATTGTTTTTAAGGGGGAAAAAAAGTACTGCTCCATTTTATATTAATTCAAATCAAATGCTTTGTGAAATTTTGAAAAGCACAGGCATTTATGCTGTTGTCTTGGGTTGTTCAACTAGGAAATAAAAGTGTCAGCTAAAAGGAGTGGGAGGTTCTGGTTAGCTAAATTTCTGGCCGTTTAGAATTAAATCCCAGTTCATTTTCAATCTTGTTTTGGCAAATGTGGACAATATATCCAATCACTCTTCTGCTTTAATAGGAAGAGCACAGTTATCCAACTGTGTCTTGTGATTGAGGATATGGCAGCCATATAAATTATTATCTTGAACAGGAATTTCCTGCAAGTGGATTGATTGTGGGTTGATTGTGAACATCTTCTGAGTTTGATATCTCGCCCCTTGCTGGACCCCAGGCTGTGATCTGGCAGGATAAACAGATGTCTGCTTTCTTCCCTCACCCCTCCTTATTCTTCTTCTAGAAGTTTCTATTTGAATGACAGGAAATCCTCAGTGGGGAAATTCATTCTTATATGAATATGTACCCATGTTTGACCTCCATTCTTCATGTCCCAGCATGGTAGGAGTATGGCACGTACCCGGCACCTGCATCACCTCTGTCCATTGTGGACCTCACTGATGACACTCCACACTATTTGTCAAGCTCCAGCACAACCTCAGTCTGCTCCTCAACCCAGGACTCAGGTAGCCTGTATTGATCAGTTGTAGTTGCCTCAAGAGATTGAACTTACATGCCATGTCTCCTCTTGGACACTGCCTGGAAGTTAATTCTTTCAGTTTGGCAAATAAACACCAACCACCTATTAATAAAGCATCTGCCTACAATTCAGGAGACCTGGGTTCGATCCCTGGGTCGGGAAGATCCCCTGGAGAAGGAAATGGCAGCCCACTCCAGTACTCTTGCCTGGAAAATTCCATGGACGGAGAAGCCTGCCAGGCTACAGTTCATGGTGTTGCAAAGAATCGGACACAACTGAGTGACTTCACTTTCACTTTCTTTCACCTATTAATTGCTTAGGCATGCTGAAAAGACATTTTATTTTCTACTTACTCTGTGTTGTTTTAGTCTTCCTTCCTCAAAGTGGATGACCTACTAGCTTATTGAAAGTTTCAGTTGAATTTTTAGTTTAAGTTTGAATGGAGTGTTTTTCTTTCTCTGTGACTTACATCCTGTTGTTCTGATTAACATGGTGGCCATTCTTAAGGCTCCTGTCGCTTTTCATTACCAGTGATGTAGGCTCTTTATCCAGCTTTCCTGCTCTGATGCTCCCAGAAGAATACCTGCTATCCGAGGGACTGTTCGCTGTAGGCGTCCTCTTGGCAACTCAGCCAGTGGCCAGGTGGCCGGTGCACATGCAGTGCTGCTGTCAGCCGATGTCCTCTCCTGACAGCTTAGCTATCAGGATTCAGGAGTTCATGTAAATTGCTGCCCAAGTCTCCTACTTGCATCTGAGGTCACAGCGCAGATGTCAGCTGGAGAGCCTGTCAGGACTAGAAGCTTGCCACCAGTTGTGATGGTGAATCCTCCCCCCCCAGCCTAAGCCCCTCCCCCTGCTTCCTGCGCAGCTTGGGCCACCACAGGGAAACACCTGGCTCATTAGGAAGCAGGGTGAAAATGCAGAGCAGAGAATTCCCATGTTCCTGTCTCAGCAGCAGGAGCTTGAGTTCTTGCTTGAATGGCTTCTGAAAGGTTGAAAAGCAGCCCTAATCACCAGGCTTGATTTTGATCAGACTAGCTTGAACCTGCCTTCTGCTCACTTTGGCAATTGGGCTGCCTAAACACCAGTGGGGTTTGCCCTTGCCATCCTTAAAAATTGCCTCCCATCCTGTATCACTGAATGCTAAGATTCAGCATCCTACGTGGTCGGGATGATATCATGTGCTATTTTGAATTTTTAAAAGCAAACGTCGCAGGAGTGAGAAATAGAACATCTGCAAAACATAAGGCAGTGTCTGTGGGCCTGCGGGGAATAGCAGAGAAGACCTTTTACACTTAGCCAGTTCTCTAAACCAGGTGTTTTTAACTTGAAATCCATGAGCACCAAAGGAACAGTAAAGACTGACAAACTTTTTGAAATTAAATGCAGCATTTACTATGAATGTATGTATGTTCACCGTTTTGAGGAAGAGGATCCCAGCTTTCATCAGACTCTTAAAGATGTTAAGTCACTTGAAAGTTAATAAGAAGTGTTGGATTGGATGGTAGATGGTTGTAAACTCACCCAGGAAACTCTGCTGAGGTTAACTGGGGACTGGAAAAAATCCTCCTGCCCTATACAAACACGTCACAGTTCTACAAAGCTCTCTGAAACTGGAAGGAGAGAGTTACCTGCTTCTTTCCCATTTTATATATGGGTAAATTGAGGTCTGGACTCTCAGATGCCAAAGCCACAGGATTACTTCTTTCTTCTGTGTTTCAGATACTTTTTATTATTAACAATTCCAACAAGTTTTTGGAACATTTAGTTTAGGTTAAACTACAGCTTTTCAGTCTTTGTGTATTCAAGGTGTTCTTTCTGATTTTGGACATTTTGCAGTACACTTAACAGAATTACATTACATGGCAGTTACGGTACAATTCTCAGTCATTCTCAGGATATATTCTTCTCTGCCCTCGATTTACTGTGTCTTCTTTAATCCCAGAAGAAGACAGTCTTTCTTTGATGTGGTTTTGATGATGTACTACTGATCTTATAGTTGACTCACACTTTCCAGTTTTGGCATCATTGTAACAATGTAGATTTTCAGTAATCCCAAAAAATGAATATAAAAAAATTTTTTCACACTGATTCTATCTTTTTTGTGTGCCCATAAACTGTTCAACCTCTATTTGAGAACTACCAAGCTAGATTCCAGGCTGGATTGAATACTTACTGTTTTAGGTTAGAGTTAGAGTTATAAGATAAGCTCCTTGATCTTATGGAGGTTATAGTGGGAGAAACATTTAATAGATCCACCAACAGGTAAAACAGTTTCTGATAGTGACAGATGTTAAGAAAAAAATTAAAAGGATAATAAAATGGAGAGTGAATGAGAACAGAAAGTGGGCTGTTTTTCATAGGGTTCTTGGTGGAGGTGCCTTTGAGTAATTACATGGATAATGAAAAATAGGTCAGCTCAGAAAGAGCTCGGGGAAGGACGCTCCAGGCAGTACAACAGCCACTGCAGAGATCCTAAGAGAGGGATGGCCTTGGCACATATGCAAGCACAGAGAATAATTAAAAGGTCATTGGGGCTGAAACATAGTAGAGAAGATGAGGGGCAGTGGGACAAAATAAAGTTGGAGAGACAGGAAGGGGCAAGATTATATTGGCTCTCATAGGCCTATGTTAGGGAGTATGTGCTTTAATTGTAGTGGGAAGCCAGTGGAGCTTTTTAAGCACAGCAGTTGAATGATACCACCATTGTTTTAAAAAAACAAAACAGCAGAAAATAGATTCTAGAGAGGCAAGAGTGGATACAGGGAAGAATAAGTAGGCAGGAGGTGATACTGACCAAATGGGGAAAGGTGGAAATAGTGAGTAGAGCTCATGGATAAGTGACCAAGCCTCATCCTGTGCACCAAGAAGCCCACAGTCTGAGCTGCTGTTCATTGTATCAACTCAGCCAGAAGCTCGTGGGCGTTGCTGCACCCCCCGGGTTTGGGGGTGGGAGGTGCGTCTAGGAGACATACATCCTTCCACCATCACCTTGTCAAATCTGAATATAACAGATTCTTAAATATTTTCAGTGTCTGACTCCTGTAGACCATGTGAATTCAATTCATCCAGGGCTTCTTTCCAATTAAACATGAAACCAGGAAGTGTTATTTTCTTTCTCTGTACTTCCCTCCATCCCCTCGCTGTTGCAGAATGAGGGGACTGGTCGTGGCTCAGAACAAAACCACACAAACCTTTCCATGGATCGGGTTTGAAGAAGGCAAATCAGCATCTTGCTTTTTTTTTTTGTCTGTCCCCTTTGTGGGAAACCCTGAGAAATGTGTTTTGTTTTTTTTCCTGGGCTTGACTGAAGCCAGGTCTCTCCTGAAAATAGCGTCTTTCCCTGTTGTGTCTAACTCAATCTCAGTGGCAGGGCTTCACTTCCAGCCTCAGTACTTGGTAAACACCCAATTTCTTGACACTCTTGTTTCCCAAGTCCACTGGGGTCATCTTGAGCCGTTGGCCTCATTCACGGAGGAACGTGGATTTCTGGGAAGTCTCTGCCTCCAGCCCCTCAGCACGGATATTAAAGGGCCCCTGTCAAGTTTTGAGGGGTGTGACCATTGCCAGAATCCCCGCAAGCCAGGCCCCTGAGGGATGCTCTCGCCAGCTGGCCCCCATCCACACCAGAAACGGCTGGATTGCAGAGGTTCTCTGTATATGGAGCTGGCTGAGTTTCCCTGGATGAAAGGCAGGCTAATATAAACTGAAAATGTTATTAATAAGCAGCCACTTAAGAATTTCCTATGACTTGCCAGTGATTTGGGGGCCTCTGTGTGAGCAGGGAGAAAAGCACAACTTGTTTTACATGGATTAGGGGTCCAGTGCAGTCAGTCTGCTGGGGCCTCGAACAGGCCCTCAGGTGTTCAGTGAAGGGTTCTGGAATCTGGCCGGCTCAGGTTTGCGTTTCTAGTCTCGTAGTCTCCCGACTGTGGGAGCATAATAAGTGAGTTTCAGAAACACTTTGAGCCTTGGTTTTCCCCATCTGTAAAATGAGGAAGGTATTACTGATTTCCATCTCTTACTGTGCTGTGAGGATTAAGTCAAGAACGCGTGGAAAGTGTTTTGCACAGAGCCTGGCATACATTCCAAAAAAGTCCTTTTCAAAAGGAAAGTTAGAAACAGCACACCCCAGAATTGGAACCAAACTGACTCAATTTCCCCTGCTTCAGGGTGAAAAGTAGAAGATTTGGCACTCTAGACGCAGTATGCTGGATAGTAACGACCACGGTGCTTGGCTTCTCTGAGCACCACCTTCTCCTTCTGCGAAATGGCAATAATAACCCTTGTTCCTCTGATGAACCTTCATAGATATTTTTGGCAATTCACAGAGTTCCCTGAATTGAAAGTGCATGGGAAGCTCTGAAGTGCTTGATTAGTCCCAGGGTCATTAATTTAATATCCAAGTGTGTTTACCTTATTGTATCTTGGTAAGAAACTAAGGTCATCTTTCTGACCTTGAAGTGTTAAAAGCATGGTAAAAAAAGTAAGCCTTAGGTAAAGATGGTAATCAAGTTCTCTTTGTCAGTCCAGCACACCTTCAAGTATATACTGGGTGTTTAATAAAGACTTACAGAAATAACTTGTTTGCCACCCATCTGTTTTCCATTGATCTGTTTCCATCCCAACTAAAATATATTCGTAGGAGCTGGATCAACTTATAGCAAACAAGAACCATGACTATTTTTATTGACTTGTTTTACTTTTTGTCCCTACGCATAGCACAGGGCCTAGCAAACTGGCCCAGTCAGATTTCACTATAGCCAGCATAGTGAAGGTATTATTTAGTACCAGCTGTATTATTTAATACCAGCTGTAGGTATTATGTAATCCTAACAGCCTCTCAGTGAAGTGGCAGAAATAGGATTTGAACCCAAGGCACTGTGCCTCCAAGATTTTAATTCACTGCACGGTCATAGTATGCTATTTTTGAGTGCTTAGGGGATATTTAATGCTTCAGATTTGGTCTCCATGGGGTTAGCCAACTTCTACACAGGAGGTAGTGACTGAACAAGTACTTTGGCAGGTGGCATGGAAAAGAAAGGCAAACAGAGGTATTTTGTGGAGTCTTACAATTCTCATTTTGAAGTCAGGAGGTGAGGAGTGTTACAATTCAATGTGTAGTCATTTCCTCAGAAACTGTTCCCCTGAGGGACTCATCTGGAAAGGAGGAGCTCTTGGAACTGGATCTGCTCAGCATCCAATGAAGGAAAAACGTACATGCCATAAAATCACAGTTAACATATGGACCAAGTGAAATGGAGGAACTGGTCCAGGCATAACCATTCCATCTTCTTTGGTTGCTTCTTAGGAAGGCCGTGGGTCTGAAAGCAGCTCAGGAAATCAGAGCTTCTCTAGGTACTCACAGCCTTTCCTACGGATGCAGTGATGCAGGTAGCAGTGTTGCCATGGAGACACCATCAGTGGCCAAGCTCTTTCCCTTGAGGGTTCACTCTTGCTGCTCATCATGATGCTGAATTAGCTTGCTGTGTGTTTGGTAGGCAGATTCCTCACTGGCCTGTGAACATGTTTACAGTAAAGTGAAAACTCCTTCACTTGGGTTGCATGTATATTTTTGCACCTGCTGACTTGTCACCCTCTTAGACTCCTCTCAGTGTCTTGATAGCACCTTGATCTCTCTTGCCTGCATGCCTTTATCCACCTGTCAGGAATACTCCTTCCTTCTCTTTGTGCCTAGTAACCTCCTACTCAGCATGGCGGTATCCAGTGCCCAGCATGTGCTAGGTGTTCTATTAACAACTGACCTAACAACAAAGTCATAACTTTCCTTCCAAGGAGTAAGCGTCTTTTAATTTCATGGCTGGAATCACCATCTGCAGTGATTTTGGAGCCCCAAAAAATAAAGTCTGACACTGTTTCCGCTGTCTCCCCATCTATTTCCCGTGAAGTGATGGGACCAGATGCCATGATTTTAGTTTTCTGAATGTTGAGCTTTAAGACAACTTTTTCACTCTCCTCTTTCACTTTCATCAAGAGGCTTGTCCCTCGGACTGCAAGGAGATCCAACCAGTCCATCCTAAAGGAGATCAGTCCTGGGTGTTCATTGGAAGGACTGATGCTGAAGCTGAAACTCCAGTACTTTGGCCACCTCATGCAAAGAGTTGACTCATTGGAAAAGACTCTGATGCTGGGAGCAATTGGGGGCAGGAGGAGAAGCGGACGACAGAGGATGAGATGGCTGGATGTCATCACCGACTCGATGGGTGTGAGTTTGAGTGAACTCCAGGAGTTGGTGATGGACAGGGAGGCCAGGCATGCTGTGATTCATGGGGTCGCAAAGAGTTGGAGACGACTCAGTAACTGAACTGAACTGACCTGACCTGAACAACAAAGTCACAAAAATGTTCAGTTTTTTATTTCTCTGGCTCAAAACTTATTTTGAAAAGCCACAGTGTTATTTATAGTAAACAAGAATAGCATGATGAACTTCCAGACAGCCTTCTAGAAAGGTCTGTTGCTAACATTTGGCACTTTTGTGCCGCTTGTTTCCCCCTTCCTCCCCCCCTTTCTTTTTTGCATGCACACGCACACAGTGCATACACATATTATATTTGCTCAACCCTTTGAAATTAAATGACGAGCATAATCCTTGACCTGTGTGTTTTTTAGCATCTGTCTCCTAGATAAGCACCTTCTCTTAAGTAACCTCACAAGTACCTGACTTTGAAATTTATGATCTAGCTCTCTGTGACTATATTTTTGTGTCCCAGTCACACAGGGGCTTTTTACTATTTTGTTTTAATCCCTCACAGTACCCACCAGAATGCATAGTATATAGTAGATGTACAGTGATGAGTTGTTTAATAAGTGAAGCCACCGGCAGCAGACACTTGGGACAGAACCTACGTTCTGTACCAGAATCCCCCTGGGTATTCACCTTCTCAAAGTCCTCTGGCCCATGGATACTCCATCCATAGGAACTATCACTCTCTAGCCTGCCTGTTTTGCATGTGGGGTGGGCCACAGGGGCCCAGGTATAATTCTCACCCAATGACTGTTGGGACTTGGGTGGGGGGTGAGTACCCCTGCCTCTTTGATTCTCTAGTAGGACATCTGTGAGGAATGTTCTAGACCATTTCCCATAGCTTCTCCACTAAATGAGTCATAGTTGCCCAGCGCTGCAGCTGCCCATCAGCCCTCCATGCGTCAGCATCATTCCCTGTCCTGCTTCCCTTCCCCAGTTCCTTCTCAGGAGCTTGGGGATTGCCTCCCAACCTTCTTTATGTTCAGAGCCCTTTCCCAGATCTGATTCTGGGGAAACCTGATCCAAGACATGGTTCTTCCATCGGACCCGGAATTCAAAGTCTGGTCAGAGATACTCACAATGTGAAAAGTCATCCAGGAGGCTTAGTTGAAAAAAAAAAAAAAATGTTTCCACTGCCTAAAAAATTCCAAGATAAATTAGTCCAAAGTAGGGCACCATGTATGTTTCTTCATGGAAATATGAATTGACATATTAGAGGAAACAACTGCCACTAAAAATGATCCTGTACCAAGTTGGGCAGCGCCTGGCAGGGATAATCTCCTCTTGGTGCAGATGGCCAGAGCCGCTGGAGCCCAGGCAGAGGGCAGGCAGTATGAGGGGCCAGACAGCGGGTTTTGGCTCTGCGCTCGCACCAGCCTCGTACCCAGCTGGCCCTGTTACGGTCTCCGCCCTTGAGCTTCTGTGTTGATTAGGAAACCGTTTTTCCTTTCTCACAGAGATAGAAATCTTGCTTCCAGACACGGCAAGTGTCAAGGTTCATGCCTGGGTCCCTCAGTCAGACTGTTTGCCAAGAAAGAGGAAAAACACAGTATTGGGGATGGGGGGGCGGTAGGGGGTGAAGGAGTCGGTGAAGCTGCAAATAACAGGATATGCTGACGTCTGGGTATCAAGACAGGGAGATAGGAATTCCAAGGCGAAGGGAATTCAGGAGAAAGGAAGAGCTTTCCTTCAACCCACTAAGATGGCCTCTTCCCCCAAATCTCACATCAGTGCTTCGGTACAGGCAGGGGCTCCGCCGCCTTGGTCACCGTCACCCATGCCGACAGTGGTGGAGGAGGGGAGGTCAGCACATGACCTCCTGAGACATTCACTCCATACCCTTCCCCATGCCACAGCCGCTGCTTGCCTTTCCTCTGCCTGGAGAACTCTCCCTGGTCTTCCCCAGAGCTGCCGCCTCCTCCGTCTTATCATCACAACTCACGTGTCGTTTCAGTGGGGAGGCCTGTTTTCATCCATCCTTGACCCCTCTCTCATCTCCTTGTTTGCTTCCATCATGACAGTCACCGCAGTCTCTAAGTGGCAAGTTTATCGACGTGCTGACCTGACTGTTGTCTCCCTTCCTCACTTGACTTGAAGCCCCATGAGGATAGAGATACTGTCTGAATCCCAGCATCTCTGTACAAGGCCTAGCACCAGCAGATGCTCCATCACCGTTTGCTTGAATGGTTGGATGGTTGGACAGATGATGAGAAGGATGGAAAGATGCACACAGAAAAGAAGGAAGATTTGACCACTCCCCTAAAAAAAAAAGGTGATAGAGCCTTGGTCTTGGAGTTGGACAGCGTAGGTTCTAATTTGTGTGACTTCGGTCATGTTGCTTATGAGTTTGTAGGATCATGTGTGTGAAACGGATACAAATACTGACTTTATAGGGCAGCTGAGAAGGAATAAAGGCGATGATAAGCTATGGAACAAAGTGACTCTTATAAAACCTTTTGTAAATGTAAGAAATTGCATAAACATTAGAAATATATTAGAAAACCTTTACCTGCCATCCCCCAGTTCCCAAGCACATACTGGAGTCAAGACCCTGGAGGTCAGACTTGTCCTGTGGAGTCCTTGATCCTTTGGGGACGCGTTTCCCTCTCTCGGAACATCCTCATCTCATTTCGTTTCAAGCCACCCTCCACAACCCTATTTCCCACCTGTCTGCCTTCCTGTCTTTCTGACCCTCCACTTGTGTTTTTGGGCAGCACTTGGAAGGAGGGAGCTAAAGCTTGGTCATGTGATCATGTGACCCAGGTGATTTTGGAGGGGAATAGCTAGTGTTCTTGGTGATGGCTCAGTTTTGACAATTCTGATTTACTCATCATGGGAGTATCTCAGTGATACCCATTTTTCTAAAAAACTCTTTTTTGTTGGTTTTTGTTGTTGTTGTTCTTGTTTTTTATTTAGTTATTTTCTTTGGCTCTGCTGGGTCCTTGTTCCTGCGTTTGGACTTTTCTCTCGTTGTAGTGAGCAGGGGCTCTTCTCCATCTCCAGTCTGTGGACTTCTGATTGCAGTGGCTTCTAGCACACTGGCTTCAACAGTTGCAGTGCACAGGCTTCGTTGCCCTGCAGCACGTGGAATCTCCCCAGACCAGACCCCAAACCCGTATCTCCTGCATTGGCAGGTGTAGTCTTACCCGCTGCACCACCAGGGAAGTCCTCTCAGCGCTAAGTGAAAGCACGCAGACCCCACTTCCAGTTCTTACCGGCTCGCTTACACAGCACAGTAATGGCTTTTCTGCTGAGAGTGCCTACTTCTTTTCATTCCTTACATCCAGGCGGCCTGCAGCCTAATAAAATCTCTCTTCACTCAAAACACGTATTTACCTGTTTTCTTGGTCAAACAGATAAGGTGGGAAAGGTGTTCCCAAAGGTAGGAAACTCCAAATAAGTTTTGGCTCATCTTAGGCCAGTGCTTTGCATGCATGTGAAAAGATGGATGTTTTTATTGGGAACTTGAGGGAATGGAGCAGCAGAGTGGACTGAGGAAGCCAGGCTCCTGCCCAGCCCCTCAGAAGTCTGGCCTGCCCAAGACAGACCCTTTAGGTGGTTTGCAGTGACGTCAGCTGTCGCACCATTAAGAGTCTGTGACCGATATACAAAGACACAATTCAGAGCCAGCCAGGGCTTAGTGGTTTTAGATTATCCGTGACCCATCTCTCCCTACTTGCACAGCAAATTGAAAGTTGATAGCTGTTGAAATCCGGTTTTCAGATTTTTTTTTATTTATCTATCTGAGGGACCCAGCTTAACTCTGTGATACCCTTAAGTATATATGCAGTTCCCACGTTGCCTGGTGTTTTCCACAGTATGTACATAAAGTCTCTGATCCTGCTACAGGGCACCAGATCAGAGCAAACCCACTTATCTGGATTGAAGAATGCACATCTTTTTGCCGAGAGTGTTATGTGTCCATGTGTGGGTGGCTCTGGCTCATGTCTCTTTATTTCAGGCCAGAGTCTTGTCTCTCGGTACTCACTGATAGCGCACACACATAAATGAAATCTGGTCTCCAGCTCCTTCTCATGAGAGGAAAAGAGGGCCCGCATCTGTTTCTGTTCAGCAGTGATTATCTCTGGGATTGTGAGTGTTTGAATTATTTTTTTCTTCTTATCTGTAATTCCTGATTCTTTTCTATGTACATTATATGTTGCTTTTCTTTTTATGATAAGGGGGCAGTAACATTAAATTATGATAAGGAGAAAAAGGCTTCCTCTTTTCCTCTGGTTAAGAGTAAAAGGAGTGATTCTTGTGCCTTTAGTGAGCTGAAGTCATGTAAGAATTTAAATACCAAGGACACATCTGTTAATTAGCAAAAAGCTTTGGAGGCCTTTGGGGTATTTTAGCCCTCTGTATTTTCTTTTTTATTATTAATTTTTATTGGAGTCTAGTTGCTTTCCATAGCCCTCTGTCTTTAACAAAAGTATCTTTTCCCACACCCGATCTCAGCTGCCTGAGGCATTGCTGTATTGAGCCCAGAACTCTGCATTCCTTATCCCCCACTTGATTTGTGTTGGGACTGAGCCACCCTTTAAGCAGTCTGCCCCATGACCCTGTGCATAAAAGTGACCTGAACCTGTCTGACCATGAACTTGGCATAGGGAAGCCCATACCACAGGGAAGGAAGACGGCAGGACAGACAGCAGGTTGGCAGTGAGAGACACTGATGACTGGTATGGTCCTGCCTCTCACCAGCATGTTTTCACACACATGCCCCCGTGGGGCCCAGCTGAGTGACAGGTGGACTTAGTGATACAGAGTTTAATACATCGTAGTTGGGACAGTTGGCATAGATGTCCTGGAACAGTTTTTAAAATGTATATTGTCCAGAGACCATTGGGAATGTTGGTAGAACACACCAGTTTCCAGACCACCCTCTGACTCAGGTGCTCTGTTCTAACTGGCAGGATAGCTCCAGAAGATGTCCTCCAAGTGCATGTCAAATTGGAATGACATGGAATGCTGGGGAAAATGCACTTCCAGGGCCCTGTCTCCGACTTGTCAAATCAGTCATGGGGGTACATCTCTACACCCTAGGCATCTCCATATAATGTCTTAGAAACAGGGCGTACAATTTCCCATGACCAGAATCATCATTATCTGCAGAGTTTGATGATAAAGAATCATCTGTCTCTTATGTCATCCAGCAGCCTCTGTTTTTTGGTTTTGGTTTTTGTTTTTTTTCTGTCTTTCTGCCATCTCTCAAATTATGGGGCACCTACTTCATATTTTGATAATACTAGAAATGACCTTGAGCTGTCCTGGGAAGTATGCTTGGTTTCCAGATGTGGGTCTTTGGAACCCTTGAGATGTCAGGACCGTGAAAATGGTACTGGAGTTTAGGAGAAGGTGGAGCTTAAAGAGAAGTTGAGCCCAGGACCTCCTGCTGTCTCATCACCTTGGGCAGCTCTGTTTTATATAATGAGTTTCCACATAGGAGTTCTCTTGCAAAAAAATATTTTCCTCTCCTTAAAAAAAGGGGGGGGGATGAAAAAGAGAGAGAAGGGGAAGGGGGAGAGGAGGAAGACTTAATGATATTTCCAATCCTATCCAAAGCTAGAATCCTGCAGTTTACGACTTGAACTTGTCAGCATCATGTGACAACGAAGACTCCTTTTTTGCCTTCATCCTATCACTTCTCACAGAAAAGGAGACATTGTGGTTCAGGGTTCGGTGTTGTAAATAACCTGTCAACGTCTCAAAGATGAGACACCGCTGCCCGCCAACAGACAAACACCCCCGATCCGTTTATAACGAATTCTTTTGCATCTTGGTTGGTGGGTTCACTGGTATAAATCGTTAGGCATTTTGCAAATGATTTGGTCACTGGTGTAGATGACCAGAGTACTTTAAGACAGTTGAAAGAAGAGCCTTCATCTGCTGGTCAGTTATGTCATGGAAGAGCCAATTGTGGCTTCTGAATACGAAAGCGAATGAATTCATAGCTGCAACTTTAGGTTGAGGGGGTGGCAAGGGTTGTTGCTGGGTAGACAGAGGGAGGACGGAGGATGCAGGAGCTCTGCTCTCTGAATCATGCCTTGTTCCTTGGAAACCTGTCATTCACAAACCCAATTATGTACAGGTAGAATGTCAACTCTGACAGAATGAAACCAATGCACGCTTTGTATGATTGGGTTTTTTTTTTTTTTTTAATGAAATCCTGCTTTACTAGCAGGTTCTATCTTCATAAATGTCTATTTAAAAAAGAAAAAAACCAAAACCAAATCATATATTTCCCCACGCACTCCTGAAAAGCTTTAATCAGTGTGTGGAAAGCGAGAGCTCTTGGGTGTTGTGTGCATTTTGCCAAGAGGGAGAGAAAGACGTGAGAATCAAGAGAAATCCTCTTGGCTTTACCTCTGACCCTCTGTGCCTTTCTCAGCATCTAGGCCTTGCCGTTGCTCATTTGTAAACAGGAGTTATTAAATTAGTCTCTCCAAAGGCTGTCATGGAAGCACTCAAAGGTTAAAAATTCTTTGCAAATAAAAATGCCTTGCCACAGCAGTGCTTGTTAATTATAAATGAGGAATGGAAGGCAGACAGCTAACAGGGAAAATACATAAGGTCTTGATGGTTTTGATTTACCTTTTTTTGTTTGTTTGTTTCTTTTCCTTCTCCTTTTTTCCCTGTTTGGTTTTGATTTTTCTGGATGTGTTTGTTGTTGAACAAAAGGCTGCTCTCTGATGGGAATGAGGTATGCCTTTCATAGAGTATTAATAGGGTTTGGGGGTCAGATGGGTCCTACTTTGCATCTCTGTTCTGCTTTGTTTTCTTCCCTGGAAGGTGGAGGTGATAGTTCCTTTCTTGGAGGACTGGTGTGCACATCTGAGTTCACGGGTGTCAGGTAGAAGCAAGTCATAGAAGCAAGTCATTTTGCTCCTGTGTGCCCTCACCCAAGTCCTGCTTGCCCTCATTTTGCCTCACCATTCTAGTTTTGCATTGCACTGAGCATCTTTCCTGTACTACTTGATTGAGTGATATGTTACTTTTTGTTGTTGTTTATTGTATGTTTCTCCACCTCTGAGTATATAGATTCTATGAGGGGAGGGATCTTTGTTTCTTTTGCTTGGGTATGACTAGTGTCTAGAGCAGTGCCTGGCAGGTAGGTAATTGGTAGGTAATTGGCGGTACTTGTGAAATGACTAAAGAGGACCCTTAGCCCTCTCCTCTTTCTCCTCTGTTCAGGCTTCTATTCAGTGAAACTCATTATGAATCTGGTTCTTTAATTCTGTTTTGCTTTTGTCTTTGTTCCTTCTTCTGGAGCTTCTGTTCATTAGACTGTGTCCGTACAGCATTAAAAAGTATGCTCTTACTGGCCTTGCTGAATAAATGAGTTTCATTGATGAATATTATAGAGACTGAATTTAGAAAAAAATATCTCTACATTTTGTTCTAAAAGTGTGACTTGTTGGTAAACCATTAGTCACCGAAGAGCTTCCTAGACTGGGTTAAACATAGGGAGACTTTTTCCCCTTAAGTCATACACTGACGTAAAAAGTTCTGGAGGGGGAAAAAAAAAACCTTGACTGCTTCCCAAGACCCCTGACTTCTTTACAGTAGGTGATTAATTAACGAGTTACTGTTAAAATGAGCTCAAGCTATTTTTAAAAGCAACAGCCAAGATTTGGATAAAACTTCTCTGAGTTTGGAGATGCAAACCAGATCCCAGTGTGCATTCTCTCCGTGTATATATTCAGTCAGGTGAAAAGCAGGAAGTAGAAGAATCTGACAAGCCTCACTTAGCTGGACAAAACTGATTCTGTTTCTTCAAGTACATTTTGGTATCAAAATTCAGGCCATTAAAAGAATAGGGACCAAAAAAATACCCTGACTGATCATCTTAATAGATGCAAAAAAAAAAAAAGCATTTGACAAAATGTAACACCCTTTGTTGATTAAAAATTCTCAATGACTAGCATAGATGAAAACTTCTTCAACTTAAAGAAGAAAAGTTACCAAAAAATCCCACAATTATCTAATACTTGATGGTGAAGGGTTGGTTGCTTTCCCTTATGGTCAGGAACAAGACAAAGAGCAGCTTAGACATTTGTACCTTTGGATCACTGGAGGACCTCGGCAAGGCAATAAGACAGGATAAAGAAAAAATAGGCATTAGATTGAAAAGGAAGGAATACAACGATCTCTATTCACAGATGACATGATCTTGTATATAGAAAGTCCTAAGGAATACACACATTCAAAAAATGGAAATAAATAGAAAGACATTCTTTGTTCATGGATTGGGAGACTTAATATTGTTAAGATAGCAGTACTCTCCAAATTAAAGATTCACCACAGTGCCTGTCAAAATCCGAGCTTAAATTTTTTCAAAAAATGGCAAGATAACCCTAAAATTTATAATTTATAGTGCAGATGTCAGGGGCCCACAAAAGGTCAAAAAAAAAAATGTTTAAAAGAAGAAAGTTGGAGGACTCACACTACACAATTTCAAAACTTACTACAAAAGAACAGTAATCAGGACAGTATGGTACTAGCATAAGAAGAGAATATAGACCAAAATATGAAATGAAGTTGAGGTGAGAGTCCAGAATAAATGCTTACATTTATGGTCAACTGATCTTTGACAAGGGTCAATGCAAGTGAGTTGGATGGTGCTGGGACACTTAGATAGCCACATGAGGATGAAGTTGGATTCCTATTTCATACCATATATGAAAAGCACCTCAAAATGGGTCACAGGCCCATAAATAAGAACTAAAACCATAAAATTCTTAGATGAAAATACAAGAGTAAATCTTATGACCTTAGGTTCCTTAAATATGATACCAAAAGCAGAAAGAACAACGGTGGGGGTGGAGGGGGAATAGACTTCCTCAAAATCAAAAACTTAGGTCTTTCAAAGGACTTCATCATAAAGGGAAGACAGTCCATCAAATGAGAGAAAATTGTACAAAGCATATATCTGATAAGGACTTGTATCCAAAAAGTATATAAAGAATTCTTTCATTTCAACAATAAAAAGACAATTTTAAATAAACTAAAGATGTGAATAGACATTTCTCCAAATAAGATATACAATCACATAAAAGGATGTGTAACATCATTAGTCATTAAGGAAGTACAAGTCAAAGCCTTGGTAAGATAGCACTTCACACCCACTAGGCAACAATCACAGAGAAAGACAATGACAAGTGTGACAAAAATGTGGAGGAAATGGAACACTCATCCATTAATGGTGGGAATGTAAAAAGATGTAGATATCTTGAAAAACAGTTTGGCAGTTCCTCAAAATGTTAAACATAAAGTTACTGTATGATCTAGCAATTCCATTCCTAGGTAAATACCCAAGAGAATTGAAAACATACGGAGAACTTGCACATACATAGAGTAGCATTATTCAAAAACAGTGAAAAGTGGAAACAGTCCAAATGTCTGCTGACTGATGAATGGATAAACAAAGTGTAGTGTATCCATGTAATGGAGTATTATAATGCAGAAAATGAAAGATTGACACGTGCTTCTGCATGAGTTTATCTCGAAAACATCCTGCTATGTGTAAGAAGCCTGTATATAGTAAAATTCCATTTATGTATATGGTAAGACTATATGTAGTAAGATTCCATTTATGTGGAATTTCCAGAAATTTCCAGAACAAGTAAAACCTTAAAGACAGAAAATACATGAATGGTTATCAGGGCCCCGGGGGAGGGGAGGGTGAGAAGTTACTGCTAATAATGCACTTGGAGTTTCTTTTAAGGGTGAAGAAAATGTTCTAAAATTAGATAATGGTGGTGCTTTCACACCTCTGTAAATATACTAAAAACCAGTGAATTGTACACTCTAAAATGCTGAATTTTATGGTATGTGAATTATATCTTCACAAAGCTTTTGTCGAAAAATTCAGACACATGGGGATTAGAATTCTGGGCTGTCTCATCACATTTATAAGGTGCTCCTGAAACTAATTCTAGAGGTCAGAGTGCAGGTGGAACAGCTTATTTTCTTAAAATCTTTTTCCTCCTCTACTTTTTTCCTCTCTTTTTACTTTTTATTTCACTGGTGGAAGCGAAAAGTGCTTTTGTGTTGCTGACATCAACGTTTTTATTGCTTCATCATTTTTGTAGCCATGGAAAAGGGAACAGATGGTAATCTTAAAAGAGAAATGTTCAGTTTGGGGGAGAAAATTGTGTCTTTGGCTGCTATCTTTTGAAATAATTCACATGCATGATGCTCTTGTACATTAAAGAAACAGCTACCAATGTGGGGTAATTTAGGGTTTCTAATTAGAATTTCAAACCCACAAGGATCTTCAGTGGAGATGAAAATGTCTTTCCCAGGAGATCTTAGGGTCAGATTTGCTTCGTGGGAAAAAAAAACTATTTTTACTCTTCTTAAAATCTCACCTGCAGTTATTTTTAAAACCACTTTCTTTTCCTAAGGTCTGGAAACCTTTTATAAAAATGGAATGTTGTCAGTATTGTTAAATCTCCTGGTGATATTTCTGGTCTGACTATGTATGGTATATATTAATTACTATTCCTGTTGAGGAAATTGTGGTCATGGTGCATATCCAGTGTTCTACCTAGTAAAATAAAAGGTATTTTGACTTGCCTCTTGGGATACTGATTTAGAAGAAGAGGTCAGGGTCCGTGTGTAAATGTCCTTAGCATGCGTACCTGGTGGCCCCTGACTGTTTAGGGGCTTTTTGCAGGTACTCAGGGCCACGCCTTCTACAACGACAGGCGGGGTGTGGAACACTCCTTTAGATGCTTTTGCCAAAAGCCAGTTGCCAAGGAATGTGTTTATGGATTGGGATCCAAGGGCTGGTGAGTGGCAGGCCAAGTGAAAAAATGGTTTCTTTTGCCTTCCTTCTCACCTCCGGCCTTTGCTGCTTGCAGGAAGATCTGCCTGCACTGCAAGTGCCCTCAGGAGGAGCACATGGTGACGGTGATGCCCCTGGCGATGGAGAAGACAGTCAGCAAACTCATGTTTGACTTCCAGAGGAACTCGACCTCGGACGACGACTCAGGCTGCGCCCTGGAGGAGTACGCCTGGGTCCCGCCGGGACTGAAGCCTGAGCAGGTACTATTCTTCCTCTTCTTCTTCTTAAATATTTATGTATTTGGCTGCCCTGGGTCTCATTTGTGACTGTGAACTCTTTGTTGTGGCATATGGAATGCGGTTCTCTGAGCAAGGATTCTCTGGCTGCCTACACCGGGAGCCCAGAGTCTTAGCCTCAGGCCTCCCGAGGAAGCCCCAGGGGCACCAGCCTTGACGGAAGGGCGGTTACAGGCTTGGCTTTTACCTTGGTTTCGGCCGTCCTTCCTCATTCCAGTTCAGAAGGAAGAGCGGACTTTGCTGAGTCCAAGAACACGTTGCTTTACGGGATGAAGATGTCTGGGTCCCCAGCGGGAAACCAGGAAGAGAAATGAAACTGAGCTAATTCATTCTGCATTTCCATTTAAGCTGTTACCAAAAGATTTTCTGGAAACATCTAGAAACATTAGGTAATGAAACTGCATTTTTGGAGAGGGAAGGGGTGTCCTACATTGGCCACCAATCTTAATGTTAAGATTCTTTGTAAAGGAGAGTAAGGAAATGAGGATTTACCTAGTGATCTGATGCTGCGCTGAAAAGTTTGGCCCAGCTTGACAGAGAAAGATGCTGGCACTTCCTGAAACATCTTGGCACTGCCCTCAGGCTGTAAATACTACTGGCTTGGTTAGATGAACTTGGTTTCTTTCTGTGTCACTGCATTTCTCTCAATCATATACAACCTCCACTTTGCATTTCTTGGTCTTTGGAATTTTCTCCTGTTCCAGCCTCCTGTTGGTTTAGAAGCCCCTCCTGTAAGCTGGATACTTTCATGATCTTCCTTGCGCATCTTTGAGAGTCAGGTTTATCCCAGCCTAAATGTTTGACCACTGTTCCCTTCCTCTAGCATAGAAAGGTTCTTTCCCTGGAGATCTTCTCTGTGTCTGGCAATGTTTTAAAGCTTAAAAAGCCCTAAAAGGTTAACTCTGGAACTTTAGATGTGATGCTCTTAGAAAAAGTTCTTTATGGTGAGGGAAGACCCAGAAATTCACCAAGAACTTGAGGATGGGACCCTGATAACATCTCCTTGGTTAGCCATTTCTCATTTTTCTACTTCCAATAATGAGGTTGTCATTTGACAGATGGAATTGTGAGCACACAACCAGGATTTGGTTAACCAGCAAAGGATTGTTTAAATTTTTAATTAGTCACTAATTCTTAGAAATTGCTCATACTTAAAAAATTTTAATTTTAAAGTTGATGTTTAGATCTTGAAATTTTGAGAATCTGGAATCTTACTTTCAATAGAATCTGAAATCTTACTTTCTCAAAAATTGGTATGCAGGCCGTTGATTTGAGTGCGAGACATTCTTTCCAGAGTTTGAAAAGAGTGAATCTCCACATCAGCCTGGTCATCACTAAGCCCATTTTATCCTTTTGTGTTCATCTTCCTATACCCTACAGGCATTTGAGTTTTGTGAATTCTATTCTAATTCTTACTAGGATGAAAATGTCTTGGAATAGAAACTTTCTCAGAAAATAATTTCTGTGAGAATTGAAAGGAATTCTGTGTTGGGTTATCAGCAGAAATAAATAAGAATGTTTTCTCCCGGGGCCTTCCCAGGTGGCACTTAAAGAACCCACATGTTAAAGAACCCACATGCCAATGCAGGGAGACATGAGATGTGGGTTTGATCCCTGGGTCTAGAAGATCCCCTGGTGGAGGAAATGGCAACCCACTCCTGTATTCTTGCCTGGGAAGTCCCGTGGACAGAGGTGCCTGAAGGGGCCTGGAGGGCTACAGTCCATAGGCTCACAAAGAATTGGATGCAATTGGAGAGACTTAGCCCACATGCAGTTTTCTCCCAGTTTGTATATTAAGGTTAAATCTTTATTTTCCTCTGTTTCAGTAAAGACTGTATTGTTAATAAGTTGAAGAAGAATGAGAGTATTTGATTGAGTTTGTCTGGAAACTCAGATGAGGTGGTGGGTGACTAAATATCTGTGTTTGACATCACCCTTCTACTGCCAGTACTTGAGCAGTGAGTTTTCACACCTCGATACATCTGTGAGCCTGTTTCGTTTTCTTGCTAACCTCATTTCCAGCAGCTTCCAAGAGACCCATCCTTCTTTTGTTCATGTTGCTTCCTGCTGAACTGGGCTCTCAAATTCCAAAGTTAAGCTATTTTCAGTTCCCTGCTTAGGTAGATTCGTTTCTAAGGCCATTAAATATCATTCTATAATGTCCAGATTCAGAGAACATTTTCTACTGACCTAAGAGAATAGACAGTTGCAAAAGTTAAAGGGCTTGGTGACATCCATCAATTCCAAAAATGATTGCTTACGTATTTTTGAAGGCCACTTGCCTCATCCAAAGTGAATATCTTTGGGAAACATAGAACATCTTTCTTTGATTTGTTTTGAAAGAAAATGATTAATGCTATTAAATCAGTGGTTTGAATTATATCAGATGACAGAGTATTCCCATCTCTTGTAATTGTATTTTTCTTCAAATGGTTTTTCTCTATTCACAACACTTACTCAGACCTATATGACACAGATGATTAGAAAGGAAATTGTTCTCTAGAGAGAGACTATCTTTTTAAGCTATTTGAAGGGCTCTATATTTGCCTAATAAAATATGAATCTGTATTAAAGGTGTTTCAAGGGATCATGTTGCATGAAAAAAAATAGTCTTCAGATTTTTAAATTACAAGATCTTTGAAAGTCTGTTACTTATGGAACTGATTATAGGTTTAAAGATTTTTTTTCAAAGGTTGCCTAGTAGGTTTTAGAAAAACTTAAGACCCAAATACCTCTTACTAATAAAAATTCTGGTATTTAATATGATGTTAGTTGTCTCTGACTTGAGAAAAAACATTGTTCTATCAGGAGAAATTACAGTGATATTAAAATGCTTTGTGCTGGAGGCAAAATACTCAAGACCAGTTAGGGTTCCGAGTAACGTGCTTTCCTTTTTGTTAAAAACCTTTCATTTTTTCCCTAGTTGTGGGGTTGGTAATATACCTTCGGGTGACACTCTTTATTATTCTGTTTCTTCTGAGAAATGCCTTCAGTTAAATAAAATGGAAACGAAAGCTACCCCCCTTTTAAAAGAAGGTATTCTTTCTTATGGGCAGTTAATTTTATTAAAATCTGCTAGCTGCAAAAACCCAGCCTTCTTAAACTAGTATAAAAAATCATAAAGATAACAATCGATGCCAGAAAAGAAGGGTTTCTAAGGTGTGTTTTTTAATGACCAGACTGAAAACTGACCCGAGAGGTTGCCAAGATCCTTTGTCTCCACTCCCTCCAGGTGAGGCATTTAATATTACGCAGAGAGCCCTGCGGAGGCAGGACAGAAAACTGGAGTCTTCCCTGATGGCCCGTCTGAGGTCATCTGTAAGGCTCCAATTTCTCTTCAGACTCCGGCAGGTCATTGAATGCGCTCTGTCTCCTAGAACCGCTCTGGGGAGACATTTATAGCAGATAATACTTTAGGAAGAATTCGGAAATTATTTAACAAGCTGTAAGGAAGGGAAATGGTGAGCAGGGTCTCTAAACCTCAGTGCTGTTGACATTTTAGGCTGAATGATTCTCGCTGTCGGGGCAGTCCTGGGCATCATAGGATGGTTAGCAGCATCCCTGGCCCCCACCACCTACTTGATGCCAGTAGCGCTCACCACGCCCTCCATGGGGTTGACCAGACCCAGACACGTATCGGAATACCATTCATTGCCCCTGGGGGATGAGCTGGGCACCCTGGCTGAGAACCACTGGGTAAAAGTAATGTTAAAACCTGGAGGACCTGTCAACACAAGCGTGGCCCAATCCAGACAAGAAGAAGATGACTCAGTTGAGTAAACATTTATTTGAGCACCTCCCAGGTCCTTGCTCTGGTATTACAGCTGCTGCCTTGAAACGAGGCTGAGTATTTGGCAGAGTGAGAAAGGTGATCCCACGCTACTTGAGCAGAGGCCAGTACTCATCCTCCCGATAAGTCAAAACAAGAATTGAAATGGTGTGAGGAGCAGGTTGTTGGGTGGATCACCGCTTGTTCTCCAAAACAAGAGATAGCATTCTTGTTGGGAATAATGGGAAGACTTTGCCTATTGAAAAAAGGGAAAGAAAAGAAGAAAGCAAGCAGATAAAAATCACTCATAATTCTGCCAACCACAGAAAACTGTTTCCCAACGTTTTTGGAATGTGTGTGGGCTTCCCTCGTGACTCAAACCGTGAAGAATCTGCCTGCAGTGCTGGAGACACAGGACATGAGAGTTCGATCCCTGGGTTGGAAAGATCCCTGGAGGAGGACATGGCAACCCACTCCAGTATTTTGGCCTAGAGAATCCCATGGACAGAGGAGCCCAGCAGGCTACAGTCCATGGGGTCACAATGAGTCAAAATGATGAGCAATTAACACTTTCGCTTGGAATGCATGCAACAAGAATCTATGTGTATAGGCTTACATTTCTGTTTTGTTTTGGACAAAAATGTGATGATGCTATCCATTTATCTTGAAATTTTTTTCACTTCATGTATTGTGAACATTTTTTTCTATTTTTTTTTTTTTTTCTGTATTTGAAAGTCGCTCAGTCATGTCCTACTCTTTGTGACCCCATGGACTATACAGTCCATGGAATTCTTCAGGCGATGATACTGGAGTGGCTAGCCATTTTCTTCTCCAGGGGATCTTCCCAGCCCAGGGATCGAATCCAGGTCTCTTGCATTGCAGGCAGATTCTTTACCACCTGAGCTACCAGGGAAGCCCAAATTTCTGTATTTAGACCCAGGTTATCTTTTGGAATAGGTGCATGGTTCTCTGTTAGTAGTTACCAACCTGTAGTCGCACCGCTCGCCACTAGGGGGCATTTGGAAGAGTAGGTTTAGATGGGGGTGGTTATTGTCAAAATGGTTAGGGGGTTCCAGTCGAATTTTGATGGGTAGGGACTTGGGATGCTTAACATTCTGAGAAGTACCAGGCGATCCTGCGCAAAGGAGAATTGATCCCTCCCAAATGCCAGGAGCATAACCATCAAACAGCCCTGAACTGAAAAGTTAGTTTTGAACATACGCATCCTTGGTAGCTTTTCTCTGTATCAAATAAAGCAGTAGCAGCCAGCATTCCTGTACACTTACCTGCTTCTCTCCTTCAGCACAATCCCTAGAGGTGGAGAGGTCATGTGTAAACCCCTTTAAGGCTTTTGATTGATTGTGCCAGTAAGACTTTTGATTCATTGTGCTAAACTGCCGTCCAGAAATGTTGTGAATAGCGCATCCTCTGGGTGGATAGCTTTCATGGGGTCTGTGAGGATGTGGTTTTTCTCCTGGTGCTTCTGCTTCCAATCCTTGAAAATGTGAACAGACCATCAGATTGCTCCCCCTGAGTGAATGTCCTTTTATCGATGTTATGGATTCTCCTTGGAGAGTTCTCAGACAGGAATGTCTGCACATCCTTGGTCTCCCAGTATTGTGATTTTACCTTGACCATAACCCTGTTTTTGCGCATCAACAATGGTAATTAGGTTATTTCTCCAGAACTCTCAACTTTCACTTCAGACTGTTGCAGGAAGGATGAAGAGTGGCTACTAAAAGTAATTGCCCAATTTGGGACTTTCAAAGCATTTTTCCATATGTGGCAAAATAGACCATCCAATATTACCTACAAGATGGGAGTGAATTAGTTGGTTTAAAATATCCCTATTGGGAATATGTAAAATTCTTTATTTGGCTTTTAATTTGATGATTGTTACTCATTCATCAGATGTCAGATTAAATGTATTTCCTGAAGGAGTTTCTCTAACTACCCCACTATTCCAATATAAGATTAGGTCCCCAATTCCATGCTTCAAGAGTCCCTACCATTTCTTTTTCACTATTTTTCTTGCTTAGACACTAAGTCATGTCTGACTCTTTCACAACCCCATGGACATAGCACCTCTCAAACTTGTAATTACTTATCAGTATAATTATTTGTTTAATATTTAGCTTTCTGACTTTGCTTTAAGATTCAGGAGGTCAGGGGTCTTATCTGCTCTGTTCTTTAGGAATTTCCTAGTGCCTAGAACAGTGCCAGGCACCCTACCAATATTTGTTAAGAGACAGGCAGGTGACCAGGAGCCTTTGCAGAACCAGTGATATTCAGGGTTGCATCACACTGAAAAGATAAAGGTCTTTTCAATGTTTTTCTACATAAAAACAGGATTATTCTGTATCCATTATTCCTGCTTCCTGTATTTTTCTTAAAAACATACTCAAGCAGATTCCCTGAATAATCCCAGTGGCTTCAGAGATGTCTTAGGTTGGAAAGGCAGGAGATGGATGACATGCGGGGAGGGACTGTGTTCCGGCACAGACTTGAGGCAGCGCCACCAGCTCTTACACTCAGGGTGCCAGGAGCCAAGGGTCTGACAGAAGCCCTCCATATTTCCAAACCAGAGGACCAGTTGTGTCACAGAATCACTTGGAGAATGCATTCGGAGGCACAAGGGGAAGTATCACAGTGCGGTGGAAAAAGCCTCACTCCCAGAGTCTAGTAAGTCTGCCGTCTGCTCCCTTTCTGACCTCGGGAAAGTGGTTCAGTTTCCAGGAGCCTCAGTTTTCCTTCTGAGGGTGATGATAACACGGAGACAATTACTAAACTTGCTGTGAACCCTTGTTTCATGCCCACCACCATTTTCAACTTTACATGCATTACCATGCTTAATTCTTAAAACAACGTGATTTGGTCATTATTTTTCCTGTTTTAGAAGTGACTAAAGCAGAGCTCGGAGAAATGAGGTAACTTGCCCAGGATCACACAGCTGAGAAGCAGCAGAGAGGAATTCAGTCTCAGACACCCAGAGCCCAGAGCTGTTACTCTTTAGACCTATAGATCTAGCACAGGACTGGACTGGCCCCGAGTGAGGGAGCATGTAGAAAGTTCCCAGGGCAGCGTCTGCACACAGTAGATGCTCAATAGAGTGACTGTTTCCTTATCACCCTTCTTGCGGAGCTGTAGCAAGTGTCACTGATCACTGCTGCCCTGAGCAG
Organism: Cervus canadensis; assembly: GCF_019320065.1. Taxonomy (NCBI): domain Eukaryota; kingdom Metazoa; phylum Chordata; class Mammalia; order Artiodactyla; family Cervidae; genus Cervus; species Cervus canadensis. Next base: position 22,279,521 of record NC_057407.1, read on the forward strand.
CCAGGAGAAAGCAAGGAAGGAGCATCAGGCTGTCCACATGGAGGACGGTTATGTCGGGTGGGAGAGGGTCAGCATGTGGGGTCAGCTAGAATCCAGGGTTCCTCCTCAGCCTTTTCAAAGGCTTTAAAAAGTCATTTTCATTCTGCTGCCGGAGCTGTTCTGCTCCCCAGGTTCTCTTCTGTGGGCTTGCTGTAAAGGTGCAGCTTCTTTTTCGTGAACTTCTGGCCGCACTGAACCAGAGCGGCTTGGACAGGGCCCCAGGCGGAGCCACCTGACTCTGAAAACTTCAGCGTCCCAAGTGGGCTTTGGGGGTGTCTGCTGAAGAAATACACTCTGCCAGCCCCGCTTCCTTGGTGCCTGAGGTTACCTGTAGCCAGGCTTCTCAGTGCCCAGATTAGCAAGGAGTAAGTTCCAGGGGCATTTTTGTAGACCATTCAGAGTGCAAAGAGAGCCTTCCCACAAAGCAGAATAGCCTGCTCTGATGATGCTCAGGTCATCTGAAGGCATGGCTCCTTACTCTGCCGCTCGCAGCCTCTTCAGCAGCCATCTCTAGTGGGTGGGCTTCATGCCAGCTTTCCACAGGACTGTACCCCGTAGTCAGAGTTGAAGAATGAATCACAGTGTGTGCTGGAGAACTCTGTGACAAAGGAACAGTGATCGGACTGTTTTCATTCCTTCCTTCACTGGTCTCCTGTGCACCTCCTCTGTACAGGCACCATGCTAGGCGCTGCAGATAAAACAGTAACCAAGATCACTGAGATTTCTGAGTGCGGCTGTTGGAGACCTGTCCGTTAGGAAACAAATGACTGAGATAATTGAACATTGTCAATTTGAAAATGATGTAAACAGTAAAGCTGTAAACATTTAGTGAACTCTTGCATGCACCAGGCACTGTCTTAGGTGCTTTGCATTTGATTAACCATGAAGATTAGATAGCATCATCGACTCAATGGACATGAGTTTTAGCAAGCTCCGGGAGATAGTGAAGGACAGGGAAGCCTGGAGTGTTGCAGCCCATGGGGTCACACAGAGTTGGACACAACTGAGCAACTGAACAACAGCAACAAATGAAGGAAATCCAGTGGCTTCAGTGATCAGGACTGTGGGCCAGAGTGTTGGGGCGGCAGGGATTGGCTAATTTAGATTGACTGATCAGGACCTACCTCTCTGGGGAGGTTAGATCACTCTGAATGTGATCTAGCAGCACTTTGAGCTGCTACTGAATGATAGGAGGAAGCCCACCCTGCAAAGATCTGGTTGGTTGCAGAAGTTCAGAAGTGAAATGAAATCCGTACTCACTTTCTATCTGTGCTCAGAATTTGGGGAGGGCATTGTTGGATGGTCTAGGGAGAAATGAGTAGGGCTTGTGCCATGCTGAGCTCTTGCCAAGGCAGCCACCCACTGACCTGAGGACTGGGCAGTTCCACTGCTGTTCCTCGCCCTGGGAAATCAAAGGCACCCCCGTCACCCATCACCTTGACATGTCTGCCTGTGAGCAGAGAGAAGGCGACACAGATTCCCCATTCAGAGGCGACTAGAGAGGGAGCAAGAGGCCTTCACCAAGCCAAGTGCGTAATGTATGCTTTATATATGTTTGTGTCTACCCCTTTTGTCATACGGCCTACCTTCTAAAATGTCTAAAATGTCAGCCTACTGGAGAGAGGCAGACATGGTCCTGTTCACCACCACATCCTCAGTGCTTAAAATAATGTCTGAGAGATTATTCAGTAAACAGATGTTACATGAATTAAGTCACATTTCATCCCTGTATAAAATCCCCTTGTTTCCCCACCGAATACCTTGCAGCTCAAGAGTCAGAGGCTTGACCAGGGTGCCCCAGCTCATAAAGGGCAGAGCCGGGATCCACCCCAGCCTTCTGCCTGACCCAGGACCTATTTGGGCTCCTCTTCCTACACCGCCCTCACCTCCATGGTGATCCACCCAAGATATCAGATCCAAGGAAGCCAACTTGGTGTGTGTTGGGAGGCGGGAGCAGCATGTGTCACACTAGGCTCTTTCATTCCTAGGGGAGGCAGATTGCTTTTCATCTCCAGGTGACCCTGGTGACTAAGGGATTCCTCTCTCCCCAGCTCCAGTTTCCCCACCACTGCAGGAAGTGGGAGAGCCCCACCTTCAAAGGCTTGTTTCCCTGTCAGCAGTCTCTCTGTCTCTGGCTTTTGTCAGTCTCTCATCCTGGCTGGGAACCCACTTGGTGACAGACACATTTTGTCATCTTCCTCCACTGGCCCTTGTGTTCCTGGTATGGTGTCTTTATACCTGGGCACTCAGTAGTGATATTCATTGAGCAGATATTTATCAAGTGATAAGTATGTTCCAGGTACTGCAGGAACAGCCATGAACAAACAAACAAGTATCCTTGCTCTTTCGGAGCTGACACCCTAGTGGAAGAATCAGGCAGGTGAACTATTGAGTGAACAATACACTTTCAGTGTGCTGGGAAAGTAATTTTTAAAATGGGGATGATGTGATTTAGAGCCAGGGTTGGCAAAATTTTTCTGTGAACAGCCAGACAGTAAATATTTTAGGCTTTGTGGGACATAGTCTCTGTCGCAAATAGCCAACTCCAACGTTGTCATGTGAAAGCAATCAGACAACTCATAAATGAATGGGCATGGCCATGTGACAATAAAACTTTATTAACAAAACCAGACAGTGGGCCTGATTTGACCCACAGGCCATGTAGTTTGTTGGTCCCTGATTTGGCGAATCTACTTCTTCAAATGAGGTGACCAAAGAAAGCCTCTCTGAAGAGATGACATCTAAGCTGTGTTGTTACTTGGAATGATGGTTAGGTTACCCAGATTCAGCCATTCCAGTGGTTTTCAAAGTCTGGTTCCCATACCAGCAACATTAGTATCACCTGGGAACTTAGTCAAACATATAGATTCTCAGGCTGTGTCCAAGACCTGCTGAACCAGAGCCCTGGAGGTGGGCCCAGCATTCTCTTTCAACAGAGCCTTAAGGGGTTTCTCATGCAGGCCAAAGCCTGAGAACCTCTGCTCTTGGGTTCCTGAAAAACAAGAGTGTTGAAAGTACATGGAGCCAAATCTTGGCTCTACCGCTCATTAGCTTTGTAACCTTGGATGCCTTAAGCTTCTTGTCTGTAAAATGAAGAGGCTTGTGCCCAAGTCTAACATAGCTGTGAAGGCTAAATGAATTACTCTCTCAAGAGCCTAGGAGATGCTGACTCATAGGAGGTCCTCATGAAATGGTAGCTGCTATCATCACCACCCTCGTTATTTGGGTCTTCTGGACACTGATGCAGATTTGCCCATGGACAGCAACAGAGGATCAGCCCCAGCATCTTCCCCGTGGGCAAGATGTCTTTCATCCCCAGCTTGTTGCCCCTGGCTGATATCTGCTGAATATGGCCTGAATACAAGGCTGTTTGTTAAAGGAGAATTATAGATATTTTTTTTTAATTAATGTATTTATTTTAATTGGAGGCTAATTACTTTACAATATTATGGTGGCTTTTGCCATACATTGACATGAATCAGCCATGGGTGTACATGTGTCCCACAATACTAAACCCCCCTCCCACCTCCCTCCCCACTCCATCCCTCTGGGTTGTCCCAGAGCACTAGGGCACCACTTTGAGTGCCCTGCTTCATGCATCAAACTTGCACTGATCATCTGTTTCACATATGGTAATATACATGTTTCAATGCTATTCTCTCAAATCATCCCACCCTTGCCTTCTCCCACATAGTCCAAAAGTCTGTTCTTTACATCTGTGTCTCTTTTGCTGTCTTGCATATAGGATCAAGATAATTTTTTTAATTCTTTGACTGGTCCTGCTTCCTCCCCCCACCCTCCTTAGCCTGCTAATCCAGAAGATGCTCTGGTCCCTGCTGTCTGGGAACCGTGAACTCTATATCTGTGACTCACCACTGGGCCAAGGCCGCAGTGCCAGGCACCCAGCTTTTCCATTCACTTTCAGGCTATTGACAGTTTGTTCTTTTTATATACGAAGCTGTTTATACCAGGAGGGACAGAGGCTGGCAGGTATGCAGGCGAGGAGAGAACAATGATGAAGTAGTTCGTCTCTCTAGGCCTGCTGGGTGGTTCTGGTTCATAGATAGGGAATCTAATAACCCCTCAAAAAAACCCACAAACACAATCATTAGAGTCACCAGCCATTTGCAGTGTCGTCTTCATTTCATTACTGCATCAGCACATGCTGAGCTCAAAATGGGATTCCGTGGCTGCGATGAGACGCACGCCCCCCCACCTGGGTTGGATTACGTTTCTTCCAAGCTGCTTCTCTGTGTTAGCTTTCACCGTCACTCACTCCAGAGTTCTCAGTGCTGGGTGAGGAATGAGTGGGAAGGGAAGGGAAGAAGGAAGACAGGAGGAGGCCTGAATGCAATCTCCTGCCGTTCTCAGGAAGCCAGTCACATGAGCGACGTTCTGTTGATCTTGGCTCCAGACATGCGCTGACGTCATCCGATGGTGATGGGAAATATGCCTGTCTGTGCAGCCTTCTATAAAACTGCCTGTTAATGAACTGGTTTTCAGAGGAGCTGTCAGAGGTGGGATTAGAACTTCGGTTTAGACTGAAGGGCCTCTGCCAGATGAATGAAGTAAGCAGCAGTGTGGCCAGATGCCCCCAGCAGGGCCCTCTCAAGGCTCGTGTGCAGAGCACGAGGCCTGGAAAAGCCGAGGCCCATCTGCAAATCCAGGAAGGGAGACCTGCCATTGGAGGTCTCACTCTCAAGACAGATGGCTCCCACTTTTATAGTAAGCGTGTACCAGAATCCTGGACATGGGGAGTGAGCCTCAGGACTTTGCCATCCTGTCAGAGTTAACAGCTGCTCACCCTTTCTGCCGACTGAGCAGCCTACGCTGTGGGCTGGTGTGACAGTTGATTTCCGATCAAGATGATCCCTGCCGCCTTCTGACTCATGAGACATTTGAGTGGTTTCGTGAGTTGGTTGGATGAACCTACCATCAGGGCAGCTAGTAGCTGCCTTCCTCCTTATGTCCATCTGTTTGTCCATCCGTTCATTCATTCACTAGTGCGTTCAGCCGTGTGTCCATTCAGCAGTTATGAATGTACTTAGTCCCCATTAAGTGCACACCCTTTGTCTAGGTATGATTTCACTGTGGCTGTTTTCCAAGTTTAGAGCTGGCGCTGCCCAGGCCCTGTGTGGACACTGTGCTTTGTGTAGCGTGGAATTACTCACAGGCGGGTGTGGACAGTCCCTGTCCGAGGAAGACCCGCACGGCCGACAGGCTCTGTGCTGGTGTCCCATGCCATCTACCTTTTAAGCACCTATCCCCCTAAGCTTATAGTGTTCCAGAGTATAAGCTTTGACACTCACGAGCTCTATATTCACACCTTAGCTGTGTTGCTCTAATGTTGGCCAAGTTCATCCACTTCCATGAGCTTTCTTGTCATCCTCTGAAAAATAAGAATATCATTATCCAACTGTCGCATAGCTGTGAAGATTAAATGAGGCAATGCCTTTAGCACGCGGCTTTAAAAATGGCAGTTTTTAGCTTTCTTTTTTTAATAACTCCAAGTTGGAAACAACCCAAATGTACCTGAACGGATAAACAGATTGTGTTATATCATAGAGTAGAATGCTTCTCTACAATAAAAAAGAGTGGACTCTGCATATATGCAGTGACATTCATGAATCGCAAAATCATTATTCTCAGTGAAAGAAACCAGACCGTAAAAGTACCTACTGTATGATTCTATTTACATAAAACTCTAAAAATTTTAAACTAGTCTGTAGTGACGGAAAGCAGACCAGTGGTTACTTGGGGCTGAAGAGGTGGATGGAGAGAGTGGGAGGAAGACACGACAAATGAGCAGAGGAACCTTTTGATGGTAATAGGTATTTCAGTATCTTGATTATGCTGATGGTTTTGTGGGTCTATGCCTATGTCAAAACTTATCAAGTTGTATACTTTAAATATGTGAAGTTCTCCTCTATCAAATACTTTAATAAAGTGAATGAATCAAGTTGCTCTGTAGCAAGCAGGAAGGCAAGCATCTTTGCATGCCAGTGTTGGAGTCTTCCTAATGTTTCTTGGTTGCCTCAGCAAGTAACTGAGCCCTTTGGCCAAGTACTGTCAGAAAGAGTTGCTCAATATTAATTAATGCACAACAAAAACAGATTTGGGACAGAAACTCATCAACATCCAGATGGATGGCACTAAAAAATCAGTTCCACGGACTGGCTCTTTTCTTCATCTCTAAATGCTCTGAGACAGTGCCTGACATACAGTTGGCCCTTGATAAACAGTGGCGGTAGTTGTTACTGCTCTGACAATTAGAAAGGCTGATTAAAACTCAGTGATCCCATCTTGCTAAGGGAAGCTAGTTCTTCGGGCGATTTCTGAACCTACGTTGCCTGAGCCAAGAAGATAAATTGATAACCTTTCACTTGGTTGAGGACGAGAGCTGCCACAGGCGGTTGTCCATTTGTGGGCCACGCAGAGGTGTCTGGCCAAGGCGGTGATGAGAGGCTAAGTCAGCTGGGCTCTGATGACTTCAGACCAGAGTGTATGTGTGCGTGTGTGCTAGGTCACTTCTCTTGTGTCCGACTCTTTTTCAACCCTGTGGGCTGTAGCCTGCCAGGCTCCTCTGTGCAAGGGATTCTCCAAGCAAGAATACTGGAATGGGTGGCCAGGCCCTCCTCCAGGGGATCTTCCCCACTCAGGGATCGAACCCGAATCTGCATCAGCAGGCAGGTTCTTTACCACCAGAACCACCTGGGAAGTCCACCAACCAGAGTAGGGAATTTTTTTTCACCTAGGGCACCTTGCAGTTTACCTGGTTATTGATACAACACTCCCCCCTCTGACATTGGGAGCTTGCTTTTTCTAATTTCCATAGAGCTACCAAAAAGGCTAGCAGCAACCTAGGATGGACTGTAAATATTAACTAGCCAAGCTCAGTGATGACTTTTCATTTCTTCCATGAAATCCTGGGTATCTAGGAAACCTCCTTTCTGATTCTTGCCAAAGGGTGTCAGGAATAAGAAATGGTGTCTTCGTCCTCATTGGCACTGAATATTTGGTGGAGGAAAGGAAGCAGGTTATGATTTCGCAAGTTTTGATGGTTAAGATGTTGAACACTTCAGCCTGTTTTTGGTTCTCTGCCTCCTTTTCCATCATTTTGTAAATCATTGCAAGCATCATAGCCTTGGATGGAGAGGCAAGCAGAGAAAGGAGCTGAAATGTCAACTGACTAATTTTGTCAACCACTTGGCAACTCTGTTCATATCGTTGAGGGAGACAGTCAACTGAAACTATGTAAGTCCTTTTGAAGTTGAACTTGTGCGTGGTTTTGAAGCATCCATCCTTGCCTGGACCCCACTGCTGTGTGGAAATCAGTAATTCATCCGGATGGTGAATATGACATGAGAAATAGCTCTGCTGAAATATGGTCAGTGGGTGGTCCTTCCCAAGCAGAGTGATTAAAATCCACGGCTGTGCTATCAGATGCATATGGTACCTGATCCAGCTCTCCTGCTGCTCTCTGGCTATATCTATGATTGGAACAAGTTGTTTTACCTTGATGCAGTCATTTTTCCTTATCTATAGAATGAAGATTGGAGAAGGGAATGGCAACCCACTCCAGTGTTCTTTTGGGAGAATCCCAGGGACAGAGGGGCCTGGTGGGCTACAGTTCATGCAGTTGCAAAGAGTTGGACATGACTGAAGTAATTTAGCATGCATAGAATGAAGATAGTGATGGTTCCTGCCTTGTACAGCAACTATCCCAGTACCTGGTATTTTAAGAAACATTAGATATAATTACTGATTGGAAAGGCCAAAAGTGAAAACATTTTTCTTGAAAAAGCCCATCTGAGGGTGGAAAAAAAAAAAAGAACTGGGAATGAAATCTGAAGCTCTTGTCCAGAGTTTGGGGGTCTAGGGGTGGAAGAGATATAAGACTCATAGAAATAAGACTTAAGGAATTATTAAACCTAAGCCTTGTAAATGATATTTAAGAAACAGTCTCAGAGAAAGTGTATGACTTGCACATTGTTATATAGTCAGAATTTAGAGAGCTGAGTTAATTTATCTCATCATCCTTCCCCTTACTACAGGGAGATTTACCTAGGGGCAGTCGAAAAGGCACGTGTATAGAATAGGGCGCATGAAAGTCTAGAAAGAGTTATGAATCAGAAAAGTTCAGACCACAGTTATCTAAGTGGCCTTCCCCAGGTTTCTTAGCTCCTTCTAGTTCTGTCCCCCATTTGGAAAATAAGGTGGTGAAATCTTTTCTTCCTACTCTTAAGTAAGAATGAGCAAAATATTGTTTCTAAATTGTTAGAAGAAAGGTGATAGAGTTAGTGAACAGTTATTATTACTGTCATCCTCTATGGTGGTTTAGTCACTAAGTCGTGTCCGACCCTTGCAACCACATGGACTGTAGCCTGCCAGGCTCCTCTGTCCATGGGATTTCCCAGGCAAGAATACTGGAGTGGGTTGCCATTCCTTTCTGAAGGGGATCTTCCCGACCCAGGAATCGAAACCTGGTCTCTTGCATTGCAGGCAGATTCTTTACCAACTGAGCTACAAGGGAAGCCCGATTATACTCTGTAGCCTTCATAATTTTTTGTTGTTTCAGTCTATTGATGCTGAGACACGTTTTATTTATTTATTTATTTATTTTACTATTCATTTATTTATTTTGCTGCACTGAGTCATAGTCCCAGGATCTTTAGGTTGTGTCACTAGGGAGTCTTAGTTGCAGAACCCTTACTTGTGGTGTGTGGGATCTAGCTCCCTGACCAGGCATCAAGCCTGGGCTCCCTGCCTTGGAAGCAGAGTCTTAACCACTGGACCACCAGCAAAGTCCCAAGACACACACTTTAAAATCTTTCACAATGGTTATACATTTGTTTCTTCTTGTGTTTCTGTTTTCCTTATATGTTCAGGCTGTATTTTTGGGTACTACAAGTTTATGAATACATTCCAATTTTTATTGATTTGTCTTCCTTTTATTATCTTGTATGCATTTATTTTAACATGAAAATCATTTTTATGGTCCTTTAAAAGTTTATAAACAGGTGCATTGATAAAATTTTCCAGGGAAATAAGTAGGAAACTGATGGCTCAATCAACAAATTGTGTCACTATTAATTTTGAAATGATCATGGAGCTGTTAATCAATTGTAGCATCTCTTTTAATCCATCCTAATTATGTTTACATAAATATAGTTTCTTCAGTATTAATATTGTATGCTAGCTTTTTTGAGGGGAACAATTGCAAGACTGTACTTTATTCCATTATTTTATTTTAACGTTTTCTTAGGGATTTGTTTTAAGTAAGCAGGATATCATGGATATTGGATTTCTGTTTTTAATCCATAGTGATAATCTTTTAATTGATGGATATATTTACATTTATTACGATAACTTAGATAATTATTACTCCCACATATTTTGTTATTTTCTATTTGCTATGTTATTTTCCTCTGCTTTGTTCCTATTTTCTTGACTTCTACATTTTAATCAAGTTTTCCCAGTTTCTTTCCTTTTTCTTATGGGAAACAATATAGTACATTGCATTTTTTCTCATGGCCACTTTGCCATCTCTTAACATCCAGCCCCTCTGGCTCTCTTGCCAACCTTCAAGTATCCCAAGCTTCCTCCAGCCTCAAGGCCTTCTCACTTATTGTACTTAATGCATTGCTTTCCTATTTAATTCATTTTTAACAAGTATCAGGCTTTATGTCTCCCTTTTAAGTCTAACAGGGATCTCACATGATGTACTTTAGTACCATTTGTTACATGACTTATAAGACTTTTCCTTCCTTATGAGGTACCCTGAGCCTCAGTGTATTTCAAAGCCACCTTACGTAACCTTGAATTCATATTTGCTCAAGCTTAAGTAAATTTTTAGATAGTTTCTCTTTAAACCAAAACCATATCAATGCTAATAATTTTTTTCTTTTTTTCTTTTAGTAATCTTTTTAATTTAAAAAATTTTTATAGTTTTTAAAAGTTACTTTCCACTTACAGTTATTACAAACCATTGGCTGTATTCCCTGTATTACACAGTGCATCTTTGAGCCTGTCTTATGCCTAATAGTTTCTACCTTCCACCCGCTTCCCCACTTGTAACCACTAGCTTGTTCTCTGTATCTGTCACTCTGCTCATTTTTTGTTATATTCACTACTTTGTTGTATTTTTCAGGTTCTATGATAGACGTTATATCATGCAATATTTGTCTCTCTATATTTTTTTTATTTCACTTAAGCGTAATGCCCTCCAGGTCCATCCATGTTGCTACAGATGGCAAAATGTCACCCTTTTTATGACTGAGTAGTGTCCCATTGTGTATATATACCATATCTTCTTTATTCATTCATCTGTAGATGGACAGTTAGATTGCTTCCATATCTTGGCAATTGTACATAATGCTGCTATGAACATTATGGTGCATGTATCTTTTTGAATTAGTATTTGGGTTTTTTTTTTTTTTTGGCTATATACCCAGCAGTGAAATTGCTGGGTCATATGGTAGTTCTTAGGGCTTCCCTGGTGGCTCAGATGGTGAAGAATCCACCTGCAATGCAGGAGACCTGGGTTCAATCCCTGGGTTGGGAAGATCCCCTAGAGGAGGGCATGGCAACCCACTCCAGTATTCTTGCCTAGAGAATCCCATGGCCAGAGGAGCCTAGTGGGCTACAGTCTACGGGGTCACAAAGAGTCAGACCCCACTGAGCGACTAAGTACACATGTACATGGTAGTTCTTTACTCTCTGAGCCACCAGGGGGTAGATCTATTTTTAGCTTCTTGACAAACCTCCATACTGTTTTCCACATCAGCTGCAGCAATTTATGTTCCCATCAGCAGTGTACAAGGGTTCCCTTTTCTCCGCATCCTTGCCAATATTTGTTATTTGTGTTTTTTCTTGATGATAGCCATTCTGACAGATGTGAGGTGGTATTTCATTGTGGTTTTGATTTGTATTTCCCTGACGATTAGTGATGTTGAGTATCTCTTCATGTGCTTGTTGGTCATATGCATTTCCCCTTTGGAAAAATGTCCAGTTCTTCTGCCCTTTTTTTTAATTCAGATGTTTGTCTTTTTGATGTTGAGTTTTTTATACATGTTGGATATTAATCTTTTATTGATCTTGTCACTTGCAAATATCTTCTCCTCTTCTTTTATTGAAACGACTTTGTTTCATTGTGTATTTTTGCCTTCCTTATTACAGAATAATTGACTATAAGTGTGTGGATTTATTTCTGGACGTTCTCTCCTGTTCCATTGATGTTGTGTGTCTGTATTTGTGCTAATCCATACTATTTTGATTATTGTAGTTTTATAGTATAGTCTGAAGTCATGAAGCATGATTCCTGCAGCTCTATTGTTCTGTCTCAAGATTGTTTTGGCTATTTTGGTCTTTTGTGTGTCTATACAAATTTTTAAACTATTTTTTCTAGTTCTGTGAAAACTGCTCTTGGTATTTTGATAGAGACTGTATTTAAATTGTAGATTGCCGTGGATAAATATAGTCATTTTGACAATATTGACTCTTCCAACCCAAGAACACAGTACATACAGTGTACCTTCCCATCCGTTTGTGTTGTCTTCAGCTTCTTACATCAGTGTCTTTCGGTTTTTGAAGTACAGGTCTTTTGCCTTCCTGGGTACTGTATTCTTTCTGATGCAATGGTAAATGGAATTGTTTTCTCAATTTCTCTTTCTGATGATTGTTAATGTATAGAAATGCAACAGATTTCTGTGTATTAATTTTGTCTCCTGCATCTTTACCAAATTCATTGATGCACTCTAGCAGTTTCCTGGTGGCATCTTTAGGATTTCTTATGAATAGTGTCATGTCATCTTCAAACAGTGACAGTTTTATTTCTTCCTAACTTGCATTCCTTTTATTTCTTTTCTTCTCTGATGGCCTTGGCTAGGACTTCCATATCTATGTAGAATGTAAGTGGCAAGAGTGGACATCTTTGTCTTATTCCTGATTTTAGATGGAATGTCTAGCTTTTCACCATTGAATGTGATGTTAGCTATGGGTTTGTCATAGATGGCCATTATTGTGTTGAGATGTGTTCCCTCTGTGCCCATTTTCTGGAGAATTTTTATCATGCATAGATGTTGAATACTAGTAATTTTACCCTAGTAATTTTAAGATCATTTTATGTCTGTTGTTTACAACTTTGCTTCTTTCATTAATGTAGGTAAGAACTGATCTCCAAACTCCCTGTTTTCCGAAGTCTATTTCCTTAAAAAATGGATGCTTAAAATGAACACCTTTTTCTTTTCATTCATTTCCTGTTTTACAAAATGGCTTAGAGGATCTATTAGTAGAATAGTTAAAAAAACAGTACAGAATACTGTAGGTGCAACATGGATGGATCTAGAGATTCTCATGCTGAGTAAAGTCAGACAGAGAAAGACAAATATGTGATATTGCTTACGTGTGGAATCTTTAAAAAAAAATAGTACAAATGAAGTCATTTTAAAAACAGAAATAGAGTTACAGATGTAGAAAACAAATTAATTGCTGCCAGGGGTGGGGAGGGGGGACGGGGAGAGGAGGGATAAATTGGGAGATTGGGATTGACATATACATGCCGTGTGTGCTAGGTCACTTCAGTTGTATCTGCCTCTATGAGACCCTATGGGCTGTAGCCCGCCAGGCTCCTCAGTCCATGGGATTATCCAGGCAAGAATACTGGAGTGGGTTGCCATGCCCTCCTCCAGGGGATCTTTCCAACTCAGGGATCAAACCCATGTCTCTTTTGTCTCCTGCATTGGCAGGCATGTTCTTTACCACTAGCGCCACCTGGGCTAGACATGCACACACTACTCTATATAAAATAGATACCTTAAAAAAAAAAAAAAAATAGATACCTAATAAGGACCTACTGTAGGGGCTTTCCTGGTAGCTCGGATGGTAAAGAGTCTGCCTACAATGCGGGAGACCCGGGTTTGATCCCTGGGTCGGGAAGATCCCCTGGAGAAGGAAATGGCAACCCACTCCAGTATTCTTGCCTGGAAAATCCCATGGACAGAGGAGCCTGGTAGGCTATAGTACGTGGAGTCGCAAAGAGTCGGAATGACTGAGCGACTTCACTTCACTTCAAGGACCTACTGTATATATATAGCACAGAAAACTCTACTCTTAAAACAGTACTCTTTCATGACCTATATAGGAAAAGATTCTTTAAAAATGTGGATATATGTATACGTATAATGGGGTAACAGTCAGATACAACTTAGTGACTAAACAACAACAAAATCACTGATTCACTTTGCTATACAGCAGAGACTAACACAACTCTGTTTTTTCATCCACATCAAAGTTTTTATTACGTAATTCAAAAATTTAAATTTTGTAGCAATAATATTTTTTAACTTTTTATCTTATCAGAGTATAGCCGGTAAACAGTGTTGTGATAATTTCAGGTAGACAACAAAGGGACCCAGCCATAAATATACACATGTATCCATTCACCTCCCTTCCAGGCTGCCACATATCACAGCATTCTCGGCTATTGTAAGCAGTACTGCAATGAACATTGGGGTGCATGTATCCTTTCAGACCATGTTTTTCTCCAGATACATGCCCAGGAGTGGGATTGCAGGGTCTTTTGGTAGCTCTGTTTTTAGTTTTTTAAGGAGCCCCCATACTATTCTCCATGGTGGCTGTATTTACATTCCCACCAACAGTGTAGGAGGTTTCCCTTCTCTCCACACCCTCTCCACCACTTATTGTGGATTTTTTTATGATAACCACTTTGACTGGTGTGAGGTGATATTTCATTGTAGTTTTGATTTGTATTACTTTAATAATTAGTAATGTTGAACATCTTTTCGTGTGCCTCTTGGCCATCTGTATGTCTTCTTTGGAGAAATGTCTAGGTGTTCTGCTCATTTTTTTATTAGATTGTTTGTTTTGATGTTAAGCCTCATGAGCTGTTTGTAAATTTTGGAGACTAATCCCTTGTCGGTCACATCATTTGCAAGTATTTTCTCCCAATCCATGGGTTGTTTTTTCATTTCTAACACAATTTTATGAATCAACTATACTCCAATAAAAAAAATTTTTTTTAAATAAATGTTGTAGGTAGCAGAGGGAAAAGAGATGATCATAACAGAAGTTCAAGACTAAAGGTGGCTTTTACAATTGGGTGCTGTCATTGGCTACTCAATATCTGATTTGGGGGGAAGAGACTAAGATAGCATGTGGGTGAGCATGTTTTAGACCAGATATTAGGGATGTCAGGATGCTGAAGAGTGCCTGTTGGAACTGCTTATTTGGGTCTCAGCCTAGTTGATACTGAGTTCCCTTCTCTTGCAGTTGTTAACTAACTTTGATTGTCCCAGTGTTCTCATGCCACTGCAAGAGCATTCAGAAGAGTCTGTCATGTGTTAGGAAGAGGTGCTATGTGATGGGAATTCTGTGATCTATAAAATATGGAGCTAATGCCCTAAGGCTAAAAATTCAGGAGAAATTACTTCCCCAGATATCAGTAGTGAATTATTTCATGGGCCTTCTCAGTGGACACACAGTTATGATATCCTCATTTGTTATGGATTCAAATGACTGAGGTCAAAGGTTCCCCTGCACCCTTTAATTGTTTGATTAAAAACAGAAGGAAAATCGCTTATAAAAGGACTTAAATGTAAGTGTAGACACATTGTCTGACTCATTTTTTCCCCACTGATTTTCACCATAGTATCAGACAAGTATTACTGCAGTAGAACATGTAATAAAAGTAACTCTCAAAAAAAAAAAAAAAAAGTAACTCTCAACTCTAGTCAAATTCATGGAAACAGAAAGGAGAATGATGGTTGCCAGCAGTTGGGGAAAGGAGAATGGGGAGTTAGTGCTTAATGGGTACAGAGGTTTAGTTTGGGAAGGTGAAAAGATTCTAGAAACAGATGGTGGTGATGGTTGCCCAAAAATGTACCTAATGCCACTTAAAAATGGTTAACGTGGTAAATTTTATGTTATGTGTATTCTACCACGAAATGAATAAATACATAAAATTAAAAAATAAAATAAATTTTAAAATATAGTTTGAGGAGTCAAAGCGCTCACTTACAGGAACACAAGGCCTTTGTTGGGGATAGATGTGGACATATTAGCTTCTCTTGCATAGATCTCAAAGAAAAAAAGTTTATCAAGCCTGAGTCATTTCACATGACCTTTACTGCATGGCATTATGTACATGATATTCAAAGCAGACACATTACCAAATAACACTGATGATTTCTATCATCTTTGGAATTCCACCTGGTTCTTGTGGTTTTCATGATGAAGGAGCCTCTCTAGTCTGTTTATTATTCCAGGTTATAACAGGAACCACAGGCTTGAAGAATGAACTGTGACCTCACTGGGTATGGAGTCAGCAAACGCTCAGGGCAGACTGTAATCCTGTGAGTGGTTTAGGGAGACAGTGGAGTGAAGTGGAAAGAAAATGAGCTTTGAAACCAGACCTAAATTTAAATCCTGGTTCATCCCCTTTTTCATGAGCAGGTCAGAGAGGTCATAGTCTCATAATCTAATCAGTCCTCATTATTCATGGAGTCAGTTCTTGCAGATTCGCCTCGCTCTCAAAATTTGTTTGTGATCCCAAATCAGTACTCACGATGCTTTCGCAGTCATTCCCAGACAGGTGCAAATGGACAAAAAAATTTTTTAATTGAAGTATAGTTAATTTACAATATAGTGTCAGTTCCTAGTATACAACAAAGTGATTCAGTTTTATATTTTTTCAGATTATATTCCACTGTGGGTTATTAAAAGACAGTATAACTCCCTATGTGACACAGTAAACCCTCGTTGCTTATCTATTTTATGTATGTTAGTTTGTATCTGCTAAACTTATACTTTTATTTTTTATCTATTCCCTCCTCCTTTTTCTGTCCCTTTTGGTAACCATAGTTTGTTTGTTTTCTGTGTGTGTGAGTCTCTTTTGTTTATAAATTCATTTGTGTTATTTTTTAGACTCCACATATGTGACACCACATAGTATCTGTCTTTCTCTGGCTTCACTAAGTATAATACTCTTTAGGTCTATCCACTTTGTTGCAAGTGACAACATTTAATGCTGGATCATATGATAGCTCTACCTTTAGTTTGTTAAAGGAACCCTCTGTACTGTTCTCCATAGCAGCCACACCAATTTACATTCTCACCAATATTGTAGGAAGATTCCCTTGTCTCCACATCCTCTCCAGCATTTATTGTTGTAGACTTTGATGATGACCATTCTGACCAATGTGAGTTGATACCTAATTGTAGTTATGATTTGCATTTCTGTAATAATTAGTGATGTTGACCATCTTTTCATGTACCTGTTGGCCATCTGTATGTCGTCTTTGGAAAAAATGTCTATTTAGATCTACTATCCCTTTTTGTTTGGGTTGTTTTTTTTTTTTTATTGAGTTGCATAGGCGGTTTGTTTTGGATATTAACCCCTTGCCAGTCACATCATTTGCAAATACTTTCTCCCATTCAGTAGATTGTCTTTCCATTTTGTTGATATATTTTGAGTATTATTTAGCCATAGAATGTTGTGAAGTTCTGATAGATGCTACCACATGAATGAACCTAAGTGAAATAAACCAGACACAAAAATATTGTATGATTCCACTTGGATGAAATATCTAGATTAGGTAAATTCATAGAGATAGGAAGACAATCAAAGGTTACCAGGGTCAGGGAGGAGGGAGAAATGGAGAATTATTGCTTAATAAGTGGAGAGTTTCCGTTTGCTGTGATGATAAGTTTTGGAAGTAGATCATGGTACAACATAGCACATAGTCCTACATAGTACATAGTTTTGGAAATAGATGACATACAACATAGTACAACATTGTGAATGTAATTAATGCCACTGAATTATATATTTTAAAATGGTTAAAATAACAAATCTTATATGTTTTACCACCATAAGAAAAAAATGTAATTTCTTAATTAAAAATGAACTTGGTATAAAGCAATGGTGCAAAGCCAATGATATTTTAGTGTTGTTTATTGCTGTGCATAATCTAGCTCATGCTAACCAAACCTTCCTGCCTCCCTGTTCCTCTAAAGTGGGGTAATATAGGACATTTAGCGTTTTATGGACATATCTAACCTTGAACCTTCAGGCTAGTATACTACATTCATTGATCTTTCAGTTTCTCAGAACAGGGAAGACTAAATTCTGCAGTCGTATCCATGATACATTTGAAACTTAATGAGGCAAGCGGTGTAAATCAGGCTAAAAGTAGCCTTGACAGTCAGAAATACCTACTTCATGATGTATAAATGAGCTCCTTAGTTTTCATACTTCTCTGTGGGTTCACAATCTTATTATTTTAATGTGAAGAAATGAAACTGCCTTCAGTGAGAGATCACCTGTATTTTAAAATGGGTGTCCAGCAGTGTCCTGTGAAAGGAAGTCTACATGAGAACAAATTCTCTTGAAATTATAGCATGTGTCATTATGCATTGCTTTCTACAGTTTAAAAGTTGAGTTTAATCTTAAGATAGCTTCTGTTGCTGTTCTCTAAACTTTTTTCAAAATGGTTCTCCATGATATTGTAAATCTGTACTTATTAAGAATGGGGGAGGGAATGGACTAATTATGTTCACAACTCTCTACTGTTCTTTTCCTTTTCCTTTTTTTTTTTTAAAGAGAATTTGCCAAAGAAGCAGACTTACAAGTTTCCAGCAGCGATGTACTGGAACTGGGCTCTTGGCAGTATCACAAGTTGTAACTGATCAGTTTTCAGAAATTTTGTAAGCCATTCAGCCCTTCTTCACACTTAATTGTGTAAACTTATAATTGCACCATATTAAAAACAAAGATAATAAATACTCAAACCGCATCACTTCATGACGAGGTTTCCCGTATTTTACTATTATCTGTGCTCCTGAGGTTATTTCATGTCTTACATCTGTGTGGTGGGAACACTGTGCAGCTGTATGCTGCTATGCATCTCTTGCCAGCCCCTCATCCAGTGTCATCACATTGGTAGCCTGGAACCACTCCTAGCGAAATTATTTATATCGTGAAAATGGACAAATGCTACAGATTTAGGGATGGATTTATTGTTGTTGTTTTTTTTGTTGTTGTTGTTTAACTCTGCAGTATTTTTCTCTGCCTCTAGTAGCCTTTGCATTACCTTAACTTTGCCTTAAAGTCATTTGCCTATTTGTCTTACGTGTGTGTGTGCATGTGCTCAGTTATGTCCAACTCTTTTGTGACCCCGTGAACTGTGGCCTGAAAGGCTGCTCTTTCCATGGAATTTTTCAGGAAAAAAAATATTGGAATGAGTTTTCCTTTTGAGCTACAGGGGATCTTTCCAAGTCAGGGATTGAACCCATCTCCCTTGCATTTCCTGCATTGGCAGGCATATTTTTCACCACTAGTGCCACCTGGGACGCATTTGTCTTACACACTTCAACAAGATATAATCTCCTTCAACCAGGAGTAGTTTCTTATTTGTATGCCTGTCCTTTCCATACAAATCCCTCAAAGTTCCTTGCAGGTAGTAGACTATTAGTCTGCTCAGGCTGTCTTAACAGAGTACCACAAACTGGGTGCCTTAAACCACAAAAATTTATTTCTTCACAGTTTGGGATGCTGGATGTCCAAGATCAAGGTGTTAGCAGGGATGGTTTCTGGTGAGACTCCTCTCAGCTTGCATTTGGCCACCTTCTTGCTGTGTCCTCCCAGGGCCTTTTCTCTGTGCATGGGCACTCCTGGTGTCTCTTCCTCAGTTTTCAAGGATATTAGTCTTTTCTGATTACAGCCCCAATCTTGTCACCTCTTTTAACCTAAATACCTCCTGAAAGGCTCTTTCTCCAGATTCAGTTACATTGGGGCTTATGGTTTCAACATGTGAACAGAGACGGGGGAGGCACAGTTCAGTCCATAATACAGACATTTATGACTTATGGATTAAATTGCTTCAAAGCTAAGAAGTATAGATCCTTCATTGTGTGCCTGTCTTTTGGCTACTTGCATTACTGGCCTACCTCAGAGATTTGTGGTTTTGGTTCCAAACCACCACAGGAAAGCAAGTGTTGCAATAAAGTCACTAATTTTGTGGATTCTCAGCACATGTAAAAATTGTATTTATACTATTAATTGCACAACAGCATTATATCAAAATGTTCATACCTTAATTACAAAACACTTTAGTGCTTAAAAATGCTAACCATCATCTGAGCTTTTCAGCAAGCTGTCATCTTTTTGCTGGCGGAGGGTCTTGCCTTGATTTTATGGCTGCTGACTGATTGGGTTGGTGGCTGTTGAAGTTGAGGTGGCTGGGGCAGTTTCTTAAAATGAAACAACTATGAAACATGGGTTGACTCTTCCTTTCACAAATGATTTCTCTATAACAGACAATGCTATTTGATGGCATTTTCCCCACAGTAAAACTCCTTTCAAAACTGGAGTCATTCTTCTCAAAACCCACCAGGGTTTTATCAACTAACTTGATGTAATATTCTAAATCCTTTGTTGTCATTCAACAGTCTTTAGCATTTTCAGAGGGGTAGATTGTATCTCAGAAAGCCACTTTCTTTGCTCATCTATAAGAAGCAAGGGTTTATCTGTTAAAGCTTTATTCTGAGATTGCAGCGACTCAGTCATATCTTCAGACTCCACTTCTGAGTCTAGTTCTCTTGCTGTACATACCACATCTGCAGTTACTTCCCCTGCTGAAGTCTTGAACCCCTTGAAGTCATGCATGAGGGTTGGAATTCAGTTCAGTCCAGTCACACAGTCATGTCTGACTCTTTGCAACCCCATGAACTGCAGCACACCAGGATTCCCTGTCCATCACCAATTCCCAAAGCTTGCTCAAACTCATGTGCATTGAGTCGGTGATACTATCCAACCATCTCCTCCTCTGTCGTCCCCTTCTCCTCCTGCCTTCGATCTTTCCCAGCATCAGGGTCTTTTTCAATGAGTCAGTTCTTTGCATCAGGTGGCCAAAGTATTGGAGCTTTAGCTTCAGCATCAGTCCTTCCAGTGAGTATTCAGGATTGATCTCCTTTAGGATGGACTGGTTGGATCTCCTTGCAGTCCAAGGGACTCTCAAGAGTCTTCTCCAACACCACAGTCCAAAAGCATCCATTCTTCAGTGCTCAGCTTTCTGTATAGTCCAACTCTCTCATCCATACATGACTACTGGAAAAACCAGAGCTTTGACTAGACGGACCTTTGTTGGCAAAGTAGTGTCTCTGCTTTTTAATATGCTGTCTAGGTTGGTCCTTCTTCCGAACTCCTGTGAATGTTGATATTTTGTGTCCTCATGAATCATGGATTCTTACTGGCGTATAAAGTGATGAATCCTTTCCAGAGGTTTTCGGTGGACTTTGCCCAGATCCATCAGAGGAATCACTTTTGTTGGCAGCTATACCCTTAAGAAATGTTTTCCTTAAATAGTAAGAGCTGAAAGTCAAAGTGACTCCTTGATCTCTGAGCTGCATAATGCATGCTGTGCTAGCAGGCATGAAAACAAGATGAACAACTCCATCAGAACTCTGGGGTGACCAGCTGCACTGTCAGTGATCAGTAATACTTCAAAAGGAATCTTTTTTTTTCTGGGCAGTAGATCTCAACAGTGGTTTAAAATATTCAGTAAATCGTGTTGCAAACAGATGTGCTGCCATCTAGGCTTTATTGTTCCCTTTACAGAGCACAGAGAGAGTAGATTCTGTGTAATTCTTAAGGGCCCTAGGGTTTGAGAATGATAAATGAACACTGGTTTCAGTGTAGGTCAGCAGCTGCTTTACCCCTTAACAAGAGAGTCAACCTATCCTTTGAAGCTTTGAATCCAGGTATTGACTTCTCCTCTCCAGCTATGAAAGTCCTTGACGGCATCCAATATATGGCTGTTGTGTCTACCTTGAAAATCTGGTGGTTAGTGTAGCCATACTCATGTATTATCCTAGCCAGATCTTCTGTATAACTTGCTCTAGCACCTTGTACTTTTATTTATGGAAAAGGCTTCTTTCCTGAAACCTCATGAACCAAAGCTTCAAATTTTTCTTCTGCAGCTTTCTCACCTCTCAGCCTTCATAGACTAGAAGAGAGTTAGGGCCTCAGTCTAGATTAGGCTTCAGCTTAAGGGAATCTTGTGGCTGGCTTGATCTTCTGTCCAGACCACTGACGCTTCCAGTATATCAGCAATAACTCTGTTTTGCATTTTTATCACTTGTGTGTTCACTGGAGCAGCACTTTTAATTTCCTTCAAGAACTTTTTCTTCACATTCACAATTTCCCTAACTATTTGGAGCAAGAGGCTTAGCTGTCAGGCTGTCTCAGCTTTCGACATACCTTTTGCACGAAGCTTAGTCATTTCTAGCTTTTGATTTAAGGTGAGCGACGTGCAACTCTTACTTTCACTTGAACACTTGAGAAGCCATTGTCGGATTATTAACTGGGCTAATGTCAGTATTGTTATTGTTGTGTTTCAGGAAATAGGGACCCCAAGCAGAAAGAGAGAGAAGGGGGAATCATTGTTTAGTGGAACAGTCAGAACCCATGCAACATTTATTATTATTGACAAATGGGCACATTTCATGGTGTCCCCAAACAATTACAAAAGTAACCAATCACATCCCCACCAAGAGCATACCATCACTTAGTAAATCTTCAGTTTGCTTTCTTGGGAAAAAAATATCACTGATCACAGATTGTTATAACTAGTATAATAACAGTGAAAAAGTTTGAAATATTGGGAGAATTACTATCACAAAAATGGCGCCGCTGGACTTGCTTGTCACAGGATTGCCACAGGCCTTCAATTTGTAAAACAGTGTATCTACAGAGCATGGTATAGCAAACTCACTAAAGTGATGTGTGCCTGTGCATCGTTTGAGCCTCACAGCAGTGTTTCAGAGTAAATATGATTGTTCCCATTTCACAGAGAAAGACATTGAGTCTATAAGAGATTTTTTTTTAAATTGCCTAATTATGCACCGATGAAAAGTGTTCAAAATTCAAAACATTTTTCAGACCCAAACAGCATGACTTCAGAGTCCAGACACCCAGCCACTCTAGGAAACTCCTCTGCTGCTGTTTTATACATACGTATGTGTACATCGTATCTCAAGGCAGTATTAAAACTGTTATCCAAAAAAAGTAAGCAGCTGTTGGGAAATCTTGCCTAGGGCATGCATGTGAATGTGTGGACATAACACAGTGCATGTGTCCTGGGATCAGGGGGTCTTGATGTAATTGCGGCTTCAAGGGAGAGTATTAAAACTCCAAGTTCTCCCATTTCTGACACCTCTTCTTTAAGACAGGGTAAAATAAATAACTGTCGGATAACACTCCAAACTAAATGGAAAGTATTTTCTAACTAAACACTGAAGTTTAATATTCTAAATAAAATTTTTGTTAACTGAAAGGGTTGGATAGAGAGCGAGCTTGTGAGAGCAGACAGGCATAGCCTCAGAGCACCTCACCTGATTCTGAATCACAGTACCTGCCTCAATTGTAACGTGATTATTGTCTTCAGTTTCTTTGAACAGAGTTGACTCAACTTGAAAGAAATTCTCTGGCTTCAAATCAAAATGGGTGTTGCTTTTTTCCCCCTCCTCTTAAAGAAGTAGTACATCAACAAGTCATTTTAGTTAACCTTCTCTTAGCGTCTTGCCATCAGTTACGTTTGGTGAAAAAGTAAGGGCTCTGATTCATCCTGAAGCCTCACCTGTGTATTCTGTTGCTGCATGCCCCTGTCCACATCCACTGATAAACCAGAAAGGCAAAGAGATGAGATCTGAACACAGCATGCGTTGATTCTCCAGACATTTGTTGAGCACCTGCTGTGTGCAATACCTTCTTCTGATAGTGAACAAAACCCCAGGCATTCACATTCTAGAGGGAAGAGAGAGACAGTGAACAGGTAGATTATGTATCAGCAACTGGTAAATTTCTCTGGGGGGAAGCAGGGTAAAGGTTTCTTATTTTCAACACTAGTGACATTTTGATCCAGATCATTCTTTACTTCGGAAACCACACTATGGACTGTAGGAGGTTTAATGGCTTCCCTGGCCTTGACTAGCTATATGTAAATAGCATACACACACACAAATATACACATGCACACTCACACACCAGTTGTGACAACATTCAGATATTGCCAGATATCCCTTGGGGGTCAGTGTAAGGCCCAGTTGAGAAGCACTGGTCTAAAGAGTAAGAGGTAGGGGCCCTGGTTCATTGGGTCAGGGAAGACCTCTCTTACAAGGTGACTTTTGAGCAAAGACAGGAAGAAGTGAGGACAAGCATCTTGTAAATATCTGGAGGAAGAATGTTGCCAGCAGAGAATGGCTAGTGCAGGGGCTGTGAGGTGAGAAGGGTGGCGTTGTGGGCAGGACTGAACAGGAAGAATGTATTAAGGGATGGGATCAGCCACCCCTTCAGGAGGCAAGATCGTGAGCCTGTAGTAAGGACTGTAGCTTTGAACCAGAGCGGGATAGGAAGTCACGAAGGGTTTTGAGAAGAGCAGCAATGGGACCTCGTGTATATTCAGATGAGGTTGTTCTTACCAAATAATCACCTGCAGGGGCACAAAGGTGAAAGCCAGGGTGCTTAAGCAGCTGTGGCAGTGGTTCTTGTGAGCATTTAGTCGAGGTGTAGGACTGGTTGTGAAGGGGTGGGGGACAGTGACTGGATTTGAGGTATGTTTTGAATGTAAATATGATACGGTTTGCTATTGAATCAGGCATCAGGTGTGAAAAAAACAAAAGCGGGGGTCTTTGAAATCTTTTTCCTTGAAAACACCCCAAATGAGCTTTTTTTCCCTTGATTTTTTTGATCCTACTCCTATGGGAGCTTAAGCCTGATGCATACATTGTTTAGGCATTAGGTTTTAGACTGTTATTTCCTGAATTGCTTCCTGAGTAAACCAATTAAAATTGTAATGTGCATCTCCAGGAGAAAAGGCAAGGAGCCGAACTTGGTACGATTTTACCTCTTCGACGCCACTTAACAACACTTCTCTCCTATTGCTTGGGTAATGAAATTCTGGCAAGGGAGGTGCCAAATGAACAAACGGGCCCTCAGAAGCAGCCCATCACCCCATGCTCATAGCTGTAATACTATCTGATTATCCTCCAGGTCCCCATTTGGGAACTCGTGTGCACTTTTCATAAAAACCACCGTGTTCACACTGCATCTCTCCCTTCTCTGTAGCACCTGCCTCTGAGACCTCAGGCATATGGTTGATATTGCCTTCCTGGATTGAGGTAGATTAACCAGGGTTCCAAGCTTCTCAAACTGCGAGAGAGAGAGAATGTGAAATAAAGGCCCAACCTTCTGGTCAGTCTCTGGGTTAAGACGCACTTTTATAAAACCTTCCAAATGTGTCAACACATGTTGGTGATTACACTATGTGAGTTTTTACCTTTACCTTGTAAAGTCACATTTGCTTTCCCCTTAAAGCAATGTTTCTCCATATTGGGTATGATATTTTTATTAAGTTTCAAAATGGAGGGGATATATGTATATTTATGGCTGATTTATGTAGAGGTTTTACAGAAAACAGCAAAATTCTGTAAAGCAATTATCCTTCAATAAAAAATAAATTAACTTAAAAAAAAAGAATGCAGAATTCTGGGCTCTTTGTGAGATCCAGAGGGATAAAAATGGGAATAATGTTCAATAAGGACCTCAAATAATTCTGTAGTATGTGTATGCAAACACTTGAGAATTGTTGCTGCATCATTTGGGAATTACACTCACTTCCAAGTAACTGAAATTTAAATAAAGATCTAGTTTATTTCTCTCATTGGTTGGAGAAGTTCAGTAATAGGCAACCCAGTGATGGTGTATGAGGGCTCTGTGGTGTATTCAGAAACTTTCACTCTTGAAGTTGCTTCATGGTGCAAAATGGCTGCTGAACCCCCAGCCATCATTTGTACATTCCAGCCAGAAAGCTGGAAGAAGGGGAAGTGGGCAAAAGGGGCCTTTGTCAACTACTTTACTTCCTTTTAAAAGAGCTCTCCCAGAAGTCACATCTTTACATGTCATTGGCCAGAATTTATTCACATGGCCACATGTTGTTCCTCCAGAAGTACAGAAATGTTTTTCTGAGCTGAGTATATTGATGCTGTAAGTAAAATAATGGTATTCTAATTAAGGAAGAATAGAAAATGGATGTGGAGAAGGTTCACATATAAAAACACTGGGGCATAAGAACCACTCAATTAAAAAATACATTGTTTGATCCCTTCCTTCATTGAGACAGTGAGGGACAATTGATTTTCAAACCAACCCCCAAATTCTGACTTCTTGTTGGGATCTCTCTCTAAGAAAAAGGGATGCTTTTGATATGGAAAATGTACCACCTCAAACTTTGAGCACTTTGCCTTTAGGATTTCTCATTCTTGCCAGAGCTGGTGAACTCCTTTTTAAGTACATATATATAGAGAGGGAGACACCTACAAAATTGAGTGAGAGCATATAACTTCACTTGCCTCCTCTGGGTCTCCTGGGATATCTGGTAATCTCATGGGTTGGCTGTTGAAGGAAAACACATGAGTAACTCTGAAATTCTTAAAATAGGCTCCCTGAACCAATAGTAGGGGCATCCCCAGAAAGGTGGTTAGAAATGCAGATGATTGCCCCCAACCCCCAGGTCCTCTGGATTAGAGATGTGTATTTTAACAAGCCTTCCATGTGGTTGTGGTGGAAGCTACAATTTGAGAACCACTGTTCCTGTGTAAAGCACTTTTCTCTCCAACGAGTAGTCACTGACTTTTTGGCTTCCATCTCTGCTCCAGCAGAAATGCTATCAAATGTGCAGTTCCTTCTGAAAAACCCAGTCTTCCCAATTGGGCGAGGTCTTGCTTCGTCAACTTTCTTTGCACACTGACTAAAGCTCTGACAATCCGTCTTGACACAGACTGAAGTTATTGCCAAACCTCACTGTTGAGAGTAACATGTTTAAATAAAGGCCTTTGGTTATTTCGTTTTCCTGAGCCAGTGTATTGTGCTCAGCATGCTTTTGTTTGGAGGAAATGGACCTCGTATGGCTACACCCAGGTCACAGTCATAGGGCACCTCTACCTGGGAATCTGTAACCGGAGCGAAGTCCCAAGCACATGCCACAGAGCTGCTTTTGGAGAAATACACTGAGTGTAACAGGAGGAAAAATCACATCATCAACCTGTCAGATAGTGGTTTGGTAGTGATCATCGTTGACAGAATTCTATTGGATTTGATTATTTACTTGTAAAAATTAACAAGAGAAACATGTTTGGGCTAAAATGAGCAATCTGCAGGGTTTTCAGGGGTGGTGCCAAATTTAATTTTTGTAGTGCCAGAAAGTATATTAAATATTTTCCCCTTCCCATTGGTATGATTGGTGTTTGTTTTGAGCTATACAGTAGTTTTATTATGGAAGATGCCAGAGCATTTCCATGTATGCCGCATTTCCATGTTCAGCCAGAGACAGATGGGGAAAGGAAGCCATCCCTCCCTCCTTCCCATCTGTCTGCTAATTCCCTTTACTCAGTGAAGAGCTTGCAGAGTCCAGCTCCTAAACACCAGGAAGAGACACAGAAGGCAGCACAAAGTGATTATTTTTCCTGCTGGACTTGAACAGGCTTTGAAGAGCCTTGAAAGTGGTGAAGCACCGACTCACTCTCCTCCCTCAGAGCAAGCCAGATTACCTCCCATGTAATATGGGAGTGATTTGGTAGGTTGTTAGTTAATATTAGCTGCCTTGGTTTAATAATGGAGCATCTTACTAGATAAGCTCTTTTATTTCTGTCCGGAGAATCCCATGGACAGAGGACCCTGGTGGGCTACAGTCCTTGGGGTAGAGGGGGTGGCAAAGAGTTGAAGCTTTTAAGTCTTCCCCCAACTATTGTTTGAAGTCATCCACCAAATTATTGCTAGCCTTGAGAGAAATTTTTTTAAAACACTGTGTATTCAAGGAATTACTGGAATACTAGTAGAAAAGATATATTTTCAGTGGTGGGGATCAGTAGACTTAAATTATAAAAGGCAACACAAGATGTCCAGCCAGGAAGGATGTTTCAAAAGAGTAGAGTCACTGCCTCTGCAGACCTAAGAATTCAGTCTTTAGGGTGGACCTTGGCGTACTAAGGTATTTATTTACCACCTAAGTATCTCTAGAGCTCTCCATCACTTCCTCCCCCTTGGCCCAGTCATGCATTGGGACTCTTTATCCTCCAGTAGGCGGCGCTCCAGTAGGTAAAGAACCCGCCAGCAAATGCAGAAAACATAAGAGACACAGGCTCAGTCACTGGGTCAGGAAGATCCCCTGGGAGAGAAATGGTAACCCACTCCAGTATTCCTGCCTGGAGAATTCCATGGACAGCGGAGCCTGGTGGGCTACAGTCCATGGAGTCACAAAGAGTCGGACACAACTGAGGCAGCTTAGCATGCACACAGCACTTAAAACAGCCTGAAACTTCTCCAATCCAGGCTGCAGGTGTGGTCCTCACCCAAGAGTCTCCCATAAGGAACTGGAATTGAGCAAGGCTCGTCAGTCTAGGGTGGATTCCTGAAGTGAGGTTGTGTCAACTCCCAGTCGTGTGGGGATCTGCTGAGAGGAAAGAATGGAGCCAAGGACACCAGCCTTAGAGAGATGGAAAATCCCTTACTAGTCACTTTCCTTTGGAAGTTTCCATTTCCTCATGGGGTTTTTGAGAAAACACATCTTTTTATATAAGTTACCTTTCTACCCCCTGAAACCAAACTAGCTTAAATAGCACTTTATTCCTCACAACCTTCTTTCTTAGACCCATTGCAAGTGGGAGCTTCACAGATTTGGTCTCACTCTACAAGCCAGTGGTGGGTGTTGCCTACCTCTTAAAATGGAAGGGAGGCCACGAAAATCTGGATTGTTCCATTTGAAGCTTACCAGGCTGCACGATATACTTACTGCTGTGTATTCTTATTATTTATTGTTATTGCCAGCTAAATGCTTTGCCTCCACTCCCATTTAATTGCCACAATCATGTGATAAGGATTCTGAGAGTTTTTAACCCCAGAAACACGGGGATGGGTAAGGACAGAGCCAGGACTGCAGGGTTCAGATCTACTTGGCCATGGCTGCAGAAGATACAGGGAAGACTCCAGCCTGGGTCAGCCTTGGACAGTAGCAGACAGGGCTTGTTCAAGGCACCAGTTCAGAAGATGACAGCTCTGGGCAGTGGAGACAGGGCTGAGTGAGTGGTAAGGGATGATTGCCAGGAAGGTCAGTGGAGCTCACATTAGACTCTTCATGATCATGCATCCACAGTATGATGCATTTTTTAAAAAATTTGTATTGAAGCATAGTTGATATATGGTATTGTGTAAAACTGGTCTGCCTTAGGTCTAACCCTAACCCTAAAAAAGAAAAATTTCCACACTGGATGGTGTTTTTTCAGGAAAACGAATTTTTTCCATATTCTTTTTGGTGACAGTTTATCACAGGATATATTTCCCTGTGCTATCCAGTAGGACTTTATTGCTTATCCATACAGTGATTCATTTTATATTAGCATTTACCCCTAATGTTCGGTAACTATCATGGGAGTTGTGAGAATGTCAAAGCGATGATGCCACAAGGCCTTTCCACCCGTCATTTTTTGACCTGGGAGGCAAAACCCATCCCCCAGTATACTGCAGCTGCTTCTTTATCTGTGGCCCTTACAGGTGAGCATGTGGACCGCAGTTCTCCTGCGCACGCAATGCTGTGCCAGTCTGTGATGGGCTCATCGCCAGCTTCTAATCCCAAACTAACTCATGATCTGAGCTCTTGTGTCTTCTCGGAGGAGAGTGCTGGTAACCTGTGGGCTGCCTTCAAAACCTGAATTCCAGGCCCTGGCTCCCTACCAGTGTCTACAGGGAGGGGTTGCAAGGCCCTGGGTTTCAAAAGTCAGCTAGTCTAGGACAAGA
This sequence comes from Cervus canadensis, assembly GCF_019320065.1. NCBI lineage: Eukaryota > Metazoa > Chordata > Mammalia > Artiodactyla > Cervidae > Cervus > Cervus canadensis. Next base: position 22,308,424 of record NC_057407.1, read on the forward strand.
AGTCTGTTTATGTTTGCCTTTGGGATTTGATTAAGAGGATGATGTGCACATGATGGTGAGTGGTTACGATCATTTGTTACAAAAATAAGGATGGCTTTCACATTTTGTTTAAGGCTTTGTCATCATAAAGCCTTCTTCCTCTCTCTTCTAACACTTATGATTTCATTTCTGGAGATCAAAGTAGACAGAGCTTTCACAACTCTTCACCCCAGCATTCCCAAAACATGTAGTCATATCCAAGGCTCCTTAAACTCCAGGGACTGTGACCATGGTTGAGGAGCATAATGAATACAGTGAATTTAGGGCCCTATGTCTTCTGTCTTCTCCGTTTTGTTGAATGAATGCCTTGTTTCACAAGAGCTGGTCATAATGCTTAGAGATAGTTGAAAAGTATTTTCCATGATATCATCTGAGCTTGTGGGAACTTTTTTTTAATCTCTCCTATATAAAGCATACCTTCTGTTTTGGCCAGTTTTTTCCCCTAGCTTGCATGCAACTGGATGGTAGAATGTCTGTTTTCTTTTCTCAGGCAAAATTAGATGTTTAGTGCTTTCCCAAGTCGTCGTTAGGGTTGAATGAGTCTCAGAGACTGAAAGAATATGTCCTAACAGCTGTAAACGGGAGCATTCTAAGATGTAGCCCCCCCCCCCCCAAAAAAAAACACATTGATGATGATCTTTAATTACACATTCTGTATCCTGAATTCAGTGACTTTTTAACAGACCTGATTTTCTGGCCTGTCCTCAGGAAAAGCTCAAAACCTAGAGGGCTTTTAGTGTAGGTGGAGGCTGAGGGACCCAAGAGTCCTCCAAGTGCCAAAGACTCCAGCGCCAAGACAGGCACTGACACATCCTTTTGGCTGGGAGGGCAGGTTACATGTCGGAGACACAGAGAGAAAATGGTAAAGTCAGCTCTCAGGGGAGCCTGCTGAGAAAGCCCTGGCCCCTGGGGTCATCAGCATGTTTGCCGAAATCTCTTTTTCTAGGAAAGTTAGCTGGCTTTGTTTCTTCCTTACAGAGAGAGGAAAAGCCCCAAGACATGGGAGATTCGCGGGGCTCTTTCTTCAAGGATAAATGTGTCTGCTTGCAGCAAGAAACTCCTAGGCTGTGGAGTTTCACGAAGGGTGGAGACAGTGGGAAGCAGATTGCGTCTTGCTGTGGGAACCATCTCCCCAGGATGTGGGAAGGGGCAGGTGGTTTGAAGAATGGGTGAGTTACCCATGTGCTTTCCCATCCTTCAGGTTCACCAGTACTACAGCTGTCTCCCAGAAGAGAAAGTCCCCTATGTCAACAGTCCTGGAGAGAAACTTCGAATCAAGCAACTATTACACCAGCTGCCACCGCATGACAATGAGGTAAGGGGGCTAGAGGGGCTTTCAGAAGCCTTAGAACTAAAAAAAAAAAGAAGCCTTAGAACTTTCAGCGAGTTGTTAACTTTTTCGTCATCAGAATGCTGCAGTCAGTGAGATCCCCAAGGAAAAACTTGGGCAATTTATTTTAGGTTTTGGTTTCCTTAGTTAGAGGTAAAAGAAGCTGTCAGACGCCTTCTGGAAAGGGTTACTGAAAAGCAGAATCTTATGGGGTTGATTTGCCTCTGTGCCTGGCACTATACTAACTACTGGGGGCAGAGAGCACTAAACTTTACAAGTTCAAGTCCAGGTTTTCTTAGTTGAAGAGTGTGCGATGCCAGTTGCCTGAGCATGTTAGATGAAAGAGATGCCCTGGGCAGTTTAAGCCCAGCACAAACTTTGTGACTCTCTTAGAGTTTTCAGCATCTTTTCTTAGTGAATGAGTGTGTAGGTTTTCCACGTTACACTGCTGTAGAAGTTACATGTCCAGATTTGCAGCTGTGAACATCTGTGTTTTTGTTATTTCCAATCCAGCTTGCCAAGGTTATCCTTTTTACTCCTGAAAATACGACTTGCAGATTGTTTGTTTTTTTTTTTTTTCCTAAACCCAGACAAGGGCACTCTAAGCAGACATTTATCATCTTTGAAGTCAAATTGATCCTAAAAGGAAATTTGTGTTTTTAAAAGGTTATCATGCTTGGGAGGTTTAGCTTTGCAAACTAGAAATTAATGTTCATGTATCTGGTTTTTAAAAGTAGTGATCCTATAGAATCCAGTTGTCTACGTAACTCTAATTGTGTTTTAAAGAAAGCCATAATTTCAAGGTAAAAGGAGAAATTTAAAACTCCTCTAGAGAGCTGGACCCAGCTTTTTACCAGCTGCCCCCACCCACGAGCTCAGTCCCTGAGGAAATAAGTGTGTGGTTTTTTAGTCTTTATCTTCCCACATTTGAATAAAAGGAATAAACCAGGAGCCTCAAAAATTAATTAAAAAAGTAAAAATAAAAATAAAAAATAAAATAAAAAAAATTAAATAAGCAGAGCAAAAGCTTAAAAACTGAAGCAACTCCCTAGAAAGGGAGTCATAATTCCCCTTCCTGTTCTTTATTTCAGACTTCATAAAACAGATTTAAATAATGCTTTCTCCTTTAAAGAGGAAAGCAAGCATTGTAACCTGATGCCCAGGTAACTAATTTGAAAGTGAAAATGCCGGTTTTTACAAGCAGGAGGGGTGTGCCTATGTTTCAAAGCATGTCCATAAACTGTCAGTGGTGTCATCATATTCTTTGGGTTATTCAGATCATGGCAGTACATTCTCCACATGAAGACTCTTTTTTTCAAATTTTCTTTTTTTTTTTTACTTGATAGAGGAAAGTGGTCTCCTCTTACCTACTCCTCTCTGTTTTTTCATTGTTATTTCTGTTTCTGGTTGATTGTGATTTCATGAAAATAGACCCTTCAAAGTTTTTCTTCCTACTGGTGAAAATTGCTTACATGTGACCCAATGGACAGATTTGTCCATTCGACATGGCCTTTTAAAGGACAAAGGGTGATTCTAAAGTAAATATTTGATCATGCCCTTTTTCATACAGGTTAGACAGTTTTGATGTATACAACTGCAGTGGTTTTCAAACTAGTCCTAGTTCAAAGGTTGCCCTTTGACCATCTATAGGACAAAGCATCCAGGCAATTCAGTTAACTTTCTTGATGTCCAGATTATTCTGAAGTAAGACAGAGGGTGTGGTTAGATCCATGTGTCCCAAAATGTCTAGATCGATGACTTTGGGTGGGACAAGGACATGGCAGTAAATAATACTGAACCACATAATGAGACTCTCTCCCTTTTTTAACTGTATTTCATTCCTTGTGGCTGAGTAGTCATGGGGGAACTTTTAGTTTGGGTGGGCAGGTGTCTCACACCTCTCCAACTCCTACTAATCTCCATCTTTAAGTAACAGCATTGAGAACCTCCGTTTTAGAATCTCCTACAAGCAAAAGTAACCAGCTAGAAGCCAACAGTATGGTTTTGTTTTCACTCTTGTATTTAGTTTTATGACTGCCCTATTTTTTCACAATATTGCTTTTCTATTTATAGTCATAATATACTTTCTTTCCAAGTAAATGTATTCAAGTAAAAAAAAAATGAGTTACTTTTTAAAACATTATTAAGTAAATAGTAGTTCAAGATTACAGCAAAATTCCCAAGGTGTGCATAAATAAAAGAGAATGGGAAATAGCAGATTTGAATATCTTTAATGTCCCTACCTTAGTTTTTGTGAGTTTCTGTGTTGAACGAGAAGGAAAATCTCTTATGCAAGTTGTTAACGAAAGCCCAATGAGCAGCCCTCTCCCTCCTACACACAGAGAAACACGCAAGTACTTCCTGAGAGAATAGAGAGCTCTGAACCAAATTCTCAGGCTCACACCTTGGTTCTCATCTCATTTCGGGAAACAGACGCCATGAGCGTGTTGACCGCAATTCTGGCTCGTTGGCCTGGGGCCATCCTTTGGTGTCAGGGATCATTTCCTTGGGCCCATGGAGGTGAGAGTGAAAGTGAAAGTGAAGTTGCTCAGTCCTGTCAGACTCTTTGCGACGCTGTGGACTGTAGCCTACGAGGCTCCTCCGTCCATGGGATTTTCCAGGCAGGGGTACTGGAGTGGGTTGCCATTTCCTTCTCCAGGGGATCTTCCCAACCCAGGGATCAAACCCAGGTCTCCTACATTGCAGGTAGATGCTTTACCATCTGAGAGTGAGAGTATGGTGATCAATTTGAAGATCCACATCACTTTGTAGAAGAAGAAAGTCCCAGATGTTGACTAGCAGCAAAGCTCTCCCAGTGACGTGGCTCTCAGTGTGGTGAGCAGAGAGGGACAGTGAGCATTAGCCTGTCTGAGACTTGTGTTCCTGAGTTTTGAGCCTCTAGGAAGCTCTTTTGATGGTCAACAATCTCGGGTCGATACTCACCTAAATAGCCCCAAGCCTGATGGTATTCAAGTGCCCGCCAGGACAGTGAAACCTAGTGCACGTGTGTTTAATAAGAAAAAAGTCTGAGGCCAAGGCTTCAGGAATCCTCAGGGGCAAAAGATGACCACCACCCCCACCCCCACCCTTCCTGTGTGTCTGTCCAGGTTCGCTACTGCAACTCCCTGGATGAGGAAGAGAAAAGGGAGCTGAAGCTCTTCAGCAACCAGAGGAAACGTGAAAACCTGGGCCGCGGCAATGTGAGGCCCTTCCCGGTCACCATGACGGGAGCCATCTGTGAACAGGTAAGCGCATGGTCTGGGGCGTGCCCGGGGGGCCACTCAGGCATCCCTTCCCTGATTCATTCATTCAGCAGTTATTTTCTTGAGAGCCTACTTGGTAGGCCTGGGAGATACAGCTGTGAGCAAATGGTTGGAAAGCTTGGTCTTGCCCTTGGAAGGAGTTCTGTCCTAGGAGAGAAGTCAGACAATAATGTCAATAAATAAGAGAAGAAAATGCAGTGGGGAAAAGAGTTAATGCTGGGAGTGTGAGGTGGCTGCAGCTTTCAGTGAAGTGGCTGGGAAGGCTCCACAGAGACAGTCGGGAACTGAGGGAGTGAGTCATGTGATGGCAGGGAAACGGGGCTGTGAGGGAACAGCACGTTCACAGACGCTGTGGCGGGAGCGTTTCTCTTATGGTCCAGGAGTGGCAGGTTGGCCCGTGTGGCAGGGCAGGAGGGGCAAAGGAAGAGACTGCACTGGTCCAGTCCAGTTTCATGGAGGGCTGTGTCAGCCACTTGAAGGAGAGAGAGGGCCACTGGAGGGATTTGAGCAGAGAAAGGACATGATGGAATTATATTTTTAAAAGGAGTGCTTTAGAAAGTGGAGTTTTCCTGGACCGTGGCCACCCTCTTTCCCAGGATCATCCCAGGACCAGTGCCCTTTAAAGAGGTGATAGATGGTCATCTCCTTGGGTCTGAAGATTCTTTAGCAAAGTGCATGGACCTCCGCATTCTTTCTAGGGCCTCCCACATTCTTTTCTAGGACCTCACAGTTGAGAGTTTGGATTTGTTTTTTCTTCTAGTCTCCTGTAGAGTGCTCCGGGCTTGGTGGAGAAGGATTTTTAAGAAAAGAGGGTGGGAATCAGGCCTGCCTGGGTTCACCCTCCCTGACCTCTTGACCTCCAAAAGCCTTCTGGGGTTAATGGTCATATATTGAGCACTTTTCTTAGCCCTGCTGCTCAAAGAGTGGCCCCCTCTAGCTCCTTAAGCACTTTAGGGACCCATTCAGGCGTAGATTGAAAGAGGATACATGACCTGAACTGGTGAAGAAAAGGCAACATACTACCTGAGCAGAGGGGATGCCATTTATTTGGGGGCCCTTTTTGGGAGGGATTTCAGAGAGAGAAGTTTGGAAGGCTCAGTGGATGAAATGGAGATGTTACTTAACAGGGGAGCAAAAGCACCAGAGTTGACAATGGGGTCTTCATCCTTGGCACCCACCCCTGAGATGCAGGTGGTCAGAGGTTAGGATGTGAGGTTCCTTGTGCTCCATTCAGAGCCTCTGCCACTCTTGGGTGGTTCTCCTTGACCAGCCCAGGAGGGCTCCCCTGAGGCAAAAGGGAAGCTGGGCATTTCGTAGGCAGATGTCGAAAGTGATATAGAATAGTGATGACAGCATTGAGACAGAAAGATGTAAGTTTGACACATGATTCTGCCAGGTGACCTTGACCCTATTACTTTTCCTAACAGTTTTGTCATCTCCAAAATGGGGGTATCGAATACCTAGGTCATAGAATCATGGTGAGGGTGAAATGGGATTCTGTATTGTTACGGTAATTAAACAAGGAGGCCATTAGACTGGGATGGCTCTATTGCCTTGGTAGCCTGTATCAGCAGACCAAAACCTGAACCAGTCAGGGTACCAGAATCTGAGAAAATGACACTGAAGAATAACCAATTATAAGCAGCCAGCCAGGCTTTCCAAATAAGGGGACCACTTAACTCTCTGTAGTCACTGAAATACTTTCCTTGCCTTTACTTCCATGACTTCTCTATAAAACTCTCCCCCGGGTTTCTGTCCTTGGAGTACTCCCAGCCACCTTTGGTTTGATGCTTGCTACCCAATTCTTATCAGTGTTGGAGCAAATAAACTGGAAAGCTTCAATGTGCCCCCTGGTTTATCTTCTAACAATACACATACCTCAGTTCTGCTAATGTTACCACACAAGGCTGGGGTATCACTTTCTGTAATGTAATGTCTTTCTTATGTCTGGTCACTTGCATAAATGAGCTCCCAGAGACTACTCCATGAGACCTGGACTTCATTTTCTGTGAAGCATCTCAGCGCTTTTGATGGCAGTGTGTGGGAAAGGTCTAGGGGTGGCCATTCTGCTCTTCAGATGTCGCCCCCAGAGTCAGCCTCTCAGGTGGGGCTGGATTCTCAGGCCAATGCCTTGATCAGCAGAGAGCCTCCCCCAGACCTGTTGCCTCACACTTTATTGTTCCCTCCAAGACCTTCAGACTCTATTCATTTTATCTTGAGCCCAACTGTAAGCATGGGTTATCATGGATTTTGCCTTGCTCCTTTCTGGGCAGGGGAAGGAACTTTGGAAATGAGTGAGAAGATAGGAAAGGGAGAAAAAAGAAGTCCTTGCCATAGTCTGGCCTTAGGACCAGAACCTTTTCATTGGGGACTGTGTATAAACATGTCAGAGGAAGCAGGCCAGAAGCATGCCGCCTTAGAGGCTTCTAGAGAAACATGAATGGTAAAAGGTGGGCATGGTTTTATGAACCCACTCCCCTACCACCCTAAGTGTAGGCCCCACCAGCTCCCCAGGTCCTGCAGGCTTCCTTCTTGCTCCCCAACACCACATAGCATCTTGCTGCAGGTGTTCAACGAGGCCAGGCCTCCGGCAGGGAGTTTACAATGTCTCAGAGATAATGAGACCTCCGCTGTTTGCTTCCTGTCAGCAGAGCTCTTCTGTGTCACCGCGCTGACAGACCTTGCCTTTCTCTCCCACGTCTGTGATTCTTTATTTTCTCAGTGACAATGATCTTCGTCTTACTTGTAGGCCTAGGAAGGGATGGAGGGGGTGGGGGGGCAAGAAAACCCCCCCTGCCACGTGTGAAGCAGGTAGCACAGTAACTCATTTGAAAGTAAGTGCTCAGTAACAAGCTAATGGCGCTGGTGGTCGTGCATCTTTTCTGCATGGCGCTGAGAGCTGGGGGCTGCTGTTCCTCGTACTGACCTGTTTCTGTTCACTTCACAGTGTGGAGGCCAGATCAATGGCGGGGACATCGCTGTGTTTGCATCACGCGCTGGCCACGGTGTCAGCTGGCACCCACCCTGCTTTATCTGCACTGTCTGCAACGAGCTCCTGGTGGATTTGATCTACTTTTACCAGGATGGGAAGATCTACTGTGGCAGGCACCACGCAGAGTGCCTGAAGCCGCGCTGCGCAGCCTGCGACGAGGTCAGAGCTGGCTCCGCTCCGTGGGGCCCGCAGCCCCGATGTCACCCTGGGTTTCACCATAGCCAGCACGTTGCCGTGTGTTTCCTGCGTGGAGGAAAACCATAGGCCACTCCAGCCTCTCCTATTAACTCTTTTGAGAGCGGGTCTAGCCCCATCCCTGGTTGCTAGAATGTCCAGGACTCTGACCTGCTTTACTGAATTTGATAGTTTCATAGGCTGCTCTAGGGCACTAGGTCATTTCAGAACTCTTAAAAAAAGGTGAGGGGGAGGTATTGTTATGGAGCTTTCGATTTCAGCCCAAATCTAAGGGAGCAATCATCATGAGTAATAATGTGTCATTTCTGAATATCTTAAAATTTTGGGTGTCCTGAGATTCGATGGAGCAGATTTAGGTGAGAAGAGAAGAAAAGAGTAGCATGATGTGATTGTCCCATAATCTACCAAAGTCCTGGTGAGGATTCCGGGGCAGATGGCTGCTCCATTAGGATTCTTCTGCCCCATACACTCACCCGGGTCAGAGAGCAGGCTGGGCCGAAGGGGTTCATACCTCATCTTTCCTCCCAGTGGAAGTACACCCAGGTGTGGTCTGGGAGCTGAAAGGTAGAAAACCTGGGTTAGTATAAAAGTTGGGAGCAGAAAGGAAAATGTTCTAAGCTTGACTGCTTTTACAGGAATAGTGTGGGGAAAGGTCTTGGGCAGGGGGTTCTTCCTATGCAAAATATACTTTTGGTTCTTTGTTGACCCTGTAAGGCTATGTGGGACCCTCTAAACAACACTCCACTTTGTCACCCAGAGGCCACCTGTATGTGGCATTTCTTCCTTACAAACTGCCCATCAGAGACTCACTCTTCTAGGAGGAAATCTATCAGTCTTAACTAATACGGATTCTCATGCTACTGCTGATGTTCATAAGAGACGCTCTGAGCAGGTAGTTGGTCCAAGTTTGTGATTGTAGGCAGCACCTTTCCCTACCTGCCTCAGTTCCCCCATCTGGAAGTGAGTGCTCGTAATACTTTATCTAATGGGAAATGAAGTCAGATGATTAAAGCACTTTGAAATTTGTCCTTATTGAAGTCTAATTCATACAGCATAGGATTTACCCTTTGAAGGTGTGCAATTCAGTGGTTTTTAGTATATTCACAAAGTTGGACAGCCATTGCTACTGCCTAATTCCAGATCATTTTTATCATCTAAAAAGAAACCCCAGATGCATCAGCAGTCACTCCCCTTTCTCCCCTCCCCCCCAGCCCTGGCAGCCATTCATCTAGTCTCTCCATGAATTTGCATATTCTGGACATTTTGTGTAAGTGGATTAATGCAACATATGACCTTCCATGTATGGCTTCATTCACTTAGCATGATGTTTTTGTGGTTAACCCGAGTTACAGCATGTATCAGTACTTTCCTTTTTATGACTGAATAATAGGCAACTATATATGTCACATTTTGATTAGCCATTTATTAATTGATGGGCATTTAAGTTTCCACTTTTTGATTGTTTTAAACAAAGTTACTGTGGACATTCATATACAGGTTTTTTTGCGGGCATATATTTTCTGTCCTCTTGAATTTATATCCAGGAGTGGAATTGCTGGGCCATATGGTAGTTCTATGTTTAACTTTTTGAGGGGATCTGAAGTGTCTTCCAGAGCAGCTACACCATTTTACATTTGCAGCTATCAACGAATGAAAATTCCAATTTCTCACATTCTCCTCAGTAGTTATTACTTACTGTCTGTCTTTTAAATTATAGTCACCTTGTACTATGCTGTGCCTAGTAGTTCAGTCGTGTCTGACTCTTTGGGACTTCATGGATTGTAGCCCACCAGGCTCCTCTGTCCATGGGATTCTCCAGGCAAGAATACTGGAGTGGATTTCCATGCCCTCCTCCAGAAGATCTTCCCAACCCAGGGATCAAACCCAGTTTCTCACATTGCAGCAGATTCTTTACTCTCTGAGCCACCAGGGAAGCCCTGTAGTCACCTTAGTGGGTATGAAATAGCATCACATGGTGGTTTTGATTGGATTTTTCTTAATGGCTTATAATGTTTATCTTTTTTTCCGTGTGTTTGTTGGCTATTTGCATATCTTTTGGGGAGTAATATCTCGTCAAATCTTTTGCATATTTTTTCATTTGGGTGATTTTTTTTTTTTTTATTGTGTCCTTGTGAAACTTGTTTATATATTTTGGAGTCTAGTTGCTTAGATATGTGATTTGTAAGTATTTTCTCCCATCCTGTAGTTATATTTTCACTTTCTTAATGATGTCCTTTGAAGCATGAAAGTTTTTATTTCAATGAAACCCAGCTTCCATTGTTTTGTTTGTTGCTGTGCTTTTAGCATCATAGCTAAGAAACCATTGCCTAATTGAAAACTGAGTTTTTGAAAATTTACATCTTTACTTTTCTTCTAGACATTTTATAATATTTTTGCTTTTACATTTAGGTCTTTGATCCCTTTTGAGTTAATTTTTATATGTGGTGTGAGGTAGGGGTTCAGTTTATTCTTTTGCATGCAGCTATTCAGGTGTACCAGGCAGGTTTATTGAAAAGACTGTTCTTTTCTCCATTGAATGTCCTTGTCACCCTTGTCAATCATCATTTGGCCATAAATGTCTGAGATTTTTCTGCCTTGATTACTGCAGTTTGTAGTAAGTTCTTAAATCTGTGCTTTGAAATTGAAAACAAGTCTATCTCAGGGGTCAAAACACAAGTACCTCTGAGGGCTAGGCGGTTACCGTAAATAAAGGTGACTCATTTTAAGGTAACAGCAAGTGGTGAAAAATATGACAAAGTGGAGAACTCATCACTCATCTGAAAGCAACAACCCCTTTTATTGTCGCCATGCAGGAATGTATAGCACACGTTGCCAAATACTCTGTTTTCAAAAGAGAAACCAGGATCCCAGGTGTTTATATGACATTTCTCATTTTAAAAAATACCATATATAACCCAAATTGAACAGATAATGGCCAAAATGTCCATGAGCTGTCAGCTGTTAGTCCTGCCTGATATTCTTTTCAGTAGACTATTCTTTGTCTGAGTACACTGTGGTTAAATTAATTACTGGCCAGGTCAGAAACTGTTTAAATGTGCTTTAGGAAGATCCACATGTGGAAACTGATACAGGTATAGAGTAAATATATACATATCTGCTTCTGTCTGATCATTTGTGGGCGGGGCCAGTTTTCCTGCCCTCCTAGCTCGGGGCCCTCGCAGCTTTCCTCCTTTTCGCTGTGTTCTCACGGCTCTTTCCTCCCCACTGACCTCTCGGCCTCTCCACCTGCAGATCATCTTTGCAGACGAGTGCACAGAAGCCGAGGGGCGACACTGGCACATGAAGCACTTCTGCTGCTTCGAGTGCGAGACGGTGCTGGGCGGCCAGCGCTACATCATGAAGGAGGGGAGGCCCTACTGCTGCCACTGCTTTGAGTCCTTGTATGCGGAGTACTGCGACACTTGCGCCCAGCACATAGGTGAGGCCGCGCTGCGTGCTCGTCTCGGTCCTGCTCTGGCTGATCGCCTTTGTGTCTGGTATAGTTAGAGTCCCTTTGGTTGCAAGCAATGGCAGTCCAACTGATGCTCCCTTAAGTGAAAATGTAAATGTCTTGGTTCATAGTACTGGAGAAGCCAAGGAGGAGATTGGTTTCAGGTAAGGATGGATCAAGGGATTGAAGAGAATCTGGTTTTTTGTTTTTTTTTTTTCCCCTCTGTGTCTCAGCTTGCCTTCTGTTGGCATCATTTGGAAACAAGGTGCCTTCACAAGGTATCACAATGACCCCCACAGTAATACATACCAGCTTTAGCACTGTTCTCTAAAGAGGATGGAATCATGACTTTTCCAGTATCCAAGTCAGGTCCTCCAAATAGAAATGCTATAGCCTGCCATTAGGTCATCTGTTCCAACCCTGTAAAGAAATGAATACGGGGTTCCTGTTGGTCTGCCTGAGTTATAGACCCACCCCCAGGTGGGGCTACGTGAAGGACAGTCTTACTGCCAAGCAGAGGAGGAGAGGTCTCAGAGGAGGGGAAAATATAAACAGATGTCTTCCACGGCCTCCTCGGAAAACCTCAGGGATCAGCAGAAGGAGGAAATAGAACGGTCCTCTTGGTGGGAAAAGATAGTCAAAGAAACCAAGTGGCAACTGGCATGCATGTCCTGAAAGAAATCAGCAAAAGCCAGCCCAGCCAAAAAACAAAGCGAGAGAGCCTCAAATAACTCCGAAGCTATAAACGCCTCAAATAAGTGGCAGATTTGAGATGGTGAAAATCATTTTCCCTTTTCAAGTAACAGATTCGTTCAGCCCTTCAACACTGTTCCTGATCATGCAGCATCTGGAGCGTCTTCACTCAGCTCGCCTATTCTGGCACCTTGAGAATGAGCTGCCCTTTAAAAAGAGAAGAGAAGTTGGCAGTGGATGAATGTCTCTGAGACCAGCAGCCTGATCTTCCTGTGGCTTGTGCAGTTCCAAGAAATCTGCCTGGAGGCTGCCAACTCCTTACCTATAGTGGGGAGGTGTGGAGATCATCAGTCTGGGAGCCAGTTTTACCTCACTTAAAAGATTTTATCGGGAACAAAAAGAGGTGGCTTTGTCTCCCTGGTTTATCAGAAGTGATGCAGTCAGATGAAAAGTTAGTTCATAATTTTAAGGGCTTGGGTGCTGATAAAAATCACAGTTTTGAGGCACCTACTCTATCCTCAGGGGTCATCTGTCATTGGAGGATCCATCCCATGGGCTCAGAGCCACCTCCATGGAGCCCTTCTGAGCTGACGTCCCTGCCAGGCTCAAGGATGAGCAGTGCTATGCTGACCTGAGTCCAGCAGCGTTCCCATCTGGGAGCTGGGCTGTCACGAAAAACCCCCTCTCCCCAACCCTTGAAATCTTTGCCTCTCACAGTCAGATGACTCAACTGGGTACCCACCAGCTTCTGTTTCTCACAAGTCAAAGCGGTTAAACAGACACACTTCCTTTATTCTGAGAGCTAGGAAAGGAAAAGAGCCTGATGCTGGGAAGGACTAAGGGCAGGAAGAGAAAGGGGCAATAGAGGATGAGATGGTTGGATGGCATCGTCGACTCAGTGGACATGAGTTTGAGCAAACTCCAAGAGATGGTGAAGGACAGGCAAGCCTGGTGGGCTGTAGTCCACGAGTCCAAAGAGTCAGACATGACTGAGCGACTGAACAACAAGGAAAGGAGGGTCTTGATCTGGACAAGGGGTTGGGGGTGGGACTCGGTCAGGAGAGGTAGTGTGAGGTGCTGACCCAGCACGCTCACCGTGGCTCACAGGGAGATGCCTGCTTGGTTGAGAGGGGCAGAACATACAGACACCTTCCGTTCAGCAGCCACCCCCCTGCTTGTCCATATTTCTGTTTCTTCTGTCCCTTTTCATTGAGACTGAAAAGCCTCTCCAGAAACTGCCACTTGAAATTTTTGCCCAGCAGCTTGGAAGAGAGAAAATACGTCTGTCACCATGGCATGCACACCTCTGTTTTCCCTCTGTTTTCTTCGGTTTCTGTCCTCTTTAGCTTTGATTGCCATTCCCTTCTCCTTCCCTCCAAAATCCATAAAAAGACATCCATGCTTTATCAGAAAGGGGGATCACTGTAGCCTGCAGTATTATCACTGCTGTAGTTAAAATGTTGTCCCTGATTTATTTTTTTCCCTTAAATCCACTTTTCTGTAAAACATACTTTTCCTGCAGCAGAGAAAGGGTGCTTTCTGTGTATCATACATACCACAGTGTCTGGGTGCTCTGCTCTGACCATATTATCCAAATATTCCCTATTTATACAGCCGCTCAGCGCGGACCCTGCATCAGGCAGCTGTTGCCAGGGCAACGGTCCTTTTGCCTGCACACAGCAGAGTAAACAGTCCAATAAACAGACTGAGGCTGTAGCAGCAGTAGACATATACACCCTCAGAGAAGTACTTAAAGGGCTTAGAGAGGGAATAAAAAGGGAACGCTTAGATGTGGAACGGCCGAGCCCTTTTCCAGATGTTTAGAGTTCAGGAGCAGTTCAGAGCACCATCTGACATCGTTGATGTTTATCAGGGACCACGTTCCTGTGCCGGCTGGGCTGCTTTGGAACACGCCTCATCCTCCACTCTCCCCCCAGCGACCCAGCCTTGTGCGGGGCCCCCACCCCCAGAACTGGGCCCGCACTGCTGCGTCTGAGCGTGTTCCCTTGCAGGAGCACAGAGAGGCAGCTGGTGATGCACAGGCCGTAGGAACCGGACTTCCCACACCTCCGACAGGCAGCGGTGAGGCTGTAGCTGCTGGGGAGGCCGTGCTGAGTTGGAGCTCACAGCGAGGATCCCAGGCAGCCGGGTGTCAGCTCCAGGGGACGAGGAGGATGGGGCGGAGGAAATGAGGACCTAGCCAGCCTCAACTCTTTCTTGGACAGCATCCAGGTAGCAGGCTTGAGGGCAGAGAGAGACAGGTGTTGAGACCTCGTGAACACACAAGAAGACCAAGAGTTAGCAGAGTCTAGGCACTGACTGCATCTTAACTCAGTTCTCACAGCAGCCCCAGGAAGTAAGTACTGTTATCATCCCTGTTTTAGTGTTTAGTGGAGGAGATGCAGGCCCAGAGACGTGAAGCCACTTGCCTAGGGTCACACAGTCCTTTAGCGTCTGTACTAAGCTGATGGGTTTCAGGGTCTTTATAACCTGCTGGCATGGTGTGGAGCTGTGGTTTGAACCTGTATTTGTCTGAGTCCTGAGGCCTCACTCTTAAGTACTAGAGGGTTCTGCCTGCCTCTACTCCCTCCAACAACCTGATGAGGGAAGCGTTTTTGTGGGGATTTTGCTTTGTTTTAAATTTTTATTGGAGTATATAGTTGCTTTACAATATTGTGTTAGTTTCTACTAAACAGAAAGTGAATCAGCCGTACATCTATATATATGTATGTGTGTGTGAATATATATATATATATATCTCCTCTTTGGGAGGATTTCCTTCCCATTTAGGTCACCACAGAGCATTGAGTAGAGTTCCCTGTGCTACACAGTAGGGTCTTATTACCTGTCTTATACATAGTATCAATATAGTGTGTATATGTCAATCCCAATCTCCCAGTTTATCCCACCCCCTTTCCCACTTGGTGTCCATGCATTTGCTGTCTGCATCTGTGTCTCAGTTTCTGCTTTGCAAATAAGATTGTCCATATCAGTTTTTTTCAGATTCTACATATATATGTTTATATATGATATGTTTTTCTTTCTGTGACTCACTTCACTCTGATTGACAGCCTCTGGGTCCATCCATGTCTCTACAAATGACCCAGTTTTGCTCCTTTCTGTTGCTGAGTAACATTCCATTGTGTGTGTGGTGCCCCAGCTCTGGGCCTGCTGTCTCTAGCCCCATCCCTGCCAGTTCTCACTCCTCCTGGGGAGGTGGCGCTGTGACAGGAGGTTGATTGAGTGTCTCACTCACCTTGGGGTGCCCTTGTGGCTTCTCCTGTCCCTCTAAATATCCCCTTCCAGTCCCTATAGCCTGACACCTAAATAAGCAGAGACCCCCTTAGTTTGGGGAGGAGCTCCTAGGAGAAGAACAGACCTTACTCTCCTCTCTCTCTGGACCAGGGACATAAAGATAGTGAGGCGGACACAGAGAGGGCCGGAGAGGCTGCTGTCCTGTTGGCCTTTTGTTCTTGCCCTCCTCCTTTTCCCTGTTTCTTATTCATACCCTCTCGAGACAAGTCTTTAAAGGTTATTCCTGGAAAGTTCAGACTCAGGACCGTCAGCCACCACAGGTGACAGTTCCCATCCATACTGGCTCTCAGGGAAGACATTTATCATGCGCTATGAGGAGTCTTGCCAAGGTCCCCTCCAATCCCACAGTCCCTGCTGGGTCTGCACTCCCGTGGGGGTGGGGGAAGGGGCCCCCACCACTTCCGGCTCCCATTCTGCCTGTTTAGTAACTGCTGTCAGAAGGCCTCCCTGTGGTTACCTTAGCAACAGACCCAGGTGCCTCTCTCACTGACCTGGCGCAGGTCACGTGCACAACCTTAAACCAATTCTTGGGCTGGGAGGAGATGTGGTGTTTTTACTGAGCAGTGCCAGTCCAGCTGTGGCTCTAGCCCTGCCCAAAGCTCATGGCCCAAGGGTGGCAGGAAGATGGTGTCCCACCACGGGGTTAAGTCCTGTAAGCGGACGACGACAGAACAGCCAGGGCTATGGGAGATTCCCGGAAGCAGATGTAACAAGATTACATAAACTTTGGCACAAGGAGGAAGTTACACGGGGGTATGCATGCTCGTGCTAAGATGTCTTTGACAAACCAGGTCCAAGTTTTTCCTTACCATGAGCTGAAATCCACTTTTTTCCTTTCCACTGAGCTGCTAAACTGATGACCCCTTAGAGTGTCATACGCTAGTGAAGGGATTCAGTTCACTTGTCCATTTCACATGTGAAGAGGCCCCGGGGCATGAGCCCCAGGCCATGTTCATGGAGACACCCCAGAAACTTCATCATCCAACTTCACTTTTAGTAATTAATAGATGCGCATATGTAGTGGCTCGTTGTCAAGCAGTATTCGTGCTGTGAAGAAAATACAGCAGGTGAGGATGGACAACGGTCAAGGATAGCTGTGAGGGTGGACAGGACCATGAAGTAGACTGAAAGAGACGATTATCAAGGTCCTGGTTAGGAGCCAGACGTGCTGGGTACAGATCTCGTCTGTGATTGCTAGCTCTTCTACACTGAGCAGTTATTTAATCTCCTGTGCCTCTGTGTTCTCATCTGAAAAGTGGACTTAGTATTAGAGATCTGCCTCCTGCAGTTGAGAGGTTAAGTGAGTTCACATATATGCAAAGTGTTTAAAGCAGTGATTCTCACACCTTAGTATCATTATTGCTGTTTATCTGGAGGAACGTGCCTTGGGCAGAAGAATTCATGGACAGGACACTTTGATCTGGTTTCTCTGCCCTCAGGGCATGTGAGTTAAAGAGGACCTGACTGGTAAAACACGGTGATTGTCATAATAAGACACGAATACTGTTTACACGGGAGCCTTATAGTCGACCTATTGACATTTTATTCTGCAGCATCTAGAACCCTGAGTCGAACCAGGGTGCTGTATGTTTCACATCGTGTTGCAATGCTCTGAGCAGCTCGTCACCCTCTTCGTGTCCCTTCTTTCCCCAGGAATTGACCAAGGCCAGATGACCTACGACGGCCAGCACTGGCACGCCACCGAGGCTTGTTTCTGCTGCGCTCATTGCAAGAAGTCGCTACTGGGGCGGCCCTTCCTACCCAGACAAGGCCAGATCTTCTGCTCACGCGCCTGCAGCGCCGGCGAGGACCCCAACGGCTCAGACTCCTCCGACTCCGCCTTCCAGAACGCCCGGGCCAAAGAGTCCCGGCGCAGCGCCAAGATCGGCAAGAACAAGGGCAAGACGGAGGAGCCGCTGCTCAACCAGCACAGCCAGCTGCAGGTGAGCTCCAACCGGCTGTCGGCCGACGTGGACCCCCTGTCGCTGCAGATGGACCTGCTCAGCCTGTCCAGCCAGACGCCCAGCCTCAACCGGGACCCCATCTGGAGGAGCCGGGACGAGCCATACCACTACGGGAACAAGCTGGAGCAGAGCCAGCCACAGAGCCCCTTGCAGCTCCTCAGCCAGTGCAACATCAGAACTTCCTACAGCCCCGGCGGGCAGGGGGCTGGAGCCCAGCCCGACGTGTGGGCCAAGCACTTCGGCAACCCAAAAAGGAGCTCGTCGCTGGCCATGAAGGGCCACGGTGGCAGCTTCATCAAGGAGTGCCGGGAGGACTACTACCCGGGCAGGCTGCGGTCCCAGGAGAGCTACAGCGACATGTCCAGCCAGAGCTTCAGCGAAACCCGGGGCAGCATCCCGGTCCCCAAGTACGAGGAAGAGGAGGAGGAGGAAGGGGGCATGTCCGCTCAGCAGTGTCGGACCCGGCACCCCATCAGCTCGCTGAAGTACACTGAGGACATGACGCCCACTGAGCAGACCCCGCGGGGCTCCATGGAGTCGCTGGCGCTGTCTAACGCAACAGGTAGGTTCTGGTCTCCTGGTACCCTGAGAATGTTCTCGGCGTCCTCTGACTGCTGGTCCTCAGGACTTTTGCATCGTACCCACCACATGCCCTCCTCCACCAGGTTATCAAGAAAGGTGAACCCCCCGATGGCTCCTTTGATTGGATTCCTTCTAAGCGGAGCCTGAGACGGGGTTAGGGTGCCTGTGATGTGTTGAGAACATGCTGCCAAGGAAGAGGAGTGAGAGAAAGAGTAGGACGGGGGGAGGAGCCAAGTGGAAAATGGTGTCTGGGCTGGGGTCGAGCTTCAGCCTGAGCCCACAGGGGTTCTGGAGGATGAGTGGGACCATACGGTGGGGTGCGTTCCTTCTTGGGACAAAGGGACTGATGCTATGCTCAGCCATGTCAGTCAGTCGTTGGTCCTGGGCAGCTGGAGAGTGACTTGGGGATGAGTTTATGGATGTGGTCACAGGGGGCAGGAGAGCGCCTCTCAGCCAAAGCGACATTGAAGAGAAGGGGTGGGTGGTTGTGAGCTCCAGTATCTCATTAGGGAGCTGGTTTTAGTGTGTGGATAAAGATGAAAGAAATGAGGATAGATAAGGAGCAAGCAAGCAGGCTGAGAAGGACAGAAGTGGTGAGAGACACACAAGACAGACAATCCATTGCCTGCTCTTGTCAACCAGATTGTCCAGCTGTTTTGTGTACACACGCAGACAATGTCAGCATTCTGCAAGATGACTCTATGCAAAGTGTCATCTGAGGAGCGGGTCTGTCCACAGTGCACCCTGAGATAAGTACTGATTTTAACAGTGTTTACGCACTCTGGGAGCAGTTTGACATTATTGCAACATCCAAGTGCATGTTCAGTGGGCTTGTCTCTACTGGTTCAGGTGTGGACCGGTCAGGGTGTGAGAGACCGCTGGGTGAGTTGTCTGTGGCGTGTGCTGGGTGTCAGTCCTGCTCAGGTGGGTCACAAAGCAGGCCACACTGGGCTGAAATATGAAAACTGGTCCTTCGCTCCAGATAGATTGAGAAATGCTGCTTGAAGGAGCATTGAGTGTCTCTGCCTTTTGTGGATGGGACACCAGGAGGGAGACACATGTCTGTCCCTTCCAGTAGGGATACCAGAGTCAAATGTGTCTGTCCCAGTGGAAACTGTGGCAGCCTTATGCACGTCAGCCCCCTCTGGAGGGACCGCCGCCGCCGGGTTCCAGCTGGTTGTTGCCGCTTGCAGGAATGTTTATTTATTCAACTGAGTGATGCAGAACTCTCCATGTGCCAAACATTGTTCCAAGCGCTTGATAAATATTCACTCCGTTACATCATCAAAACTCTTTGAAAGAGAGAGACTCTTAACATTCTCAGTTCACAGTAGAAGAAACTGAAGCCCAGAGAGGTTGAAGCACTTGCCCAAAGTCACCCAGCTTTTTAAAGCAGGGATTGAAACCTCTGCATGTGACCCCAGAGCACTGTTCTTACTCGCATCAGGCTGCCAAACTCATCTGAGCTCTATGCTCTCAGGTCTTCCAGGTTCCCAAATAAGTTAAAAATTTGGATTTTTTTTTTTTTTTTAGTGTAAAGCCTATTGGCTGCTGGACGCAAAATGTGTCTCTGAGTTGTAGGATATGTGTATGTTGTGTTATGAACCTCATCATCCTCTCCGATGCTTTCACAGCTGTGTGCTCCTTCGTCTTGGAGGACAAAGAGCAGGCATCTTTACCCCCATGTTTCAGGTGGAAAAAATGAGGCCTTGGTGACTAAGCATGTTGCCTAATGTCATACAAGGGCGCAGTTAGCACAGAGTGATGACTGCCTGGCTTCCAGCCCAGTTTGTGCTGTTCTCAAAAGATTTATATGCTATAATTATTTAAGAGGCCAGGAGATATGTATGTAATTCAGACTCTGAAGTGGAGCTTCTCAAAGCTAGACCACCTGTATCAGAATCATTGGCTGCTTGATTGAAGCATGAATTCCAGGGCCTCCCCTCCAGGCCCAGTGTATCAGACCCAGTAGAGGCGGGGCCCAGGAATATGCATTTTGAACAACTCTCTGCTGGTGCTCACACAACCACTGTCTAGAGCAGTTGTTCCTGGGTTTGTCTGTTCTGACTTGATTGTCCTCACAATGTAACTTAGGAGGAAGTCAGGAGATCTAGAGGTTGGAGAATGTTGGAAAGACCAACTAAGTACATTTGAAGAATATGTAGTCTCCGACCCTAAGGAAAAGGCAGGTAATTTATCCTCAAGATTTTCTGTAGATCCTTGCTTGGGCAAAGCAGCGAATGCCCCTCTGTTTCTGAGAACTTTTTGGAAAGCAGCCCTGAACCACTTCTGACAGAGCTGAGAAAAATTGCCCAGACCAGCGCTGTCTGATACAGTAGCCACAAGCCACATGTGACTATTGAAATTTGAGTAATCAAGATGAAATGAAAATTTAAGGCCATCAGCTGCACAAGCCACATTTCAAGTGCTCACCAGCCATGAGCTGAATTTTAAATTTCATTTCATTTCAATCAATTTCATTTCCAATCACCATGTGTAGGTAAGCCAGAGGCTACCCTGTGGATGGCACAGATGAAGGGAGTGAACTGTTGGGATGGGCAGAATTTCAACCCCATTATTAATCTCTCTGGGCTTCCCTGGTGACTCAGATGGTAAAGAATCTGCCTGCAATGTGGAAGACCTGAATTCGATCCCTGGGTTGGGAAGATCCCCTGGAGAAGGGAACGGCTACCCACTCTGGTATTCTGGCCTGGAGAATTCCATGGACTGTATAGTCCATGGGATCACAAAGAGTCTGACACAACTGAATGACTTCCATTTTCATTAATATCTTTGGGAATTCTGTCCTGAGCCCTGGTTTTTCAAATTCGAACTTAATTAATGGTTTGGAGTACCGGTTCTGGAGTTACACGCCCTAGGTTCAAATCCAGCCTTAAAGCAGTCACTTAAATTCCATGAGGTTCAATGGCCTCATCTATGGCATATGATGAGTAATAGGACTTCCTTTGTAGGGTTTCTATAGAAGGAAATTATCATACACCTAAACACACTAATACAGTCTTTGACGCACATGACTGTCCCCAATGGTTACCTGAGTTTTTATTTTTTATTTTCCTCTCTCATCCTAAATATACTGGTGCATGGTTTTGGCCTCTCAGGATGTTTGGTTTCTGGTGTCTCCCAGCATCCAGCAACTGTGCAGGTTTCCATTTTTAGGTTTGAAACTGCTTCTGTGGGCTCCTTTTCTCCCTAATTAACCTGAGAAGAGCATGGAAAACAGGCCTGAAGAAATCCATTTTGAGCCCCTGTGTTTCCATGGATCTGTCAGCCGCGGCAGTGTTGGAAGGGAGATTATAGCTAATATTGGCAGCACCGTTCGTAGCATCCTTCACCACAGGACTTCACCCTAAGTGCCTTTCACATACACCAAGGACGTGGTGTTAACTAGACTTGGAAAGTCAGTCTTTTTGCTGCTGACCCTTACTGTTGCATGTGAATTTTGCTAGAAAATTAAGTAGTTTTTTGAGAAGGCAGTGTTGTGAACTGTGTGTATCTTAAACCCTAGAATCCCAGGCTATGAGTGAAGGTTGTTTAGCTGCTGAGTTGGTCTGACCCTTTCATGACCTGTTTCTCTGTCCATGGGATTTTCCAGGCAAGAATACTGGGGTGGGTAGTTATTCCCTTTTCCAGAGGATCTTCCTGATCCAAGGATCAAGCCTGCATCTCCTGATTGTCAAGAGGATTCTTTACCACTCAGCCACCAAGGAACCCCTAGGAGTGAAAATACAAATCACAAAAGGCTCAGTCAAAAACACCTTGATCCTTCAGCGAAAGCTAGGTTTCAAGATAGTGGATTTTTTTTTTTCTCTTCCATGGCCAGTAACTTGTTATTAACTATGTCTGCAGTGTTTAATCTGGCATGAAGCATGAGCTTTTATGGACAACATTTTTTCCTTAGAGCAAGTCTGAAAAGCCGGGGAGCCCCAGTGGCTTGCCAGCCTCAAATCTCAGCTGGACGCCTACAGTTTTGGTTTAGAAGTGGGAATGAACTGTCCCTCATCATCGACAAATGTAGTCCATCCCTTCTGCTCACTCAGAGTGAATCAGGCGGGCTTGGTCACCATTTACACCCCCCACTAAATGGAGTCTTGCAGAAGCTCTTTAAAAAAAAAAAACTTAGCTGCACTGTGCAGCATGTGGGAGATAGTTCCCCGACCAGGAATCGGACCCTCAAACCCTGGAGTAAAAGCATGGATTCTTAACCACTGGGCTACCGAGAAGTCCATTGCAGAAGCTCTTTGACCCTGCCATTGTCTAACCATGCCTCTAAAGCAGCTTGGAGCCTGGGTGATTGTAGTATTATAAATAGGAGTAACAAAATCAACAGCAGCTACCATTACCAGCTGTTTGTCATGTACTAGGAACAGTTCTAAGTCCTTTCAGAAAGTAACTCACAACACCCCTGTGAGGTAGATAGAGTTATTTCCATTTTATAGATAACTCAAATGAGACCCAGAGAGGCTAAGTAGCCCGAGGCCACACGGCTTGGAAGGAGAGGACCGGGATTCCTAGCTCCAGAGCCTGTGCCCTGGACCCTGTGCCGTGGCAGGAATGCTTGATGGTGATGATATAAGTGAAGATAATCAGAACAGATCACTGACTGGGATGTGACCTGGTAACAACTTCATATATAACATCTCTTCCAATCTTCATAACAGCCCTGTGAGAGAAGTCTGATTATTATACCCATTTTACAGATGAGTACACTGAAGTTCATAGACATTGTGACCTCCCCATGGCCCCCACTGATGGCCAGGACCTGAGCCCCAGGTGTGGTAGTCTTCAAAGCCCTTATTCTGAACCTCGATCTGCATCTTCACAGGACGGGTGGTGCTCACAGTACAGAGATGTGCACGGTGACTCTGAAGAGACAGGGATTCCTTTTCCTGTGCACCCAGTTTGCTGATGTGTCTGTTAGGCTCAGGGGCAGGGGGGGCTAGAGGGAAGCCTGAAAGCCCAAGTGCCAATGGAGAACTGAACGGCAGAAGCGAGGGAGGTGGTCCGAGGTGACGTGCCTGGGTGAGAGGCAGGAAAGACAAAGGAGACGAGTACAGACCACCCCGGGGCGGGCACCCCGGCAGGAGGCACTGATGGGGAGGAGGCCACGGCCATGGTGCAGGGTGGAGTCTGGGTTCAAGTCACACTGGAGCAGACATAGAAGAGAGCTGGAATTGGGAGTGGTGACTTCAGGTAGATGCCACACAACAGCCGGAGACTGTCAGCTGGTCCCCAGGAAGGGGGACAGCGGTGAGCCTAACGCTAGGGCTGTTCCTTAAGGATCAGCCAGATTCTGTATGGAGTGAAGGGTCAGAGAGAGCTGGGAGGAACAAATGCAGATGTGGATCAGAGTGAGCGAAGGGAAAGATGGTTTCTCTGTTCATTCATTCAGTCCGTCAGCAGCTGTGACTGGAGCGCCTGCCCTTTGAATTACAGCAGAAGGAAGGAGAGCATGGGCTGTAGGCCAGTCTGCCAGTTGGAAACTGGAGTTTGCGGTTTAATACCTATGTGTCCTTGGGCAAACCTGGCTTATCTATTCTGTCTGACTGTCTCCCAGTATCACGTTGTCCTCATCTTTCTTTTTTGTCCGGTGGGGAGCGGGGGGCCCACAGTACATGGCTTGTGGGATTTCAGTTCCCAGACCAGGGATTGAACCCAGACCATGACAGTGAAAGCGCTGAATCCTAACCACTGGACCACCAGGGAACTCTTTCACTGTCTTCATCTTCAAAATGAAATGATAACAGTGCCTTGTAGAGTTATCGTGGGAATTAAATAAGTAAATTCCCATAAAGAATTTAGCACAATGCCTGACACCCTCTAAGTTACTGTTAGAGATTACACTTAGTAGGTGTCATGCCTCTGCAAGGTGCTAAGGTTGCAGTGAACTAAAGTGGATATGGCTTTACCCCCCTGCGCCTCATAGTGTACTAGAATTTAATACATAGTAACCATCTAATTGTACTATTTAAAATTACATCAGTGGTAAGTGTGGGGCTAGGAGGGTATACAGAGAGGGCTCTAGCTAAGTTAGGAAGATCAGAGAGGACAGAAAAAAATGCTTAAGGGGGTAAAGGGGAAGGTGCATTCCAGGTAGCAAGAGCAGCATGTGCAAAGGTCCTGTGGTAGGATGTATGGCAAATATAAAGACCTGAAAGAAGGCCCTATAGCTGGTTGATGCACAGAGGATAATAAGGCTGGAAGGCACAGGGGGAATAGTGCAGAACCATTTCAGATAGTTTAAGGGTTTGGGCCTTTCCACTAAGGACAGCGGAAAGCACGTGAAGTCACAGGCCAGCAGGGAGGGAGGTGACATGATCAGGTTTGCATTCTGGAAAGCTGGCTTCAGCTGCTGTGTGGGGAATTGACTGGAAGAGGGCAAGTGCTGATACAGAAAGACCCACTAGGAGGCAATCCGGATGTGCATCCTGGAGAAGAGGTGAAGGCGGCAGCCCCCAAGGTGTAAACAGCCGTGACTGAAGAGCGTGCCCCTGATGATGACCTAGGAGAGGAAATGGGCAGAGCTTTTCGGTGCCCTGGGGGATGATCCCGGGAGGCAGAACTGCGTGGATGTGAAAACGTAAAAGTTGGATCAGTTTGCCTACTCTGATTTTTTGACCCAGGCAAGCATCGGCAGAAAGTCCATGCGTCATTGGCTTAGATACTCAGACACACAGCAGAGGTAGACACCTGCCATCTTTGATTAGTGTTGCATTGGCGTGGCATATCCAGACCTTTATTATCTTTTTATTGAGCTATAGTTGATTTATAATATCATGTCAGTTTCAGGTATACAACATAGTAATTCAATATTTCTATAGATGATACTCCTTTTAAAGTTATTATAAAATAATGGCTATATTTTCCTGTGCTGTATTATACACCCTTATTTATTTATTATAAGCACATATGCATAGCATGTTCACACCTTTAACACACATCACCTACACACCTTGACAAGGAAAGCTCAGTTGCACAACAGCTGGGCATATTCATTGCTAGGGGGTAATGGGGTAATTTTTTTTTTTTTTTTCGCGTTTATGGTAAACTGAAAAAGAAGGACAAAGAAACTTCAGTGTGAGAATCTGAAGTAACAAATGGAACAGACCACTTTACCAAGAATGTCTGAGATGTTTCTTAATCCTTTTAATGTGAAACATTTGTATATTTAATTTGAGGCAGGAACATTTCTCCCGTTCCTCTGCATAGCTTAGATATCCATCCTCTAACCCAATTTCTGTATTTAAATTGTTGGATAAAACTTCCTAAGCAGTTGGCACCCGTGACTCGAGGAGTTAGCCCTCAAAGGTTCTCATAAATCATATGGCCCAGGACTTTCTGATCCTTTCCTCCATGGGGAAGACGTGGAAGATGCCCAGTCTGGAATTACAGATTTGAAAACCTGCAACTCACCTTGAGTTCTGTTGTTTGGTCCCAGAGCCAACCCCAGGTCTACTTGGGGAAGTGCATAGGGATCATCTTTGTTTGCTGGAATTACGGAACTCTTTTGTTTGCAAGCCTCAGAATCCCAATTCCAATGGATGTAAACAAACAAGATTTTGTTTTTCATTACGAAGTACAGAGTTCCCAGATGATAGGCAGCTGAATCCAGGCACACAAATGATGTCATCAGGACTCAGCCTCTTTCCTGTCTCAGTTCTTGTTTTCTGCATAGTGGCATCATTCTTAGGTGACTCTTCCATGGAGTAGGAGAGGGTGCTCAGCAACCCCAGGCTAACATCTGTTAACATCAGGTCAAGGAGAATGGGCTGATCTTTAATAGTGTCAGTGACAGTCCCAGAATTGAGTTGCATTTGCATGACTTTGGTCACCTAACATTCGTTACACTAACTCCCAGGTTGGGAGGGAGCTGGAGGGAATCATTGCTCTGATTGGCCAAGCCTGGGTCACATGTCCATCCTGGGACCTAGGCAAGTAGGATCAAGGTCATCAAAACTGTAGGAATGGAAAATGGAGAAGAGGAGCTTTTCAAAGGGAAATTGAGATAGTTTTTACAAAAGAGGAGGGATGGTGTTGCAGGAGTACAAACCACAGGTATGGTACCCATCTGACCACCCCCCACCCTACACACACACATACCTTGATCTGGTTCCTTCCTCCAAAAGCCCCACCATTTAAACTTGACATCAAATGTCCATTATGGTTGTTAGCCATGTTTATTTTTTTTATGGAGACAAAGCTCTGGTCTTTGGGACATGTCCCTGTGCTGATGGGAATGTGAAGAAGGTTCTAGATGGTTTGGAGGGGCAGGTTAGATGGTACCCAACCTTCTGGCTCTGTGTTGAGGATGTGATTCCAAAGTGCTTTCTGAATAGTTTCATGGGCTGACTTCCTTGGTGCCCCTCCCAAGAAAGCGTGCCCTCTTGGCATTTCTCAGCTCTGAACCAGGCTCATAGACCAGGGACCAGATGAAAGCCAGCAGAGCGAATGTTGTAGGAGAATCTGTTCCTTATTTTTTGCTGAGTCAAAGCTTTAGTGTATGGGGAAGCAGAGGACATTGTCAAAGCCAGGGGAGACAGATGGGGAACAGTGGACAGACAGAGCCCAATCCTCAGTAGCTACCTGTCGTGGTCTCGCTGATATTTTCTGGGTCCAGAGAAACTTTTCCAGTGTCCTGGTTTTTAATAACCACTCAGGAGGCTTATTTATAACCTCCTTGGGCGTGAGCAGTCATCTATGCTGAGAGTAAGTAACCGTGGTTGCTGACAGGAGAGAAAAGATTGCTGATTTTATTCATTTTATTACTGAAAAGGCAACACTGGAAAAAAGAAAATGGGTCTAGAGTGGAGACCAGAGGGTGATGGGCTTTTTAGACTCGTAAAATTTTTCAAAGTGAATTTTTAAAGAATGAGTGTGCATTTCTCTCAGAACCTTTGAATTTGTGAGTCTCACATGGGAAATCAGATAGTTCTTATCCACTTGAAAATGGTTTTGAAACTCAGATTTTTAGGATTTATGTCTTTAAAATATCGACAGTAAAACGTGAAAGAGGGAAATTGAGAAAAATGATAGAAGTGGGGAAAAATATCATAACACCCATTGTTTGACTAGTGCTAATATTTCGGTGACTTTTCCAGCTTTTCCCTATATGCTGGTATATCATTTTGCTTGGAGTTGTAGGCATATTGAGTATTTTGTGTCCTGAATTTCTTTATTTGCATTCTATTGTTAGCTTATTTCCAGAGCTTTTATAACCACCGTTTTTGATGACTGCGTTAGTATTCCATTGAATGAATGTTATCGCATCTCTGGAATTGGACATTTAGGCAGTTTCCAATTTGATTTTATTTAAATCTTGATTTCTTTGGTTTCCATCAACAGAACATACTTTCTTAACCCTCCCTTTTCTTATCAACATAAACCTTGTAAATATTTTGGCTCAGAGGCTCACCAGATCCTTGACCTCCTCAGCTTGGCCCCTTGGGAGAGCATTTTAGCATCTCTTGCACAAAGTGTTCTGGCCACAGAGTGATGCCTGTCAGCTATACTGTGCTGACTCTCACCTGTCTAAGCCACCCCTCTTCAACCCATACATGAAGCGTCTCCCAGAGCACTGGAAAATTAATGTGATCAAAACCCTACTTCCTAGTATGAGCCATGTGGAGCCAGCCTTGGAGAGTGTATTTCTCCATGTAAACAGTCAGTCATCCACTCCATCAGTTAGACTCATCCAGAGACCACCTACATTATATTCATCTGGGATGCTTGTCAATAATGCAGATTCTTGCGCCCCATCCCAGACTCACAAATAGAATCTCTTAGGGCTCAGCTTTTCAAACAAGTGCCCCCAGAGAACTCTCAGGCCTGCTAAGTTTGAGAAAGGACTGCTGAGCTAAAGGAACCCAGACTCCTCATCTTGGTGATCAGATAGTTTCTATCATACTTAGCATCTTATCTGTGGCTGGAACGCTCATATGCCCTGCAGTGCCCTTCTGCATCTCCTCTTAGCCCTGAGCTCAGCCTCCTATTTAGACAAAAGCAAGATAAATTATGCTTCTTCTGAGAAGCTCTGAAGATGTCCCCAAGATCAACTTGCTCTTGATAATAGTAAATATCATTCTAATGAGTTAAGAACACATGATCTGAACCATATGGATGGGATATTCCTTAATTACATAGTATGGATTAAATATGAAAGAGGGTGATACTTGCCAAGTGGTTTTGGCATTTTCACTGGATACAGCAGAAAGAGTGGACAGTAAAACACTCTAGTCTTCAAACAAGGCCTGTTTCAGTTCTAAATCAATGTGAAAATCAAAAGGCCATGAAACCAAAGTTTCATAAGAATTTGAGACAGGTTGATTTGTTGTCTGTTCAGCATCGAATTATTTTCAGCAGCTCTCCTCAACGTTTTACCAGCATCACCTTGAGAGCGTCCAGTTAGCTGTCTGTGGGTGGATGGATGGGTATGTATGTGTGTGTTTTCTGAGCTCTGTTCTTCCAGCCAGCTTCTCCAGCCTGCCCTTCCCAAATCAAAACTAGACCTTGACATTTTTTGGGAGGCAGCTGTCACAAATCAGGCTGAGCAAATAGGCGGGGCACCGTCTAAAAGATAAAGTCTCTGTGTTCCAACACAAAATTACTAAGAAAAAACCTCGTGTTTTCTTTGGTACAAAAACTTTTAACAGCTTAAAAATGTCAAGCTGAACTCCCCATCCACTAAGTAAAGATATAAGACATATTTCTTCCATTTTTTTCCCCTCTGTCCTGGAAAATCATCTTTCTCAGCTCTCACCCACCCGAGGTTTTGGTGTTCCAGTTTGCAGCCCGTCCAGCCCCCATCTTCCCTTTTCTCTGTTAGCTTCCCCATGTACAAGCAGTGGAGGGAAAAACAGGCTCATTATGCTCCTTGCACAGAGGAGTAGAAACTGTCCTTCTGTGCATTCCTGTTCTCTGGACCATTCCTGGGAACAAATCCTTGACTCTCAGCTGTGCTATGTCTGAGGGATTCTCATTTCTTTAAGTTAAGCATCTTACCCAGTCAGATCTGCCTTCCTGAGTGTGTTATCCATCCAAGGACACCTGTGAGGACTTATTTTTGATTCTGATATTGTGCTTTTGGTGCAAGCATCCATAGAAAGGATTCTGTAACTGCTATGGACTCCTCACCCTGGCTGGAGCAGATTTTTGACTGCTGCCTTTCAAAACGGAGGTGCTGATTTTAGAAGAGCAGAAAAGTCCATTTCAGGCTTTACTTGTGTCTTTTCCTGGAGAGGCAGATTAAGCTCAGAGCTGGAAGGGAAATGAGAGAACAGCCTAGAACAACTCATCCTTTTGCTTTCTTTCTTTGTGTTTAGATCCTGGATCCTGGGGGAAAGATCAGGGGGAGGGTGGTGGGAAATTCCCTTTGCCTGAGATGCACATTCGTGGACAAACACTGCCTCAGTGTTTGTGAGCATGATGCTCTAGATGAGTGGCTCTCAATGGGGGAGAGTGGGGATTTTGTCACCCAGGGGACATTTGGCAATACTTAGAAACCGTTTTATTTGTCACATCTTGGGATACAGGGTGCTCCTGGCTGCTAGTGGATACAGGCCAGGGTCCTACTGCTACACATCCCCCATGCACGTGAGAACACCTCCCCTCCCGGGAGTTTTCATTGTTCCTTGGAGGACCATTGCTTCCCAGCGCTGTGCTGGTTTCTGCTGTCCAACAGCGTGAATCAGCTGTGTGTATACGTGTAACCCCCCTTCTCGAGCCTCCCTCACACCACACCCACCCCCCGCCACCAATCCAGCCCCTCTAGGTCATCAAAGAGTACCAACCCAGCGAAGAAGTTTCTGGTCTCATGAGTCAGTAGTGCCAGAATTAAGAAAGCCTGGTCTCGACACCAGGAATTCAATCAGAAAGCATAAGCCTCCATCAAAGCCTCTCACAACCACATCTGAGGAGGTCATGATGTCACATGGCAAGAGTGGGTCTGCCTGGCCTGGCATTTCAGAAGCCTCCTCTGCAGCTGAAAGAACACTTTCTGCTTGTTGGTCTGATCCCAGCCACACCGCAGAGTGGGTGACTGTTTCAGGATCAGTCCAACCTGGTTGAAACCCCCATCACCGCTCTAGCTGCGTGGCCTCAGACAAGTGGCTTCTATCTCCCAGCTTCCTCAGCTTCCTAGAGAACAAATGTAAATTTCTGCCACATGGGGCTGTGGTGGAACGGGAGGTAATATGCAGAAAGCAGTTAATTGCATGCCTGGCACTTGGCCGTCTCAATTTTTGAGAGTTATTATTACTCTTATTATTAGGTGCCCCAGAGCGTCGACCTCCTGTCTCTTTCCTTTTAACTCTGTCTCAGCCCGTTGCTCACTCACTTACCAGGGAGAAGGAAGACTGCAGGAACTCAGACCTCACGATCACAGACAGGGATGGAGGGAGAGGGCCGGGATCCATGGGTGAGCCTGAAGTCTGGCAGTCCTGTCGGTGTCAGAGATCCAGACCATGCTGGTGCCCACAGCTGGGGAGCTCTGTGGCTTGGATTTTTAGGAATGTTTGCAGCTGGAGAGATGAGCCCCTTGCTCCCCGAGTCTTGATTTCCCACCTTGTCTGAGCTGAAAGAGGCTACTGGAATCTGAGGCCTAAGTATGCGCATACCACACCTCTTAGTGGTAATGGAGCCTGGCCTCCCTGTGTAAGGAAGCTAGAGTGTCGGCTCCTAGACTTTAGTCTCTCCCTTGCTAATCTCCCCTTCTCCCCAGTATCAATTAACTTTTCAGACAATTCTCATTTGCTGCAGTTTAGAAGAGGTAATTTGTTGTTTGAGTCTGTGGATGAGCAATTTCTGGGCCCTGAGTTTAGGAAGACAGTGGGGGGAGTCCAACAATAGAAATTTTCTGTTGAGATCATTATTGGCCTCAGAGACTCACCGACTAGTGAGGTCTGACTCTTAGCTGCAGGTCTGTTTCGAGTTCAAGCCCCTCAGCAGGGAGACAAATTCCAGCCTGCCCGGAGGTTCTCATAAAGTTCTCCCTGAAGCACCCCAGTTGTCACCATTTTTTAAAAATTGAAGTTCAGTTGATTTCCAGTGTTGTCATAATTGCTGCTGTCTAGCACAGTAACTCAGTTATACGTATATGTGTTCTTTTTCATATTCCCTTCCACTGTGATTTATCACAGGATGTTAGATAGAGTTCTCAGATCTCACCATTCTTAAGTGAACCGTGGATGGCCAGGCTTTCTATCCCTGAACATTTTACCTTGTGGCCCTTTCTGCTCAGGATGAGGGCAGCCCAGGAAACAGATGGCTTCCCCTGTCTTCTTCTGCCCTCTGAAGCTGTGTATTGTGGGGATTTTAGTCAGGTCATATGGATGATGCATCTTTATCTATTGCGTGGAACACAGCAGCTTGGAAGACATTTGTACTCCAGCTTTTCTCTAAGCCCCAGGACTGCTGCAGAAGGAGCATTGTAAATATCCTTAGTAGGTGTTCAGAAGTTCCACCCCCACCCTGTTGTCATCCAGTAGCTGAACCCAAAGCCCTCCTGGGAGCGTTGAGATGTAAAAATCATTCACTCTCAACCCAGGCCCTAATACTGCGCATGTTAGTGGGAGAAACCATGTAAGATGCCCTGTCATCCTTTATGGTACCCCCATGAAAAATACATCTCTAATGCACTGGTTTTCTTGAGTTGCCATTTTTATTTATTTATAGAGTTGTCATTTCAAAGGGAGCCATGCTCGTGTGTCTCCCTCATCCACTCCCAGTCCCAACAATCCTGTTTTTATCCATCTTCTATACCAGAGTTTGATATGAGATTTTTTTTCTTTTTGAAACAAAAAGAATGAGGAAGAGAAAGACATTTTAAACAGGTTGGCTCTGACTTGTTTTATGTTCATTTATTCAACAAATACTTATTGGGCGCCTACCACGTGCCAGGCACTCTGTTCATTGCCAAGTGTATGCTGGTGAATAAATCAGACTTGGTCCCTGTGTGGGTCAGGGCCCCAGCAGGAAACAGATGGCACAGGAAAGGGTAATTAAAGGAAGCCTAATGAAGGAGGCCACTGGGTAGTAACTGAGGCCTTAGGCAGAGAACCTCAGCCAATGTTCAGCCTGGCAGAGGGAGCCAGGGTGATAAGTACCGTGCTACCCTCCGATTTCCTACTGGGAATCAACCCCAACCAGAACCCCAAGAGTAAGAGAGCCAGCCATTGATGCAGCTTTTTGGGAGAGCAGGGTGGAGATGGTTATAATTGCAGCAGGGAATGTATAAGCACCCAGTAAGGCAGATTTACATTCAAGGTCAGGAGGGGCGGCCGTGAGAAGATACCCCTCGTCCAAGGTAAGGAGCAGCGGCTGCGCTTTGCTGGAGCAGCCGTAAAGAGATACCCCATGTCCAAGGTAAGAGAAACCCAAGTAAGACGGTAGGTGTTGTGAGAGGGCATCAGACGGCAGGCACACTGAAACCATAATCACAGAAAACTAGCCAATCTGATCACAGGACCACAGTCTTGTCTAACTCAGTGAAACTAAGCCATGCCGTGTGGGGCCACCCAAGACAATCGGGTCATGGTAGAGAGGTCTGACGGAATGTGGTCCACTGGAGAAGGGAATGGCAAACCACTTCATTATTCTTGCCTTGAGAACCCCATGAACAGTATGAGAAGGCAAAATGATAGGATACTGAAAGAGGAACTCCCCAGGTCAGTAGGTGCCCAATATGCTACTAGAGATCAGTGGAGAAATAACTCCAGAAAGAATGAAGGGATGGAACCAAAGCAAAAACAATACCCAGTTGTGGGTGGGACTGGTTATAGAAGCAAGGTCCGATGCTGTAAAGAGCAATATTGCATAGGAACCTGGAATGTTAGGTCCATGAATCAAGGCAAATTGGAAGTGGTCAAACAGGAGATGGCAAGAGTGAACGTCAACATTCTAGGAATCAGCGAACTAAAATGGACTGGAATGGGTGAATTTAACTCAGATGACCATTATATCTACTACTGTGGGCAGGAATCCCTTAGAAGAAATGGGGCAGCCATCATAGTCAACAAAAGAGTCCGAAATGCAGTACTTGGATGCAATCTCAAAAACGACAGAATGATTTCTGTTCGTTTCCAAGGCAAACCATTCAATGTCACAGTAATCCAAGCCTATGCCCCAACCAGTAACGCTGAAGAAGCTGAAGTTGAACGGTTCTATGAAGACCTACAAGACCTTTTAGAACTAACACCCAAAAAAGATGTCCTTTTCATTATAGGGGACTGGAATGCAAAGTAGGAAGTCAAGAAGCACCTGGAGTAACAGGCAAATTTGGCCTTGGAGGATGGAATGAAGCAGGGCAAAAGCTAATAGAGTTTGCCAAGAGAACACACTGGTCATAGCAAACACCCTCTTCCAACAACACAAGAGAAGACTCTACACATGGACATCACCATATGGTCAACACCAAAATCAGATTGATTATATTCTTTGTAGCCAAAGATGGAGAAGCTCTATACAGTCAGCAAAAACAAGACCGGGAGCTGACTGTGGCTCAGATCATGAACTCCTTATTGCCAAATTCAGACTTAAACTGAAGAAGGTAGGGATAACCACTAGACCTTTCAGGTATGACCTAAATCAAATCCCTTATGATTATACAGTGGAAGTGAGAAATATATTTAAGGGACTATATCTGATAGACAGAGAGCCTGATGAACTATGGACGGAGGTTCGTGACATTGTACAGGAGACAGGAATCAAGACCATCCCCATGGAAAAGAAATGCAAAAAGGCAAAATGGTTGTCTGAGGAGGCCTTACAAGTAGCTGTGAAACAAGAAACTAAAAGCAAAGGAGAAAAGGAAAGATATTCCCATTTGAATGCAGAGTTCCAAAGAGTAGCCAGGAGAGAGAAGAAAGCCTTCCTCAGCGATCAGTGCAAAGAAATAGTGGAAAACAACAGAATGGGAAAGACTAGAGATCTCTTCAAGAAAATTAGAGATACCAAGGGAACATTTCATGCAAAAATAGGCTCAATAAAGGAAACAGAAAATGGTATGGAACCTAAGAAGAAGCAGAAGATATTAAGAAGAGGGGCAAGAATTACACAGAAAGAAACTGCTAACAAAATAAGATCTCACACCAGGATAATCACGTGCGTGTGATCAACTCACCTAGAGCCAGACATCCTGGAATGTGAAGTCAAGTGGGCCTTAGAAAGCATCACTACGAACAAAGCTAGTGGATATGATGGAATTCCAGTTGAGCTATTTCAAATCCTGAAAGATGATGCTGTGCAAGTGCTACACTCAATATGCCAGCAAATTTGGAAGACTCAGCAGTGACCACAGGACTGGAAAAGGTCCATTTTCATTTGAATCCCTAAGAAAGCCAATCCCAAAGAATGCTCGAACTACCACACAATTGCACTCGTCTCACATGCTAGTAAAGTAATGCTCAAAACTCTCCAAGCCAGGCTTCAGCAATACGTGAACTGAGAAATTCCAGATGTTCAAGCTGGTTTTAGAAAAGGCAGAGGAACCAGAGCTCAAATTGCCAGCATCTGCTGGATCATCGAAAAAGCAAGAGAGTTCCAGAAAAACATTCTATTTCTGCCTTATTGACGATGAGAAAGCCTTCGACTGTGTGGATCACAATAAACTGTGGAAAATTCTGAAGGAGATGGGAATACCAGACCACCTGACCTGCCTCTGAAAACCTGTCGCAGGTACAGCGAAGCAAACAGTTAGAACTGGACATGGAACAACAGACTGGTTCCAAATAGGAGAAGGAGTACTTCAAGGTATATTGTCACCCTGCTTGTTTAACTTATATGCAGAGTACATCATGAGAAACGCTGGTCTGGAAGAAGCACAAGCTAGAATCAAGATAGCCGGGAGAAATATCAATAACCTCAGATATGCAGATGACACCACCCTTATGGCAGAAAGTGAAGAGGGACTAAAAAGCCTCTTGATGAAAGTGAAAGAGGAGAGTGAAAAAGTTGGCTTAAAGCTTAACATTCAGAAAACTAAGATCATGGCATCTGGTCCCATCACCTCATGGGAAATAGATGGAGAGAGTGTGTAAACAGTGTCAGACTTTATTTTTGGGGGCTCCAAAATCACTGCAGATGGTGACTGCAGCCATGAAATTAAAAGATGCTTACTCCTTGGGAGGAAAGTTATGACCAACCTAGACAGCATATTAAAAAGCAGAGACATTACTTTGCTAACAAAGGTCCGTCTGGTCAAGGCTATGGTTTTCCAGTGGTCATGTATGGATGTGAGAGTTGGACTGTGAAGAAAGCTGAGAGCTGAATAATTGATGCTTTTGAACTGTGGTGTTGGAGAAGACTCTTGAGAGTCCTTTGGACTGCAAGGAGATCCAACCAGTCCATCCTGAAGGAGATAAGTCCTGGGTGATCATTGGAAGGGCTAATGCTGAAGCTGAAACTCCAGCACTTTGGCCACCTCATGTGAAGAGTTGACTCATTGGAAAAGACCCTGATGCTGGGAGGGATTGGGGAAAGGAGGAGAAGGGGACGACAGAGGATGAGATGGCTGGATGGCATCACTAACTCGGTGGGCATGGGTTTGAGTAAACTCCGAGAGTTTGTGATGGACAGGGAGGCCTGGCGTGCTGTGATTCATGGGGTCGCAAAGAGTCAGAAACGAATGAGCGACTGAACTGAACTGGACTGAAGGCAGATTATGGTATGTGGTATGAAAGACATGAGCAGGGTAAAGATCTGAGAGAGTAGTGAGGATTAACAACATTAAAAGGATTGTCATGGAAGCTGTCTGAAGTGGTGTTTAAGCTAAGAATTGGATAAGAACTTGACCTTGCATAGTAAGGGAGGAGGAGAGGAAGATGAAAGGCTTAAGAAATAGCATGTGCAAAGGCCCTGAGGCAAGAGAGAGCTCTACAATTCTGGTAACTGGAAAGCAGGCCAGTGTGCTAAGAGTGTAGTTGTCGAGGGGAGAGCTATACTTAGAGCTATGAAGCACTCACATTTTATTGCTGGCTCAAATTCAGCCTCTTGGAATCCCTCTGAGAACACTGTCCTGGTCCCTTTTCAGTGGAGTGTCTGTAAGTAGGAAGAAGTCAGATGACTTGGAGAGTAGGTTGGGGAAGCAAAGGCAAAAGTAAGGTCAAAAATATCGTGTGTGTTTGGAGTGTG
Source organism: Cervus canadensis (assembly GCF_019320065.1). NCBI lineage: Eukaryota > Metazoa > Chordata > Mammalia > Artiodactyla > Cervidae > Cervus > Cervus canadensis. The sequence goes on from NC_057407.1 coordinate 22,344,389, forward strand.
AGGGGAGAACTTGTCATTTGAAAACAAAAATGTTTTGGGGGAAAAAAGTCTGAACTGTTTCTGTTGATCCTTGGGTTGCTGTAGCTTATTTTTTCCTTTTGATGCTGATTTCTGGCTTGGTCATCTGCTGTATTTCATATACATAGTGCATTTGAATTTTACCCCGGGTATCCTGTCTTAGCCAAGCAAATAATATATAAATCTGATTAAAGCAAAACCTTTCCCGAAGTAAACAGTAAGTCCTGAAAACATGTAGCTAAACATATGATTCACAAATCTCCTTCTTCTTTTATTGCACGAATTAGCCAGTTTGGGCCATAGGGAACAGACTCTGGGTCTCTTAGGACAGATGCATTGGTCCTTAGGAAGAAAGATGGATGTTTCCTGGGTGGATGTTGCAGTAGTTACAGAAGGCTTTCACCCAGCCTCCAAAGATCTGAATCCTTCCATGTTTCTTCAAAATTCCGTCCTAAAGTGAAGGGCCAAGAGTTCTACAAGACTTTCCAATGTAGGGAGGAAATCATGTGACTTTGTCCTCCTAGAATCTCAGCACCATGATAGGAGATGAAACGAAATGGGTTCACAGTTTAGGACAGTTCAGTGACTGGTGCCCAAGGCTCATCCTTAAAAATCTCAGGAACCATCACATGTTTGTTTAGGGCCCTTGGTGGTTGTGAACTTAGTTCTCATTAACAAGGAAAGGGAACCAATACCTCATGGGAATTCCTATCACAAGCTCAATGGTACCACGTGAATACTTAACACTGTTGTAAAGAGAATGGTCACCAGGCCTTCTCCATCTCTTTTAAGAGAGACTTTCATTGGGCACCTGCTGGAAAGATGAAAGGTAGTGTCAATGAAATAGTAATAAGCGATCTAAGAAAGAAACAGAAAATTTTGAGTCAAGTTGAGGATTTTAACTTGGGAATAGCCTCTTAGAAGGCTCCAAGAACTCTTCTACCCATTACAGGTCTACATATAGTTCTAGAAGTTTTTGAGACAGAGGACTGTACATGAAATGACATATTACTGACAGTTTGCATAACCCAGATCTGTAAGTATGAAGTGGTGGGCCATTGTGACCCTTCACAAGATCAAGAAGGAATGTCATCTTTTTTTGTTTCTGGATATATATTTTATTTCTGGTGGATAGTGGTGACTGAATCCCAGTCATTCCATAAAAGAATGTTATCCTTCAAGGAGCTGTCTTGGTAGTGGTGGGTGAATGCTGCTCTTTATGGTTGAGGAGGTATTTCTGCCAGTGAGGGAGGTGTGGCTGATGCCTAATGTACAGTGGAGGGGAGAGGTTCAGAGGGCTGAAGAAAAAAAAGTTGTTTTTTTTTTTTTTTGGTGGGGGGCATGCTGCATGGCATGTGGGATCTTAGTTCCCCAGCCAGGGATCAAACCCATGTCCCCTACATTGGAAGTGCTGAGTCCTAACCACTTGGACCACCAAGAAAGTCTGAAGAAAAATTTTTATGTTCAAATTTTTCTAATCTGACACAAAATATGAATTTTATTTTACACTAGACACTAAAGTCTTCACACAGTGGTTCTCAGTCTTTGCCACATACGAAATCATCTGGGAAATATAAAAGAATACAGGTGCCTGGACCCCATCCCTAAGAGTTCAGTTTAACTAGTCTAAGGTTTGTCCTGGGCCAGGAGATGTTTTAAGACTCCCCGTAATTCTACCAGGCAGACGAGCTTGAGAAGCAGCGTATTAAGGCAAATCCAAATTCTTCAGCAGGTGCATGTATTTCTAGCTTCTGGGATGATTTATGGGTGGTTCTGCTTCTGGTGCCCTAGTTTGGTCTGTTTTCTTTCTGTCTCTGAAGTAGCACACATCCTAAGGGAGAGAACACTCATTTCTGAGCATACAAGATGCTCTCTGGTAATATCTTTACTCTGCCACATCCTGCCCAAAAGCATCTAGAAATTGCCAGTAAGGTGATGGTCTCCAGGGTCGAATAAGCCCCTATTTAGAGTTCTTGGCTTGGACTGTTAGCAGTTCTGTGACCTTGGACAAATTACCTAAACTCTTTGAGTCTGAATTTCCTCATCTGCAACAGCCCTTTCGGAGAGTTAAATGAGAAAGCACTGAATACAATTCCTGAGCTCATAGTCACTCAGTCATGTCTGACTCTTTGTAACCTCGTGGACTGTAGCCCGCCAGGCTTCTCCATCTATGGGATTTCCCAGGGAAGAATACTGGAGTGGGTTGCCATTTCCTTCTCCAAATTCAATTTCTGAATCATAGTAAACACTCAAAAACATTTGCAGTTTTCATCAGCAGAGAGGCACAAAACTCTCAGGATAGATGCATTCAGATTTTGTAATAGCCAAGGACTAACCCAGGAAAATCAAATGAATCACAGTAAATAACCAAAACAATACTTATTGCTTTTATTCCCATCTTGGAGATGGGGAAACCAAAGATCAGAGAGTTCAAGGTCACATGGCTCGTGACTGGGCCAGTGGGAATTAGAGCCAGTTTGCCAGGCTCAACTTTGCACCACCATTTCATATTGCTCTCCATAAAACTCTTGAAAGAAGAGGGGCCTCCTGGTGACATCAGCCCTTAATCTGGCTGAGAAAAGGGAGTTGACACAAGGCTCAGGTTTTTCTCCGATGGGAAGGGCTCTCCAGAGAGGTATCAGCCAGTGAAGCCAGAGTGGGCAGGGTCGGCCGACTGCCACGGACACCTGGAAAAATCCTCTTCCTCACCCTTTCATTGTTGGCTTCCCTTCCTCACAGCTGTCTAGCCCATATGCCACCGCACAGCAGCCGGGGCGCCTGCCTGAGCTCAGCCCAGACGACCTCGGCAGCTGCCATGGCAAGCTGGGGGCGAGCGGCTGTGCATGGTGGTCCCCCGTTCCTCCTGCTCACTGCTCGTGTGTGCTCCGGTAGAACCTCAGGCGTCTGCAGCTTGCTTTCAGCAGTAGTGGTTCTGCTACTGAGCCCATGTATCTCACGGTGTGCCCGCTTTTTAACAAAATAACAGGAGACTTTTACACCCCACCCCACGCCCACTTCTGACTCTTTGCGCCCCTCCTCTCTTGTCCAGATACTGTCCTCTGTACATCCCTAGGATCTGCTGTCATCGATAGATCTGAGGTCTGTGAAGCCCTTTTAAGTGGGACACTGTGTTGACCACGCAGGTAGACGTTTCTTGGTTCATCTTCGTAATGATACTGTGAAGCAGACGTCTTGTGTCCTTTCTGTTTCACAGATAAGTAATCTGAGACTTAACTTGCAACACATTCAAAACCATAATGCAGCCAGTGGCTTGAACCAGGATCTCAGCACTTGAGTCCTGTGTGTTTAGTCACAATCCCATGGTTCTCTACCAAGTTCTTCCCCCCCGCCCCCGGAGTGGGGGGGACATTGGTCAATGTCTGGAGACCTCTTGAGTTGTCACAAGAAAGGGTGGGATGCTCCTGACATGTAGTGGGTAGAGATCAGGGATGCTGCCAAGGCGCTCACAGGGCACAGTCCCACCCCCACAACAGAGCATTATCTGACCCCCAAGGTCAGAAAGCACCAAGGTTGAGGATCTCTGCCACAGCCCTAAACTGAGCTGCATTTTCTTAGTTCATACTATGAAAAAGCTGGTTAATATGGTGTTAGAATACTGACCGTGCTTTGTAAAGTACTCTTGCCCCTCCTCACCCTCTATCTCTCCCCGGGTTGGGCAGAGCACAGCCTCTCCACTCCCCACTTTGATAATCCCTGGGTTTGACTTTGTCAAGAATCACTTCATCACTTTGGCAGCAGAGGTTGAATCTGTCTTCCTAAGTTTCCTTCCACCTTTGCCGAAGTTCATGGATATGCTAGACCACCTTCAGGAACGCAGTGGCTCCAGATGCGGAGAAAGCAGGTGGGTTCTCTCAGACCACCCAGGCCTTCTGCTTCCCCTTCTCCTTTGTCTGCTCCTCCCCTTCCACCACCGCCGACACCTCTCTTCTTTGTTAAGGGTTCCATTTTAATCAGTATCTGCAGCCCTCATTCTAAGTCTGATGGGAGAACCCCAAATCACAGAACGGGACCAAGAGAGAGAAAGTAGGTCAGGATTCTAGGTTTGCCGTCTCTGGCTATCTTCAGCATCCTAGCCTGGCTCAGGCAGGACCCCCAGGGCCAGTGGGTGCTGCTGTCAGGTCCTCGGGAGGGAGGGCATGGCATGTGGCGAGCTGGGCAGGTAGGATCTGGCTTTCAGCCTTGGAAAGACACCCTCGGTTGAGAGCTTAAGCCTTCAGTCAGGCTAATGTGGATTTGAATGCTGCTTGCTCTGTGATCTGGGGGACTGATCCCTGCCAACCCCAGATTTCTTTGCTGAAAAATGAGAATGACTATACCTACTCTCCAGGGTTGATGAGACTTGAATAAGGTTGGACATGTAAAATTGTTGAGTACCATGCCTTGCCCATAGTAAATATCCAAAAAGGCACCTCCTGTGAAATCCTCAGTGGAGACAGACAGAGGACTGACAGAGACAGACTGACAGAGGACAGGCCACAGAGGTGGGGTGGGGAGGTCACATGGACAGCGGTCTTAGGAATAGTAGTTGTGGTGATGATGGCATTCATTATTGAGCAGCTGCTGTGGGATGAGGGCTGTGCCTGGCATTAGCTCACTGTGTAAGGGGCCGTCCTTATTCCCCATCGCAGCCCCCACAGCAGTGCTCCTCTTCGCTGTCCCCTGCCTTAGTTTTGTCTGCAGCACTTAGCACTATTTGGCGTAGTATATATTTTAATGCTTAAGTCTGTTTATTGTCGTCCTCCACTAGTGGAATGGAAGCTGCATGAGGGCAGAGACTTCGTATGGTTTGGTTTTTTGCTGCTGTTGCCCCAGCAGCTGAAAGTGCCCGGCAGCTGAAGCACGGTAGGCATTTGGTAAATCTGACACATGGTAGGCATTCCCGAAATACGATGCGGAATGAACGAGCCTCCATCTTACAGGTGAGAAAACAGAGGCTTAGAGAGATTAAGAGATTTGCCCAAGATCAGATGGGCTCATGAGAGACAGCCAGAGTCCTGAGCCTTTGTGAGCAGACTGCCTCATCCAGCAGTGTTTGGCCGGTGGCGATGACCACAGGTGAGTGTCTGTGGGGCTCATACTTACAACCAGGTGCAGGGGCAGCAGGTGCTTTGTTTGCTTGGGTTCAGAGTTTCCAGGTCGAGGTGTGGGTGGAGATGGGATGATTTGAAATCTGAAACCACCTGCCCTTCTCAGGGGAGCTCCAGGTATTTTCAGTTGCAAACAGCTCTGAATAACTTAGCACAGGATTTGGGGAGGAGCTTATTTTCTTGTCCCTTCTCACCATGTCCCAGAAATTATAGACTTTTATTTAATATCCTGTCCCCAGCTTTGTTTCAGCCCCAGAGAAAGCGCGCCTGGCTTCTGGATCTCCTGGGAGATAGGCTAAGGTAAAGAGGGGTAGGCTCCCAACTTTTTCCATGGAACTTCATAAGCTTCTCTAATTACAAACAATTCATTTTTTTTTAAGTTACACAACTACAGAAATGTGTATTATGTAGGTTGAAGTTGTCCCATCAGTTCTCCTCCCTCCACAACCATTGGGTGAATAGTCTTTTGGTATTTACCTCTGGGCATACACTGACCGATACAAATTAAAAAGTCATCGTGCTGTTTTGTAATTTGTTGTTGATTTAAATATTTAATTTGTGTATGTATGTATTTTGGCTGCCTCGGGTGTTAGTCGCGGCCCTCAGGATCTTTTTTATTTGTACAGTACGCGGGATCTTGGTGGCATATGCAAACTCTTAGTTGCAGCATATGGGATCTGGTTCCCTGACCAGGGATAGAACCTACATTGAGGGTGTGGAGTGTTAGCCAGTGGACCACCAGGGAAGTCCTTGTTGTAGTTTTTGTTTTTTACTTAACAGCATACCTTGTTCATCTTTCCTTGTTGGTCTTTGTAGCTCTCACTCATCTGAACCTATACAGTATTTCATGGTATGATTATACTATCATCCTTTTAATATATCCTCTATTTCGGGACATTTGGGTTTTTTACAAGTTTATACTGGCACAATTTGTTTTCCAGCAAATGCCTTTTTACTTATGTTTGTGTGCTTGTTCAAGTTTTTCAGTAGCATGAATTCCTTGGGGATTTCGGGATCAAGAAAGTTCTGTAGATGCTGCCACATTGCCCACTTGGGTTGTGTAACTTTGCCCTTAGAAGACTAGGGGCCCTGAGATGGTCACTTGGTAGGACCAAATCCTGCTTGAGGACAGGGGCTGTCCATCAGGCCCAGAGTGGTCACCTACTTGCTCTGATATTCAGGTGTTTTTTGTGCTCAGAGAGCAGGGACCTGCTCTGATGGCCCAAGAGTTGGAGCCAGACCAAGTAAAATCCCTCCCTCTCTACCAGTCTCCAGCATCCTGATGGGTTTCTCGGGTACCAGCCATCTGAACAGTTTCCAGGGGAGCTGGGTTGCCATCTACCCTGTCTGGTTTGGGGAATTAAGTCATCAGTCTTCAGCAGCCAAGATCTGGCGGGAAAGGTAACACAAACTGTCCTGGAAATGGTGTATCTGACAGTGACCCGGCTCTTGGCAGGTCACAGAAGCCTCTCACCTTGCTTGGCGCTGGCGCAGCTGAATTACATAACAGGCAGCCTCTCAGACTCTGAAGTCCAAGGTTGCTGGCAAGTGAGCGGAGCTGGTGCTGGGACCTGTTTATGTATCCACAGTTATATGACTTCAAAGCAGTGGGGTTTTTTGGTAATTTTAAAGGCATCAAAATTAATTGAAGAGCTTGTTAGAAATGCACATTCTTGAGCCTCCCTCCTAGAAATTCTGATGCAGTAGATCTGGGATGAGCCCCCCAGGTAAATGTGACCCAGGTGGTGCCAGGACTACACTGTATTTTAACATGAGCCTTGTCTGTTCAGTTAGGACTTTGGAGAGGGCAGAGTCAGGCACACACATCTTGGGTTTGGCCTCTCTTTCACTTCCCTGGTAGCTCAGCTGGTAAAGAATCCATCTGCAGTGCAGGAGACCTGGTTTGATTCCTGGGTCAGGAAGATCCCTAGAGAAGGGATAAGTCACTCACTACAGTATTCTTTGGCTTCCCTGGTGGCTCAGACAGTAAAGAAATTCGTCTGCAAGGCAAGAGACCTCGGTTTGATCCCTGGGTTGGGAGGATCCCTTGGAGAAGGGGACGGCTGCCCACTCCAGTGTTCTGGCTTGAGGATTCCTATGCAGTCGCAAAAATTCAGACATGACTGAGTAACTTTCACTTTCACTTTTATTTGGTTTCTGCCAACAAACTATACCCCTAAATATTTCCTGACTACTTAGGAACCATATAATTATTTTCAATTATAACCCCTTTGGCAGCATCCCATCAACTCATCTTGCTTCCCTTTTACCCCCTTGATTAGAACTTACCTTTCTCCTAGGCACCATTCCCTCGGGAAGCAGGTGCTGCCGTGGTCCCTATCCATTAATTCATATACTGATCTGATCATGAGCAGTGTCTCTCTTAGATCATGGAATCAAAATCACAGATTCTCACAAAAGTGGGTGAAGGGGATCAAAAGATACAGACTTAAAATTATAAAGAAAATAAGTCATGGAGGTACAATGTACAGCACTGTGACTCTAGTTAATAATACTGTATTGTATATTTGAAAGTTGCAGAGAAATCTGTATGCAGGTCAAAAAGCAACAGTTAGAACCAGATGTGTAACAACAGATTGGTTCCAAATTGGGAAAGGAGTATGTCAGGGCTGTATATTGTCACCCTGCTTATTTAACTTATATGCAGAGTACATCATGCGACATGCCAGGCTCGATGAAGCACAAACTGGAATCAAGATTGCCGGGAGCAATATCAATAACCTCACATACACAGATGACACCTTTATGGCAGAAAGCGAAGAAGAACTAAAGAACCTCTTGATGAAAGTGAAAGAGGAGAGTGAAAAAGTTGGCTTAAAACTCAACAGTCAGAAAACTAAGATCATGGCATCCCATCCCATCACTTCATGGCAAATAGATGGGGAAACAATGGAAACAGTGACAGACTATTTTTTTTGGCTCCAAAATCACTGTAGATGATGATTGCAGCCATGACATTAAAAGACACTTGTTCCTTGGAAGAAAAGCTATGACCAACCTAGACAGCATATTAAAAAGCAGAGACGTTACTTTACCAACAAAGGTCTGTCTAGTCAAAGCTATGGTTTTTCCAGTTGTCATGTATGGATGTGAGAGTTGGACTATAAAGAAAGCTGAGCGCCCAAAAATTGATGCTTTTGAACTGTGGTGTTGGAGAAGGCGCTTGAGAGTCCCTTGGACTGCAAGGAGATCCAACCAGTCCATCCTAAAGGAAATCAGTCCTGAATATTCATTGGAAAGACTGATGCTGAAGCTGAAACTCCAATACTTTGGCCACCTGATGTGAAGAACCGACTCATTTGAAAAGACCCTGATGCTGGGAAAGATTGAAGGCGGGAGAAGGGGATGACAGAGGATGAGATGGTTGGATGGCATCACCGACTCAATGGACATGAGTTTGAGTATGTTCTGGGAGTTGATGATGGACAAGGAGGCCTGGCGTGCTGCAGTCCATGGGGTCACAGAGAGTCAGACATGACTGAGTGACTGAACTGAGAGAGTAGATCTTAAAAGTTCTCATCACAAGAAAAACAAGTTACTATGTATGGTGATGAATGTTAACTAGAATTACTGTAGGGATCATTTTGCAATGTATACAAATATTAAGCCATTATGTTATACACCTGAAACTAATATAATGATCTGTCAATAATATCTTAACTGGAAAAAAAAAATATTTTGTACTATCTCAAAAAAACTTGCAGACTCTCAGCTGGGAGGATTTTGGAGAATCTTTGGTGGAGGTTCAAAGGAAGAGGTGAGGTTCAGAGAGAAGGGATTTATTCAAGATCCTTTTGCTCTTTGCAATAAAGTTGGGACTGGACTCCAGTTCCTTTGCTTTCCAGACCAGTGAAAAGTTCATAATAAGCGTATAATCCATGGAATTTCACAAAGGAGAATTAAAGATTTGACTAAGGTGGGAGGCAAGTGGCTTGTCCTGTGGGTGAGGGTCTAGGGCACGTGGCCTCAGTAGTTGTGGAGCACAGGCGTAACTGCCCTGGAGCACGTGGAGTCTTTCCAGAACAGGAATCGAACCTGTGTCTCCTGCATTGGCAGGCGCACTCTTTACCACTGAGCCACCAGAGGAGCCCCCTCTCCCTCTTGCCTTGGGTTCTCCGGCTCCCTCGCCTGAGCTCTGATGTGCAGTTGCGGCTCAGTGAGCCGTCACTGAACTCAGGGCACCTCTTTCCAGATCAAGCAATGCCGGAGAAAGGCCCTTAGGCCCTCCCACCGCCCCCCCTCCCTCCTCTCCAAAGTAGCCCTGTCCTGACTTCTGACAGCTTGTATGAGTTTGGGCTAGTTTTTAATTTCCGATAAATGGCATCATACTGTGCATATTCTTTTGTGTCTGGCATCTTTTACTTTATGAGATTCATCCGTGCTATTGCATATAGCAGCAATTCATATTTATACTCTAGAAAAGTACCCATTAATGAGAAGAATTTTTGCAAGTGCTGCTCTGGTTCAAAGCTCATATTGATGGATTTTTACTTCTCTTTGCCTCCTGTTCCTCCAGGAGAGTGGAGGGACTCCTGCTATATTCCTTCTACCCATAAAAATAAAAGGCAGGAGATCAAAGACGAGTTCTGAAATAGCTTCTGTGTGACATTGGGCATATTTTCCAACTTTCTGTTACCCACTCAAAAAATTATGTAACAACTCCTGTTGTTGTTCAGTTGCTCAGTCCTGTCCAACTCTTTGCGACCCCAGGCTTCCCTGTCCTTCACTGTCTCCTGGAGTTTGCTCAGATTCATGTCCATTGAGTCAGTGATGCTATTTAATCTCGTTCTCTGCTGCCCCCTTCTCTTTTGGCCTTCAATCTTTTCCCAGCATCAGGGTCTTTTTCAATGAGTTGACTCTTCACATCAGATGACCAAACTATTGGAGCTTTAACATCAGTCCTTACAAAGAATATTCAGGATTGATTTCCTTTAGAATTAACTAGTTTGATCTCCTTACATTCCAAGGGACTCTCAAGAGTCTTCCCTAGCACCACAGTTCAAAAGCATCAGTTCTTCGGCACTCAGCCTTTTGTGTGGTGCAACTCTCACATCCATAACAATTCCTAGGAACTTTCTCTGTGACAATACGCAGAAAAATGCTTTAATAGTGACAAATATGGGATGAAGACAATGAGAGTATGCCACCTTATTTCTCTGGGCCAGCACTGTTCTAAGGACTGTGTGTGTTAACACACTTAATACTCACCGTCCTGCTGGTGAGGTAGATTCTACTGTTATTCCCACGTTACAGCTGGGTGAACTGAGGCACGGAGCTGTCCAGGGTCTCAGGGTGGAGCCATAGCTGTATAAGGGACAGAGATGGATGGCCATCTGCGACGCTGGCGCTCTCCTCCACCGCCCTCTGCTCCTCCTGGGTGTTCCTCAGTGCTTCCGGCGAGCACGGGCAGGATGCTCTCAAATCCCCAGTGACCTGGAAGAAGCCCCCTCTGGCCCCTCTCACCCCCCTGGCCTGGTCCCTGCTGCCCTCCTCTGGCTCACTGTGCTCTAGCTCCTCTGTCACTTCTTAGAGCACCTGGGACTTTCTCTGGTACAAAATATTCTCGTTCCTCTGCCTAGAACACTCCCCCCGCCACCCCGCCACTCTTGGTTTGACTGGCTCCTTCGCTTCCTCTGTGTTGGAACCTCATTATCACCAACGCAGGGCTCTCTGCCAGCGTTCTGTCTATGGAGGACCAGTCTTTACTTCTGCATCTAAGCCTCGCGTTTCTTCCCGGCCTCCTAATGACTTGTGAGAGCTGTAATGGTGTGTGATTCGGTCAGTCTGCTCTTCCTGTATGGTGGAATATTCCTGTGAGGTGCTGTCTGAAAGGGCCTTGTTCACAGTTGCACTCACAGAACCCAGCAGCAGCAGGGCTTCCGCAAAAACCCTTTTGAAGAAACCAGGTGGGTCTCTGGTCCCTGGCTGCCTGCTCTCTACCACAAGGGAGCCGTTTTGCTTCTGTCTCCCATGGAGTCAAGTGTTTTCCTGAGCAAATACTCCAGTGTGGTCTGCTTGGTGACTGGGACTGATGACTTCTGGAAAGCAGCAAGGGGCCAGTGCGAGCCCAGAGCAAACGCCAGCAAGTCATCGTCAACTGGTTTAAATTTTTCTGCACATCTTTTCAGTTAGCCATCGGCTTTGTGGGCCACACGGCCACCACAATCCCCACGGAGCTGAGGAGGAGTGAAAATTGACCCCACGTGTTTCAAACAGTGCTGCCTCCTGGTTTTCCCCTTGGCTGCCTTTTATGCATCTGTCTGTTACTGGGGTGAGTGTATCAGGAAGTTAATGCATAAGTGAGCAGGTAGAAGGCTAGAGACTTCCAGTCCGAACCTATGTTTTGATCTTGATCAGACTCGTCCTGGTTGACCATACCAGGTCTGTCAGATCTGAGACTCGATTTAAGTCCTGTTGTGATGCTGGTCACTTCCGGACCACACTGGTTCAAAGCCTTGCTCCTCCCATAGTGCTGTCCACTGGGAAAGCCAGAATAGGTCATGGCCTTCTCTGGAACCAGCTGGTCTTCGATTTCGGGGCCAGTCTCCCTGGATGTCAGGAATGAGGAAGTGACCCACTCTCACCTTCCCTCCCCCATAGCAGCTGATGAAGGAAATTGTTTCAAGTCTCCCTGGTACCTTGGAAACAGATGGCAGACGCGTGCCTGTGTACACTTACGACCTGCTGGTCACTTGGGACGTGCTTGATGGGCAGACCACCAAGGGAAAAAAGGAAGGTGCACCTGAGGCTCAAGATTTCAAAGCTTCAAATGCAGGAGGGAAGTAAGACAGCCAAGGGCTGGACCTCAGGGAACTCCTGAAACCCACTCAGGGAAGAACAGGCTGTCAGGAGTAGGTTTGTTGAGAGGAGTTTAGAGAGAAAACAGCTTGGCGATTCCCTGATTTGGGAGATGCCCAGCCTAGGGGAACACCGTCTTCCCTGTTCAGAAAGTGGGTGTGTCTGCCCCGCCTGGTGGTCAGGCTTAACCCTGCTGCTCCCGGAGTGTCGAGGACTAGGCCCCCTCAGTCTGGGATCAGCTGCAGCTCCAGAATTAAAAGTGAGCAGCGTTTCTCCATGGATCTGAGTTCGTCCTGGTGGCTCAGATGGTAAAGAATCTGTCCGCAATGTAGGAGACCTGGGTTCAATTCCTGAGTCAGGGAGAGCCCCTGGAGAGCGGAATGGCTACCCATTCCTGTATTCTTGCCTAGAGAATTCCATGGACAGAAGAGTCTGGTGAGCTACAGTCCATGGGGTTGCAAAGAGTCAGACACAGCTGAGTGACTAACACTTTGCATGCTTTCTCCATCGGGCTGAGTTTGTCCCCCAGGGTATATTTGGCATTGTCTGGACATGGTTTGAGTTGTCAAAAGTGGAGTGGGGAGGGTGCTATAGGCATCTAGTGCAGATGCTGCTTAACCTCCCACAATGCATAAGGCAGCGCTCCCACCCCCCCACCCCCGCCCCAGCACAGAGAATCATTCTGCCCCAGATGCAAATACTGCCAAGGTTGAGAAACCCTGGATCAGTGTCTCTGAGGGTACCGGCTTTTCTGGAGTAGAAGCTCCTGTAGTTGCAAAGAAGGATTGCCCTTGAAGCGCTGTCACAAGTCAGGCAGTGCTTGTTTAACCCTCAAGGGCATGAGAATCGTCACCAGAGGATCTTGTGTGAATGCTGATTCCGATTCTACAAGTCTGGATTGGCTGCCATCACCCCTGGTCCGCAGGTCACGTGGTCACGTTTGGAAGAGCAAGCGGTTTTGAGTGCATTCATGGTCTCCCCCTCCTTCTTACTCTCCCTGTCTCTCCATCCCCGCTCCCCGAGCCTTCCCTGTTGTACTCTGTTCAAACCGGGCCATACCCTGTCACCTGGTGGTGGTTAAACCTCACTGCCCAGATGACAGAGTCTCTCTAACTGTTGCCAGTTTGAGGTTCAGGGTGTTGATGAAATCAGTGGACTTAGCTGGAAGAAAAGAACCCAAGGGACCTGAGCAGACTACCCCCCAACACACACTCTTTTAAGTAAGCTAGTACCCCAAAGGCATTTTTTTGCATGGTCTCAGACACTTAGCCTGGACAGAGCCCTTGACTTCAGGGATGCTCACATATGATACAACTTCCCAGACTTTCCTGTTTTAAACCAGCGGTTGAAAGTGTTTCCAGAAAGGGCCAGATAATAAGTATTATAAGCTTTCCAGGTCATGTAGTCTCCCTCACAGTGACTCACTCCTGCCATTGTAACAGGGAAGCAGCCATAGACAGCATGCAAATGAATAAGTGTAGTTGGTTTCCAATAAATCTTTATTTACAAAAATAAGTACATAGTGAGCTGGATTTAGCCCCTGAGCCATACTTTGCAAATCCATAGTCTAAACAATTCCTTTTTATTCACGTTTCTGCTTCAGAGAAAAAAGAAAGAAAGAAGAAAAAAAATCAGGAAAACCTAAATCACCAGTATGGGTTGTAAATAGAGGGCAAAATTGAGTAGATAGTCTTTCTTTTACTGCATCAAAATGTGAATGCATCCTTCAATTGGGCAGAACCATAATTTTCTGCCTATGCCAGTTGTTTTTTGTTTGTGGTTTTCTTTTTGCTGGGGTTGAGAGGTATTAGAAAGGGCAACAAATAAGGAACAGCAAGAGGTACCAAAAGAACTGCCAGTGCGTTTAAGTCTGCATTTTCTTTTCTCTGCGCTTCAGCGAATACTTTCTACCCTTAGGATCAGTGGAGGGAGGGGGCACCACAAAGATTGCCTTTCTCTTCCATCAGACCCAAAGCTTTCTTTGGAGGTATTGATTTTTTTGCATCGTCACTGGCTTCTGTTAAGACCTCCTGTTTGCAGTGAGGGAGCATTGCTTGGACAGAAACCCTTGAGTGTTGCTTAAAGCGCCCTGGCTGCATTTTCCAGTTGACAGTTTAACCGCAGGGAACCGCAGGCTAAATTCAGTACTGACCTCTCTTTGTTGGGCACGTCCTGTGGGACCTGAGGGAAACCCACAGCCCCTGCGGTGTGTGGACGTTTCTTTTGCTCCTGGCCACGCTCACCCCAGGGATAAGGATAAATCGCGGCATTTAACTCCCCGGTCACCATCTAGAGCTTCTCACAAAGGCCTCTTTATTTAGAGAGGAGAAAACCCTCTCTGTCTGTTAATAAGACAGGGTGCCGCTGGAGGGGAAAGTGACTTGGCATCTGTGTCTCGGGCTGTCTGGTGGGATCTTCTGCCAGGGACTCCAGGACTTGCTGGGACCGTGACAATGCCAGTGTTAAGTGTCGGGTCAGACCATGGGTTTCCGCTGGAGCTCTGGGGAACTCTGAGTGAAGTTTCTGCCTCCTGTACACATACACATAGCTCTGCTCATTCACACGCACACACACACACACACAGAGTCATGGCTTGGGCAGCAAAAAAAAGTACATTTATTGCAGGAGAGCTGAGGGTCATCGAGAGCCCCATTCAAGAAGATTGTATTGATGTGCTTTTAAACACACACACACACAATTTCCCTTCTTTTTTTTTTTTTTCCATTTCTTTTTATTAGTTGGAGGCTAATTACTTTACAATATTGTAGTGGTTTTTGCCATACATTGACATGAATCAGCCATGGATTTACATGTGTTCCCCATCCTGATCCTCCCTCCCGCCTCCCATTTCCCTTCTTTTTAAAACTATTTGTTGGCGTTATTTTTGACTGCACTGGGTCTTTGTTGTGATGCACGGGCTTCTCACTGCAGTGGCTTCTCCTGTGGTAGAACGTGGGCTATAGGGCACGTGGGCTCAGTAGTTGAGGCACACAGACTTAGTTGCCCCGTGGCATGTGGGATCTTCCCAGAGCAGAGGTCGAACCCGTGTCCTCTGCATTGGCAAGTGGACCCTGAACCATTGGACCACCAGGGAAGCCCTGATGTGCGTTCTTCTGACACTGAGTCTCCTGCTATGTCGAGAGCATGTGCCCTTTCGCAAGGAACTTTCAGGCCTTGTTTACTTTCTTCCCACTTGTCGAACACCAGGTCCTGAGATCGGGGCTGGAAAACAGGAACCAGCTCTGGCCCTCTTGATGCTTATAGACTTGTCATACAGAGATGGACAGGGAATCAAAACTACACAAATTTATGGCAGTTGTGATAAGTCTTAAAAATGACATTTTTCTCAGCTAATCATCACCACAGCTTGTGAACTCAGGTACTGTGTTATGCCCATTTTACAGATGCATCTCAAGAGATCTCAAAAGTTGACCCAAATCCCCTCTCCAGTTCTGCTCAAGAGTTCTAGAGTTGCCTCTTCATTGAAATATAAATCTGTTCACACACACGACAGTCTCAGAAATGCATGACTTTGGGGCTTCTAAGAGGCAGGTTCAGGAAAACAGCATACAGTATTTGCTAGATTATTTCTCCTGACCCTAATTTCATTCCAGGGCTTGAGTAGAAAGCCCAGCAAAAAACATCACACCCTCCTCTATAGCTTTTGTTTCTCAGTGTGATTTTTGAAGAATTTTTTTTTCCTTCATTACATTTATCTGCTCAGGCTAAGTCATTCATCATCTTGCATTGCTCTCCTCTCCTCTCTGCCTTCAGATTGGGGAGGTTCTGGAAGTGATTAGGCTGTTGTAAATCAGCTTTTATGATATGTATGTCACTGATAAGCAGTGCAGAAAGCAGGAGTCAGAGAACTCCACTCCTCTTGCCCTGACAATTATCCCAATAATCAAATTAAAAAAAAAAAAGACTGAAAAGTATGATGCTTGGCAGAATAGTTTCTCAGTAGGCATATCCAGTGTTTAAATTGGGCTCTTTAATGAGAACACTGCGTTATTTTTACACTGTTTTATTGAGTTATAATGCACGTAAGGTAAAGCAAACTAACATTTAAACTGTACCTCAATAAATTTTTATATGTGCATTCTTTTATAATCATCACTCAGATCTAGGTGGAGACATTCCTGTGCCTTGAACATCTCCCTTGCGCCCCCACCCATTCTCCTGACCTCTTCACCACAGACAGCCTCAGCCTCTTCTTGTACTTCATATAAATGGAACTGTACTGCATGGACCCTTGTATCTGTGGGCATTTTCTATGAGATTCATCCATGTTGTCCAGTGTAGATATTCATTCTCATTATGTAATATTATGTTATAGCGTGGTTTTTCACCTGAGGTAGTAATGACATTAGGGGCTGAATAATCCCTGGCTGTGGGGACTGTCCTGTGCGTTCTGGGGCAATCAGCAGCATCTCTCTGGCCTCTACCCACTAATACTAGTAGTGTCCCCTACTGCTGCTGCTGCTAAGTCACTTCAATCATGTTTGACTCTTAGCAGTCCCACAGACTGTAGCCCAACAGGATCCTCTGTCCATGGGATTCTCCAGGCCAGAAGACTGGAGTGGATTGCCATGCCCTTCTCCAGGGGATCTTCCTGACCCAGGGATCAAACCTGAGTCTGTTATGTCTCCTGCATTGCTAGGAGGTTCTTTAATACTGGTGCATGTGGGACGCCCCAATAGTGTCCCCTCTCCCTAGTGATTTCCCCTAGAATTGAAAACCACTGCATCATATCACTATACTAGAATTTTAAGAAGCTTTTTATATGGAAATAACTTCAAACTTGCTGAACAGCTGCAAAAATAGAACAAACAATACCCATAATGTATTTATCTAGATTCACCTATTGTTAATAGTTTACACATTTGGTTTATTATTTTCACTCTCTTGCACACACACATCAGAGAAGGCAATGGCATCCCACTCCAGTACTCTTGCCTGGAGAATCCCACGGACGGAGGAGCCTGGTAGGCTGCAGTCCATGGCATCGCTAAGTCGGACACGACTGAGCGACTTCACTTTCACTTTTCACTTTCATGGATTGAAGAAGGAAATGGCAACCCCCTCCAGTGTTCTTGCCTGGAGAATCCCGGGGACGGGGGAGCCTGGTGGGCTGCCGTCTATGGGGTCGCACAGAGTCAGACACGACTGAAGTGTAATTAGCAGCAGCAGCAGCATACACACATATACACACACATACACACAATGTATTTCTGAACCGCTTGATAGCAAGTTGCATCTATTTGGTCATTTACTGCCGTATACTTCCATGTGTATTTCCCAAGAATAAATTTTTTCTTGAACATGATCCCAAATATCAGTTAACCACAGAAAATTTGACATAATGCATTGATCAGTTAGCCCTATGTCCCAGTTTTTGCCATTTAAAAGAAATTATCTGTTACAGTGTTTATTTTTGCTTCAGTGCAGATTCCAGTCTAGGATTAGGGATTGTGTATAGTTGCTGTGGTTCCTTAAGATCCTTTAGTCTAGAACTAAAGTTGACTCAGTCTTTCTCTTTAATGATACTGGATTTTCTTAAAACACACACACACAGTCCCTTTTCTTCTTCATAGAATAGTCCTCATTTGGAGCTTGTCTGGTCTTTGCTCCTGAATCCATTCAGGGTGTGTGTGTTCTTGACAGAAACACCGTGCAGCGGTAGCGTGTCCTCCTTCGACCACCCCATCCAGACGGGCATGATGTTGATGGATACTCATTGGGGATGGAGGTAGTCAAGAGTGTTGCCTGATTTCTCCTCTGGAGGATTACTAAATTTTGCCTTAGAGGATGAGCAATATGTGGGGAAACATTAACACCAGGCAAGCATCCTGCTCCCCAAGCAAAATGTACCCGCTGAGTTGAGCATATTTCCCATCTTGCATGAGCCAGTCTTTACTTAAAATAGTTAGAAAATGATGATCTTCCGAATCCAGTACTCTTTCTGTATGTGCACTCCATTCTATTGTACACATAACCCACTCTTTCCCCCCATTTATTTGTTGGTGTTTTTATTTGTTATCAGTATGGATTCAGGAATTCTAATTTTTCCAGTGGTTTATTACTGTTTTAATGCTCAAATTGCTCAGCTTTGACTGGTGGGATCCCTTTGAAGTTGAGACCTGTGTTCTGAAAACCACCCCCCGCTTCATTTTTTAGTCTTAAACACTTCCTTACCTTTCAGAACATAACAAGATGTTCCACACTCATCTTTGTCCTTCCTTCCTCCAATCCTGGAATTAGCCATTTCGCAAAAAAGTCCTGTCTAAATCCTTATAATGGGGAATGGTAGAAAATACCACAATTTATTTATCCTTTCTCCTGTTAGAGTGAGTGAGTGAAGTCACTCAGTCGTGTCAAACTCTTTGCGACCCCGTGGACTGTAGCCTACCAGGCTCCTCTGTCCATGCGATTCTCCAGGCAAGAATGCTGGAGTGGGTTGCCATCTCCTTCTCCAGGGGATCTTCCTGACCCAGGGATAGAACCGAGGTCTCCCGCCTTACAGGCAGACGCTTTACCCTCTGAGCCACCAGGGAAGTCCTTCTCCAGTTAACTGACATTTAAATTGTTTCTAGTTCTGAACTAATATAAGGAAAGCTTCACTGAATACCCTTGTGCATTTTTTGGACCCATAAACTGATTTCTGTTGGGTATGTAATCAAGAGTGGCAATGAAAAGTCACAGAACAACAAGGACAGGGAAGTGTATTCAGTATCTTATAGTAACCTGCATTGGAAAAGAATTATATATTGGAATATGTAATTTATATATTTATATATATTTGTATATATGTGAAGAGTCTAGAAAGAATTTATATATATATATATATATATGAAACAATATTTGACTGAATCACTTTGCTGAACACCTGAATCATTGTAAATCAGTTATGCTCCAGTTTAATAAATAAATGAAAACAAAGCATAGAATCTCTACTCTGGTTATATACCCAACAGAAATGAGTACACTAAGATCACCCAAAAAAGTAACACAAGTATTCAAAGCAACGTATTCATAATTCATATATATATATACATACACACACATACATATACGTATGTATATTTAGTTTTGGGCTTCCCAGGTGGCTCAGTGGTAAAGAATCTGCCTCCCAATGCAAGAGATGCAGGTTTGATCCCTGGGTTGGCAGGATCCCTGGGAGAAGAAAATGACAACCCACTCCAGTATTCCTGCCTGGGAAATACCATGGACAGAGGAACCTGGCGGGCTAGAGTCAATAGTGTCACAAAAGAGTCAGACATGACTTTGCAACTAAAATAACAACCACGTATTTAGCTTTAGTAGATATTGCTTCCCAGGTGGCGCTAGTGGTAAAGAACCTAACTGCCAGTGCAGCAGAATCGAGAGATGTGGGTTCGATCCCTGGGTCGGGAAGATCCCCTGGAGAAAGAAATAGCAACCCACTCCAGTATTCTTGCCTGGGAATGCCATGGACAGAGGAGCCTGGCAGGCTACAGTCCTTGGGGTCGCAGAGTCAGACATGACTGAGCACACACACGCACACACAGATGTTGCTAAGTAGTGTTTCACAGTGCTCATAACATTTGTTTTGTGAGGGGAGAGAAAGTGGTTGGCCCCAGTAGGTGGGGAGGAATAATCAGTGGCAGGGGTTATAATGGGCCAGTGCAATTCAAAGACATGTCGCCTGTGACCAGAAACGGCAAAATTGGTGTTCTTTTTCATTGATAATGATTAAGAAATGCTGAAATTTTGCCTCCAGGTCCATTCTTAAACTGCTTTTTTAGAAAGAGTGCTGTTTTTAATGGACAAAATGGAAGTTACTGAAGTCAAGAATCTCCTCCTACCTTCAAAATGCTTTTAGGATCAATGATGGCGGTGACAGCACTGCCAGGATTGCAGGGCTCCTGCTGCTCGAGAGCATTAGGATCGCTGCTTGCCCCCATCCCCACCCCCAGAGTCCCACCGACATCACTGACTGCGAGGTGCCCATTTGGAATCCTGGAACAGTCATCTACTAAACAGACTGAGAGGGTAAATATCCCTCTGTCTACTTCCAGGGAGTCAGTTGGTTTTCAAGATATCTGGGATAGAGGCCAAGGGACAGCAGGCAGACCAGGAAATTACTGGAGACTAAAGGTGGAAGTGAGGTGGTGCAGTAATATGGGACTCAGCTCTAGGCTCAGTGTTGCTAGGAAGTACCTGGGCATGGCCCTGCCTCTGAAGCTTAAAGGTTCTTTGTCCAGAATGCCTTCTGTAGAGCTTATAGATCATCGTTAGAACCAAAGAGGTGATTGAAGCACTTTGGAAAGTGAAATTCTGAACAGAGGATAGGCTTCTAAGTAATTTTGATGAAACTTTGGAAGCATGACTAGTCAAAAAAAAAAAAAAAAAACCTTGAATGCTTTTTACCCAGGTGCCCCCTCTAGGTGGACGCTGGCCCACTGTGGAGTGGAGAGAGCCCTACCACATACTTTTATGAGCAAGCTTTTGTGCAGAGTACAACTGTGCGATGGTTTGCAGGGACCCTGGTTAGATGACGGTTTCGGTGACCCACGGCGACGGAATCCTCATCGCTGCACATTTGTGTTAACCTCTGTGAACCTGTCCTCTTGTCTCCCCCAGGCCTCTCCGCGGATGGTGGCGCCAAGCGCCAGGAGCACCTCTCTCGGTTTTCCATGCCCGATCTCAGCAAAGACTCTGGGATGAATGTGTCCGAGAAGCTGAGCAACATGGGCACGCTGAACTCGTCCATGCAGTTCCGCAGCGCCGAGTCAGTTCGCAGCCTGCTGTCCGCCCAGCAGTACCAGGAGATGGAGGGCAACCTCCACCCGCTCAGCACCCCGATCAGGTACAGAGACCTGCAGGCGCACGGAAGGATGCATCAGAGCTTTGATTTCGATGGGGGGATGGCGGGCAGCAAGCTGCCAGGGGCGGAGGGAGTGAGGATCCAGCCCATGAGCGAGCGCACCCGGAGGAGAGCCACTTCGCGAGACGACAACCGCCGCTTCCGGCCCCACCGGTCCCGGCGATCCCGACGCTCTCGCTCTGACAACGCCCTCCACCTGGCCGGCGAGCGCGAGGCCCTCTCTCAGTTAAAGGAGAGACCCCCTCTCAGAGCCAGGGAGGACTATGATCAGTTCGTGCGCCAACGGAGCTTCCAGGAGAGCCTGGGCCAGGGGTCTCGGCGGGACTTGTATGGCCGGTGCCCCCGGACCGTGTCGGACCTGGCTTTGCAGAACGCCTTTGGGGAGCGCTGGGGCCCCTATTTCGCCGAGTACGATTGGTGTTCCACCTGCTCCTCCTCCTCCGAGTCTGACAACGAGGGCTATTTCCTAGGAGAACCCATCCCCCAGCCCGCCCACCTGCGATATGTCACCAGTGATGAGTTACTGCACAAATACAGCTCCTACGGCCTCCCCAAGTCTTCCACGCTAGGTGGCAGGGGACAGTTGCACAGCAGGAAAAGACAGAAGAGCAAAAACTGTATCATTTCTTAATCCGATGGGGGGTCAGGGAGTGGGGGTAGATGGGAACTAAGAATGTAGATTCAGAAACTTGCACTGTTGGAAATTTTAAAGCGCTTTGGGGGTGGGGGGTTCCAGGGAGAGATGAGGGGAGCTCTCCCTTGATGGAGGCAAGGTTACCTATTGACTCCATAGGTAGTCACAATTCTTGGCATGTTGAACATTATTTGCACATTTCACTTTGGAAACGCTGTAGACTCAACAGAGGCCAGGGTTGGTCACCTCCTTCTCCAACCGTTTGTGTTGAGTTGCCTCTGGCAAGATGGCAAAATTGTTTCCTGCTCGCTTATATATATATACATACACACACACACATTATATATATATATATATATATATATATATATAGCCTCTCTGGTTTTCTTCCTTTTAGGACCCTTTTTCCAGTAAGTAATTTGTTTATTAGCCAGGACCCCACACTAAGTTATTTACATGTCCATTGTAAATGCAATGTAAATGAGAGTTCTGATAAAATATTTTTGTATTTTGTAATATCAAAGGAATTTCTATATCGTAGGACTCAGTGGAGCCTTGCATGCACGTCTAGCATTGTCTTTTGAGTAGTATTACAGGGTGGTCCAGGACCACTTTTTTTTTCTTTTTTTCTATACAAATTTGTTACATGTCAGTGAGACCTTTTTCAAAGAATTTTATTCAATTTGGCTTTTTGTGGCTAAAAAAAAAAAAAAAACCAAATTAGCTGTTACACCCAAAGCATTTGATGCTCCATCCATCTTAAGGAGCCATCCTTAAGTCTGTTCCCACCCTCAGTAGAATCTCTTCTCTACAAAGTGATAGTAATTTTTTTTTTTTAATTTATAATTGCCAATGTAACTTCTGCCAATTAGAAAAACCAACCAGTGTCAGTAGACTTCGTGAGAAATGCCATCCCCGCTGGAAACATTGACGTTGCTCACCATTGATCTGTCCTGTGGGGAAAACAAAAGTGACTGTGAGTGGTGCTGTTGTGTGACGTCAGCATGACATTGTTTTGAGTGTGGCTTTATTTCCCGGTGCTCGTTTCCTGGATTGTATTATCCGCTTTCCTTTACCAAGGCAGACAGAACAGCTGCCTTAGCCTGACAACCGGTTGTCCTCAGCGCAAATGAACTTTGGCTTTGGGAAATTCAGGCCAGAAAGGTTCCGAGGGGCTCTGGGAGTGACGGTGCTTTCTAGGTTGTAGGTCATATGTGGAGATGGAGGGCCGCTTCCACCCGCTCAGCACTCATGTCAGGGACACAGACCTGCAGGCATGGAAGGAAGCATCAAAGCTTTGACTTCGAGGGGATGGGAGGCAGCAAACTGCCAGGGCTGAAGGGCACGAGAATCCAGCCCACAGGTCAAGGGTAGAGGCTGGAGGGGAATATGAAGGAAAGTCAGAGCAGAGAAGAACTTCCAGAAATGAAGTATAGGAGAGGTGAGAACCACCTTTGAACACCCCCCGGTGCTGGTGGGGAAAAAAAAAAAAAAAAACCCAGTTTAACTCATTCTCTAATCAGAGTATCTGGGTTGCCCAGAAAGATTGAGCCGCTCAGGAGATTTTGTGTTATGGTTCTGGAAAACAGACGTTGCTGAAAGAGAGGTTTCCATTTTGAACTTTGGGGACCGTCGATCAGATAGAAAATGAGCTCACAAGTGAGTGTGCTTAAAGAAGACATTTAACGGTTGTGTTGTTTATAGTAAAATAAAACCTCCTACCTAGCTTCGGTTAAAAGTGAAGCGCTTGCTTTTACTTCCATTCTCCTCCTTCCCTTCATGGATTGTGGATGAAATAATCCATTGGGGGACCCACCTGTAGTGAGATGTACTGTCAGTGTAGTGTACAGTGTATCTCAGTGGCCATCTGCCATGGTGAGGTGAGCGTGGTCTCTTTTCAGTATAGTAGTTAATATTTTCTAGTGTTTTTTTATGCAGAGGATGTGGAAAGTGGCTTTTTAGACACCATCCCACATGGGTCTGGGGAAGGAAGGCTGTAAAGGATGTGGAAGTGGCACTCCATTCAGGATGTATTAAAATAATTTGCTTTTCAGGTATTTATATGACACTTGTCATTGTCACTGATGTTTTTGAAAAAGCGATGCAAATGTTGGTTGTGGCTGTTTTCCGCATGCTTTCTTCATATCTAAATGCTTCATTAATTATCCAAGCCTCTGGAGAATTAACTCTATTAAGTTTGTATAGTGAGTTTGTAAACTGCTTGGCAAACTGATAAAAGACATAATGTATACCACCACGGTACCAACGTGGCAGGTTTCTGGTAGAAACCGGGCGAGTCCAATTTGGAGTTCTAAGTTTCTGGATTGATGAGAATAGAAAGGCATTTTGGAAAAAGAAGAGAAAGAAAAAAGTAGATCATTTAACTTAGCAAATAACTGAAAATAATGTCTGTCTTCCGTGGCCTGGAATCCGAGGAAAGAAATTCTCCTAGTAAACGTTGTTTTCTTAATCTGTCCTTTTTAGAGTACCTCTTAACATTTCCCCAGTGAGGCTTTGACCACCATCAGCAGAAAGAAGAAAGTGCCCTAGACATGGACAACTAAGTAGTATGCAAAGGGTTGAGAGGAATAAGCAGTTTCAGATCTAGCTGCCCAGGGAGCATCCATCAGCTGAATTAGTCAGAGCTGGAGGTGTGGTGAGATACGAGTCTCGGGGTCAGACAGTGTAAAAAGCAAGATCACCTCCATCTTGTCCACCACTGCAGACGCCGCCTCCCCGCCCCAGATGCAACCAGGCGCCCTATGGAGATTGCTGGTAGAGGCCAGGTGAATCGTCATCGCGAGGATAGAACCTTCAAGGGAATGCCTGAGAGAGAGCAGGTCATCACTGTGTTGGGAATTCTGCCTCTTAGTGATAACTTACACGTAACATCCCAGAATCCCATTCCCTAAAATTCAGCGCATTCCTTTCTGAGGCCGGATCGGATCCTTACCTGATCATCACCAGGAGCTCTTACTTAGTCAAGCTTTCCTCCACGGCTGGGGCTTGCAGTCACCTCTTCTTCGATCATCATTTCATCTTTAATAGACTGTGTTTAGAAAACTATATCTTTTCCCTCTTTATTTTCTTCTCTCATGCTTTGGTTTGGTTTTTCTTCTTACCTCTCCTCGTATTGATCTTCTTATCTTTTGGATAAAACCACACTTTAGCATTCATTTTGTTTCCTGTTGCTACTCAGTTCATTGGCAACAAAACTGGCCCTTTCCCAAGTTAGAAGTCAGTGACAGTTTTCTGAATGGCCCTGCCAGTGCATATCAACCTTGATAGTATGAGCAAGTTTCTTAGCAGGCTGGTGGCATTCAGGTAGCCTTCCATCTGTCATAAATCCCAGAGTTCTGGGATTTCTACCAAGTGTGAAGGTAAGTGAGGTCAGGGAAACCAAAAACATACTTCTCAGTTTTTGCCAATGTTCAAGGGCAGGGGTAGTTTTTAAAGTTGGTTGTTTGACCCCGTCCACCTATATTCACCTTCTATTCACCCTCTGCCAGCCCCACAAACAAGCAGTTTGTCATTTCTCATGTGGGAACTGCGAGTAGCTCTTTTTCTTTCCCTTGTCCCATTCTATAGGATGTTTCTTCAATACAAGATCATATTTTCCTCTTCTGCAACAGCTTTCTGCTTCTTGGGTACCACTAGCCATTGTTGAGTTCAGGTGGGGGTGTCTCTACCCTACCTATACTGTGGGCAGATAGAACCAGATAGAACCCTTCAGAGAGCATGGATGCAGCCTCAGAAATCTTTGCAACACTCTAGCCAGCCAGGACCAGTTGATCCGAACTGATTTCATTTGTCTGATAACAAATCTTACTTGTGAACTGACTCTCCCTTGTGTTTCTACCCTGGACTCTTTTGCCATTTTCCCAAAACAGTTCACCAGCTATTCAGGAAGCATCATCCATAAATCACTGTGTGATGCCAATCCCTGTGCCCCTGTATTGCAGATGCTAAAGGAGGCTGACTTCTTTAGGCTAAACAGAAACAAATCTCTTTGGCCTCCTTTTCCATTTTTGGATTCTTGGCCAGTTATGAGCAATCTGTGTTTGCCATTTTGCAGAGGTAAGATAAGAGTCTGTCCCATTCTTTTCTAGTCCCACCTTCTAACAAAGAACAGCACAAATACTTAAATTCCAAGGAGAAGTGCTTGGAAGTGCTCTTTGCATATTTCTCTCTAACAGAAACCAGATGCTAATGCATAAGAAGGAGGATCTATGTTTGACAAAGGAAAGTGGATGATGAAATCAGTCATCTGAGGATTTCATGCCAGAAGGGTTGCTATCAGCAACTGTTTAGCACCTTCAGGGCTTTGAAAAGGACTCTGCGGACAGCATTCCAGGTACAGAACTCAGCCAAGCCTCCTCTGCCAATCTTGAAGGCAGTTCCAGATTGCTGCCTTTTGAGGTATGTTTCTTAAAGCATGAGAGACATGGAAATGAGAGTTTTGTCTTGCCTCCAGTGGTCAGTCCCTTTGGGGCCTCAGCTGACACCAAAGCCTGTTTGTCTGACCACTCGGAAGCAGTCATCAAGGTTAGAGTTAAAAAGGTTGCGGTCTTTTTCCATTTTCTCAAAATAGAAGTCCCTTCAATGCAAGACTCCCAGAAAGTGTGACTTACTGTTGGGGGCTGTATTAGTTTGTAAGCTTACTTCCTGCTTATAGCTTTCCCCAAACTAGCTTTTCCCAACAGGAATCTAACATTGTGTTAGAAATTACTTCTGTGGTTTAGATACAGAATCCATGAGGGGGTGGGGGGAGTGTCTTATTCTATCCTGAGAGTTTTGAGATGTCCCTCACCCTACCGAGTATTTGGCCATTGATGTTCCATAGGTCGCTGACCAGGCCTTTTTAAATTTTTCAGAGAGAGTTACTCAAGCCTTTCTAGTTAATTTCCATGTTTCTCCATAAAGTATTTGGTTCTATCCTGGACCCTGACTTCGCATTCTAAGGCCTATGGGTCCTCCTTTTTCCCTAGCAGATGAGGACCTCAGCAGTTCTGCTCCTAAACGCATTCTTTCCTGTACAGGATCATTTTGTCCATCTTCTGCTTTAATTCCAAGCGCATAAACAAAACCTCAAAGGGCCTGAGAAGGTAAGGCACACCAGAGTCTGTGTTGTGTGTCGGGTGTCGAGCTATTTGTTAAGAAGGTCTGCAGTGGACCTTTGGTGTGGGCTCTGCCAGAGACTGTTGTGAACACTTTGCTTGAGATCCGTGCCCTGTGAAATGGATATGATGTTTTACTGATGTCTGTAATACATTTGTAAACTTCCAATAAAATTTGAATAAAAGAAATGTTGCCGTTCTTCTCAGTCTTCCATTGCTTTCCAGGTTTTTGGAAGTCTTTGCCTTTGAGCATCTCAGCAAAAGAATAGAGAAGCTGCAGATGTCAGGAGAGGTGAGATTTGCTATGAAAGATGAACGTGATTGTTCAGATCAGGATTTCTCAACCTGGGCACTATCTGCATTTTGGTCCAGTCCATTCTTTGTGGCATAGGACCATCTTGTGCATAGTAGGATGTTTATCAATATTGCTGACCTCTACTTAGTAGATGCTAGTAGCACCCTGCCCCAAGTTGTGACAACTAAAAATGCTTGCACACACCACACCCATTAGGGTATTTTTTAAAAAACGAAGAAGGAAAAAGAAACAAGTATGGGCATGGATGGGGAGAAACTGGAACACTTTTGCACTATTGGTAAAAATATAAAGCAGTTCATCTTCTGTGGAAACAGTATGGGAGTTCCTCAAAAAAATTAAAAAACAGAACTACCATATGATCCAGCTATTCTGCTTCTGGATATATACCCAAAATAATTGAAAACTGGGCTTCAAAGAGATAATCAGTACACCCGTGTTGATAGCATTATTCATAATAGTTAAAAGAGGCAACCCAAATGTCCACTGATGATGAATGGATAAGCTAAATGTGATCCAAACATACAATGAATTGTTCTTCATCCTTTAAAAGGAAGGAAATTATGACACATGCTGCAACATGGAGAAACTTGAGGACCCTAAGCTGAGTGAAATAAGTCAGTCACAGAAAGATGTGTGCAATTCTGCTTTTATAAGCTACCTAAAGTAGTTAAATTCGCAGACACGAAGTGAAAAGATGGTCACCTGGGGCTGGTAAGAGCTCATGGGAAGATCTTGAGTATACATTTTCTGTTTCAAATTCTGGAGATTTGTTGTACAGCAATGTAAGTGTACTTACTACTGAACTGTACATTCAACAGTGGCACATTTTATGTTACCTTTATTTTACCATGATTTAAAAAAAAAAAATCTCTACCCTTCGCTGAGTGTCCCCTGAGGACAAAAAGCACTGCTGGTTGAGAACCACCAATTAAAATGCTTTGTATCTTCTTAGTATCTTCATTCCTTGAGGATTCTTGAAACTGACTTCAACCCTGGGCCACACAGTTAATTTTCACTTATTAGCAGGAATTGAAACCAGCAGATGGCTGAAAATATTTGTATTTGCTTCTAAGCAAATAATAAGTGGATTGTGTGAAGAGTTCTATGCATGGATGTTTTCTGGTTAGGATGCTGTTAATACTGTCTGGGAGCCAAGTCCAAAGCAGCATGTAAATTAGATTTCCCCATGTCTGATTCACAACATTTGGGAGCTGCTGGATACTGCAATATTGTTTATTCATTCACTCAGCAAATGTTATTGAGAAGCCTGCTCTGTGCTGGGCACTTAGAAAACAGCAGTATATACAAAGCAAAGATTCCTATCCTAAAGAAGTTTGTGTACTTGACTTTCTACTAGATGAGAAATCTGAAACAGTAAGTAGTCCCACCCACCCTAAGCACGAGGACTTGGGAGCTGCAGATGGGGGTTATTACAAGCCCTTCTGAGAGCCTTCGGATGAAGGCTTTAGAGATGGCAGTGGCCGTGTTAGTTCTGCTCACACACCCTCCTGGGGAGCGTGGCCATCAGGCAAGCATGGTTTCACTATATGAGCCCTGTCTTCCTATGCCTCAGCAAAATGATAGGAATCAAGAACGGCAGCCAACCCATAATCTGTGAGTGACCTAGCATGACATGGTAAAGTGGACCAGTCGGATTTTCTCTCTTAAGAAGGTAAATTAAATTGCGTGTAAATTGGCACAGCCACTATGGAATACAGTATGGAGGTTCCTCAAAAAACTTAAAATAGAGTTGTCATATGATCCTACAATCCCACTCCTGGGCATATATCTGGAGAACATTGTAATTTGAAAAGACAGATGCTCTGCAGTGGTCATTGCAGCGCTGTTTACGATAGCCAAGACTTGAAAACAACCTAAATGTCCATTGACAGAGGAATGGATAAAGAAGGTATGGTATACACTGCTATAAAATGGATAACCAGCTGTGTGGCACATGGACCTATTGTGTAGCACATGGAACTCTGCTCAAGGTTACGTGGCAGCCTGGATGGGAGGAGAGTTTGGGGGACAATGGATAAGTGTATGTACATGACTGAGTCACTTCGCTGTTCACTTGAAGCTATCACAACATTGTTAATTGGCTACACTCCACTATGAAATAAACAGTTAAAAAGAGAAACTGTGGGGACAATTCACAAATCGTAATCAAATTTTGCTACTAAATGAAATTTAAGTAATGCAATTTTAAAAAGTGTGGTATCTATATAGAATAAAATATTACTCAGCCATAAGAAAGAGTGAAATAATGTCATTTGCAGCAACGTGGATGGACCTAGAGATTATCATACGAAGTGAAATAATTTAGACAAAGACAAATACCATATAATTTCACATGTGGAATCTAAACTATGACACTAATGAACTTATCTATGAAACAGACTCATCGATGTGGAGAGCAGACTTGCGGTTGGCAAGATGGAGGGAGGATGGATTGGGAGTTTGGGATAAGCAGGTAAAAACTATCATATATAGAATGGATGAACAACAAGGTCCTATTGTATAGCACAGGAAAGCATATTTAATATCCTGTAATAAGCCATAATGAAAAAGAATATGAAAAATGTGTGTGTGTATATGTATGTATGTGTAACCGAATCACTTTCTGTACAGAAATGAACACGACATTGTGAGTCAACTATACTGCAATAAAATGAAAACAAAAATTCCAAGAGGCAGTGGAGGTGAAGCTAAGAGAATATGTCAGGAGAGTGGGCTGGTGGGGTCAGGTCAATACACATCACGATAAAATGAAGGATATGAAGGATGAGGAAGTAGAAGACGAGGAAAGCAGTAGAAGATGAAGAAAGCAGAAGCTCCAGCTGAGAACAGGTCCAAGAGCAAAGATGGGTACGAGCACAGAGATGTGCAATGACCCCCAGGAACTGGTCCCCACGACTCCCTCACCTCCACCCACGCGCCAGTTCCTTTCTTGGAGGTGCTGCTCTAGGATTTTGGTCCTTCACACACTCCCTGTGTTTATGTAGTGTTACATTACATATCTGCACAAGCTGCTCTTTGCACTCAAGTGTCCCTCGCAACCCTGATTCAGCCATGAAGGATGAATTCTGCCAGCTACAACACCTTTTGTTTTGCCCCACTCCCCTTTTGTTTCCAGTCCCATCTCAACCACTTGCTAGTTGTGTCATTTTGGGAAATGTCCACATCCTCTCTGTGTCTTGGGTTTTATCTAACAAACGTGAGCATAGTGGGATTGTCATTTAGGTTTATTGGAATAATGCACATGAAGCTCTTGGCACTGTGTCTGCCATTGTAAGAGCTTGAAATGTGTTAGTGGTGGTTCCCGGTGGTGGTGGTTGCTGCTGCCCCCGTTTTTACTACTACTGTCCCACCCAAAGAGAAAGGATGGCAGAAACTGGATATCATTAGTATCTTGTCTGAGAGTGTTCATTGTCTTCTAATGTAAGCATTTAATAGGATTTTGCAACACCCCAGAAAGGCCTGAATCTTGAGAACAGTTAAGAAATGCCTGCAGAGTTAATTCAATAATGCAAGTCTCCCACAGAGGTTCTGATTCACTGGATCTGGGGTAGAACCCCAGAATCTGCTTTTAAAAAATTACTTACGTTTGGCTGCACTGGGTCCTCATTGCTATGTGCAGGCTTTCTCTGGTTGTGGCGAGCAGATTCTCATTGTGGAGCGCGAGCCCTAGGCGCATGGGCTCAGTAGTTGTGTTGTTCAGTCGCTAAGTCGTGTCCAACTCTTTGTGACCCCACGTACTGCAGCACACCAGGCTCCTTGGTTCTCCACTATCTCCCAGAGTTTACTCAAATTCATATCCATTGAATCAATGACGCTATCTAACCATCTTATCCTCTGCTGCCCCAGTAGTTGCGATGCAAGGGCTTAGAGGCTCCATGACATGTGGAATCTCCTGGACCAGGAATCAAACCCAAATCCACTGCATTGACAGATGGGTTCTTAACCACTGACCCAGCGGGGAAATCCCAGAATCTGCTCCTTCAGCATGACCCTCCATTTCAGTCTGATGTAGCTAGGGACAGGTCTCCCAAGCCCACCCACTCCTAAAGAAGCTGAGTCATAAGCCCTTTGGTCAGGAAGGAGAGATCTGAGCCTGGCATTGAGAATCTAGTTTTGAAGGCTCTCAGGTATATATTCACTCTTGCCTAGGAGTGACAGTCTTCAGAAAAAGAAATTTAGTTTAACTGGCTTTACTTTTTCTAAGAGATATATATCACTGTATATCAAAGAGAGATGTGGAGTGATGCACAGCATTGAAGAAGAGGGTGGGCTTGTTATGGAAAGTGCGGTCTGGCTGCTCATTACTCAAAAACCTATACTTGAGACGCTAGGTTGGTGGGAAGGAAAGTTTGCTTTATTTAGGAGTCTGGTAATAGCAAGGGGAAAGGGCAGACGTGTCCAAAGGCTGAATCCTCCACTCCCCCACCCCCGCCCCGACAAAGAGTGGGCAAGAGTTTTAGAGGGGAGTTTCAGGGGTGTACAGGCACAGGCAGAGACAGCGCCGATGAAATTGGTCATCGGTGGTTTGACCAGCGTCATCTTGATTCAAGTAAATTAATCTTCAGTTCCAGGGTCAGTTTGTTTCCATTTGTCTGAGGCCAGTTCTCAGAATTGTGGCAGCTTATGTCATGGCGACAGTCTGGTCATCAGGGTGTTAGCATCTTCCACCTAGTGGGAGTTTCATTATTTACAGAGCAGCTCAAAGGATATGGCCCAGAATAGTGTCTATAGCCATTGAGGAGGAACTAAAGGTTCTTGATTTTGCTTAACAAGTAAACTATTATTTTGTCTCATTTGACTATTTTCCTTTGTGTCTGCTTTTTCTCACTTCTCTGGTTAATTTTATTCTTTGACCAAGGTTTTTTGTTTTTGTTTTTCTTTCTAACAGACACAAGACAGGCAGAGGGCGTAGGGATGGGAGTGGAGAAGGACTTTAGGGTCCTGCTCTGTTTCAAGCTAATTGTAAAATGCCGTCTAACAATTATGTTACGATTAGAGAATTGCTACTCTTGGCTCATGTAGCCAGTGGCTTTCACAGATCAAAATTACCTAGGTAGGTTATTAAATATCCAGAGTCCCTGGCCCCGTCCCTAGAAAGTCTGATTCAGCAAAACCTGGGAAACTGAATTTTTCATAGACATCTAGGGGTCTGAGAAGACCTGTTAGGAAAAACTGCTCTGAGCCTCTCTCGTCATGGAAAATCCTTCATCTCCTATGAGTGAGCCCTTCTGTGCTAAATGCACCCAGCCTGTGTGACAGAGTCTCAGTCTGGAAGGGTCTGCTTCTCAAATGTTCATTCATCATATGTGAAAAGTACACAGGTTTCCTAACGGCCCAGAATGAAAAACATCAGCCTCTTTGGAAAACCAGTGTCAGTGTCACTTCTAACCACAGCTGGTTTTATCTGAGAGAGATGTCCAGGCAAGACACCAAGAAATAAACCTTATGAGAAGATGCAATAGAAAAATAATCAAAGACAAACACAGGCTAAACTTTAGCCAGAAATGGTTAAGCCATTAAATGACACAATCATTCTCAGCAGGAGAACAGATTTCTCAACAAAATACTAGCAGATACTTGTTTTCCTGCTAGGCTGGCTGATTCTGGAGATAACACAGATCATCAGGGTTGATCTGTTTTTATCAGATCACAGTTGATGGGCAGCTTTGTACCATTAACACAGAAGTTAGCAAACACAGGAGACTGTAAGTACCAGAAAGCGATCCCAATAACTAGAGGAATTTGGACCATAAAAGGCAATCATCTCAGGCCACATTCTTTGGAGTTTAGGTGGTTGAAGCTTACTTCAAAGGAACTTGAGCATAATGGAAAGAGACAGAGAATTTATTTGAAGAGGACTATGTGTCTTGAAAGAATCGAGGGCAGCCCCTTCCTGAGAACCTGGAACCAGGAAGAAGAAAGCTACAAACCTTAGAAAAAGAATTTTATCCCAATTTTTAAATATCTTTTTCCCTTCAGTTGTCTTGATTGGCCCAACTTGAGTCACATGCTCATTCCTGGTTGAATCAACTGTTGGAGGAGGTTGGGTGACTCCTTAATGCCAGCATGCTGGTCAAGTGCTAGTTCTTGTGGGTAAGGAAAGAGTTTTCAGAGAAAGTCATGGGCTGGACAGACACACCAAAATGTACCTCCTGTAATAACTCTCTTAGTAAGATCCCACGGGGAGGAACCAGGATTGTTATCTATTGATTGTATTTTTAAACAGCTGGGTACACCATACTTACTGAATTGGAGCTACCATCTCAAGTGAAAGTTTTTACCATTCTCCAGACCTATGCCTCCAATTGGCCTAGCCTTAGTGAGGTATTGCATTCAAAGAAGCACAATTCAGGAACCAAAAAATATCAATCAGTATTTCAAACCTGTACTATCTCTGAAGGAAATTGTTAGAGGAAGCACACTGGCTGAAACCGCCCACCCTGGCCAGGCACCATAGTAACTATTTGCGTGAGCTGTTTTATGACAGGAGGTCCTGGTAAGGAACACGGAACTAATAAGCCTCCACCAACCAGAAAAGTTCAGGAAAGGTCAAAAGGAGACACCACCTGTCTGATCGCCTCCCAGAATCCTTCTCTCTGGCATCCATCTTGGCTGAACAAGGCGTGCACCACCAGGAAGGACTCAGAGTCAGAATGATTGGCTAAGGACAACCGGAAACTAATCCCATCACCATAAAACCCGAGACTGCAAGCCATGTGACAGAGCTGTTCTCCTGGGTTCCCTTACCCTCCTGCTCTCCACCCGGGTGCCCTTTCCCAATAAAATCTCTTGCTTTGTCAGCAGATGTGTCTCCTCGGACAATTCATTTCCGAGTGTTAGACAAGAGCCCTGCTTTGGGCCCTGGAAGGGGTTCCCCCTTCCTGCAACAAAATGGCAAAGGAGGAGATGAATTTTTTAATGCATAGCAAGCATCTTAAAATTCTCTGTCTGCGTGGCTGCCCCCTTATTACTCTGTACATGGATGCCAGCTTTTCCCACCAGTCCGTGCTTGCACCTGAAACATGCCCTGAACACAGACTTCCTGTCCTGTAGTCTCTGTCCCCTCTCCTGCTCTTTGCTTTACAAACCCGTCAGCTGCTCTGCCCTTCTTCATGTGTCCCTTTGCTTTACTAAGCATCCAAACTCCCCGCATGCTATGCAGTCCCTGATACTAGATGCAAAGTTTCTCTAAAATTGCAGGACCACAGTGGTCTTTTCATCTGACTTCATCGACTGTATGAATTCCATGCAACTGGTGGCCTCAGACCAGGTAAGAGGATGACTCTGAAAGTCACTGCATCTGTTCTTATGGTCAGGGCCCGTAACCCAGGAAACCTTAATCGTCAGGCCAGGTCTCATATCGGACACTTCTCTGTCTGCAGCTCACTTTGTCTCAGATGTCCAGACACAAACACACAAGCCATGAGTGCTGGAAAGCACTGCATAGTGTGCATACGATGAAAAAACAGCATTAAAGTCCAACTAAGTGATCATTCCACACCACCCCCCGCACAGTCTGCCTTGCATCTAGCCCTTCAGACCTGCCGTTCCGTCCACTTACAACTCGTACGTCCCTGCCTACCTTCCCTGTCCTACCTATTCTTGACCTACCTGACTACTCCTCATTCTTCAGGGCTCAGCTCACCCCTCATCCTCCAGAACGGTCCCGGCCACGTGGAAATACATGTCTCTGCCTCGGGCTCCTTGGGACTTGTGAGTTTATGCTTTTTCCCCATTTCAGCCTGTAGCCCACAAGAGCCTGGGCATCCTAGCTATTTTTGCAGCCTGTTCCTCTGGGGCCTAACATAAAGTAGAGCCTCAAAAAATATTTTGAAGGACTATTAAAAGGAAGATTCCTAGAAATTCCTGATTGAGTACATTAAAAGGGAGAAGGGAAAGCAGAGCTCAGCCTTCTACACTTGGATGTGTGCATTGCCTCCGCGGCTTCACTTTCCTTCTAAGATGAACACTCCTATCTTCTGGATGCTGAGTTGCTGCAGGGCAAAATTTCACTCAAAGCTCCCTGTGGCTGTGATCAGGTTTGCATTACTGAATTTCCCCCCAAATTTTTTTTCTTTAAAAAAAAATCCTCTAAGCATAGTGTTTTCCAGTTTCAAAAAGTAATAATATCCTTGGACTCCACAAGGAAGCTATCAACATTTCAAGTACTGTCAGCTCAAAATGCAAAAACCCAAGTTAAGAGTTCATGCCACGGAATTATAATCAGTTTATGATTTAATGAAACAATGATCACTAGGAAGTGAAGGTTTAAGAACAGGCAAATCTATATTGATCTGGAAAATGTTCCCCAGGAATAAACTTATATTAACAAATGGGATAAATTATCATATTTCAGTATTCTTCTTTCATGGGTCGAGTGCTAATTACATGACTGTTGTTGATTAGAAAATATGTCTGAACAAGCCTGGACAGAACCAGGGCACACTTAGTAGATAATAGAAATCTGCAAGTGAATTAGAAGTAAATGAGATGGTACGGTCCTTAATAAAAGCCCCAGTGGCAGAAGAAACACAGAGAAGGAAATTGATGGTTTCTATCCAGTAACAAAAAGTGAATCTAGCAAAAGCAAATGTTACTCTGATTTTTCAGGTGCAATCAACTGTGCTTATTGTAAACAAGATCCCGGTGGACAGAGGTTTGCAAAGGCATACATTCAAAAGGTAGGTGATGCTACTGTCATAAGACTTTTAGAGGCATTGAAACCAGTTTAATTCTTCTACAATCTAGAGTTTTCTCTCATCTCTCTTTACTGAGGTGGAAAAACAAACCTTACCCGCTAAAAAAGTACAAGTGAAGAGGAAGTTTTCCTGACCTGTAAGAGAGATCAAAGGGCTCTGAAAAGTGAAAGTGAAAATCACTCAGTCATGTCTGACTCTTTGTGACCCCCACGGACTATACAGCAGCACAGGAATAATAACGAACACCTACAAATGACCAGTCCATGGAATTCTCCAGGCCAGAATATTGGAGTGGGTAGCCTTTCCCTTCTCCCAGGGATCTTCCCAACCCAGGGATCAAACCCAGGTCTCCCACATTGCAGGCAAATTCTTTACCAGCTAAGCCACAAGGAAAGCCCAAGAATACTAGAGTGGGTAGCCTATCACTTCTCCAGCAGATCTTCCTGACCCAGGAACTGAACCGCGGTCTCCTGCATTGCAGGCAGATTCTTTACCAACTGAGCTGTCAGGGAAGCCCGAAGGACTCTGAGGTCAACACTAAATTCCTCTGTCCTAGAAACAGGGAGAACTAACTGTATTCCTTTCATTTCCTACTTATTCCCAGATTGAGAGCCCAGGAAGAAAATTGTCTCATTTATTTGCAAAATCTATCCTATAATCTCATCTATCAACTGTTTCAAAGTTGTTTTTCAGTTCTGCAGAATGATGATTCAGGGGGCATTTTGTGTAAAGAATAGGTGTGGTTGAGATGTGTGATGCTCACTGAATAGCCGTGTGTTGCCTCCTACATCCCTGCCCCTGAGCAGTGCGTGGGGTCATGTGACTAGTACTGGTCAGAGAACTGAGGGAAAGTGAGGTGTCACCCCTAGGCGTTTGCCTGCAACCTCACCACGGTGACCAGGATGCCCAGGGTGAGACGCTGAATCACTGGATGGGAGCAGACCAGAGCCCTGAGTCACTGCACAGAAGACATGCCTAAGCAGCCTTGTTTCAGTAAGGAATACCGCTGGCCCTTGAGCAACTTGAAGCTCCAACATGGTACCCAGTTGAAAATCTGAATGTAATTTATAGTGGACTCTGGAATCTGTGCTTTCTCCATATCTGTGCTTCCTCTGGACCTGAGATTCTGCATCCATAGATTCAACCTTCGATGCTGTAGTACTGTGGTATTTACTACTGAAAACAAACCGTGTATAAGTGTATCCGCATAGTCCAGACCCGAGTTGTTCAAGGGTCAGCTGAACACCTTTGTTTATTAAACTGTGGAGGTTTCAGTATTAGTTTGTTGCTATAGCAATACTCAGCCTGCTGCGACTAATACATGGGAACCAATTTAATCCTCTCAAGAGTCCTCCTTGCCTAGACCATCTAGTCATGTGAGTTATTTCATGACCACTAGAAGTTCTGAAGGCCATAGGGCCAGTGTTTTGGTTGTTTCTTTTTTGACTTGCTTGCTTTGGTTTCATTACATTGTTTGACTAGTTACAGCCTCGGTCCACAGCAGTGGCCTTGGAGAACTACAGTCTATGAGACCATAAGCTCCAAGCCATTGCACACCTATGTATTTTTCTCACCAGTGTATTCACACATGCTAAGCTAAATGTGTGTATAAAGTAGGTGCCTCCCAATGATTTATTGGATGAAAAGAATAAAAGAATAAATGTAAGAATTTAATGACTCATACAGAGATTATCCAGACTGCATGAAGCCCCCATCACCCAAAATACTGCCCTTGAAAAACCGGAAAAGACCTCCCCCTTCATACAAAGACAGAATCTGTGGGAGAAAATCACTGAGCTGGATTCGACCTCCTGTGTGTTATTATTCTAGGATTGGAGATGAAGCAATGAATAAGTCAGATAACCTTCCTGCTCTCTTGAAACTCTGCTTTTCTTCTGTCAAATTTTCAAGCCGAAATTTGGCCAGTGGAAAGAAAATATTCTAATCATCTAGTTATCTGAGTTATCTAGTAAGAAAAATAAGACATGGCAGAAGGTTCAAGTCCCCCCTCAGTATGTTAACTCCTCAACCCTCCCTTTCCCAGAGCCCGTAGCTACTCACCAGTCTCCTTGCTTCACCATCACTTCTGGGGCTCCCCCTGGAAATTCCCACCACCCTGTTTCTTACTTGAACTGAGGATATGACCCCTACCCATCTCCCTTGCCAAAACTCATCCTTCAGAAAAGCTGTTTCCTCCTCTGAGTTTCTCTTGCTCTCCTCCTGGGTCAGCATCCCGTAGTTTCCTTTTTAGTCAGTGGTTTCAGACATCGCTTGCTAGCCTGTCCTGTGTTAAACATCTCCAGTCTGGGTCAGTACTGTGAGTGCTTTTGAAAGAGTCAGTGACTCTGCAAAGAGATGCTCCCAAGTGTCCTACCTAAAGCGCGCACTTCGATGGCCCAGTAACTCGAGAGAAAAAGTCTGCTTCCTCCATCTGGTCCTCAGAGTATCGTCTGGGACCACACAGAGCAGTGTCCGAGCAGTGCTCTGTGCTCAGACGGCAGCAGAAGTGCCCAGCCGCCCACTACCCCTCCTGCCAGCGCTCTGTACCTCCTGACCCCCCGCCCCGACCTGGTCACCACACGGCTGTGAATACGGAGCTGACCATCCTCAAGGGGATGGGATGGGAGGAAATTCTCCAGAATCCAGTCCTGCCTTCGTCCCTTCTAGAGTCTCAATTGCTAGGCCAGTGTTTTGAGTAGACCCAACCTCACACATGAGGTTACACATGTTCCCGTGAAAGGAGTCTCTCACATCATCAGGGCGGCCCTCCTCCTCCTTCCAGTTCTTTGTTTTGCAAATTAATGCCATATGCACCATCTTTTGAATGATTTTTTCAAAAAACTGAGGCAAACCCTAATGTTCATAGCAATAGACAAGATATTATTTATGTATCATTTACAATAACTTAAACAACTAAAATATAGATGCAACTTAAGTATCCATCAACATTTGAATAGAGAGAAAGATGTGGTGGTATGTATGTACATATATATATGCACGTGCACACACACAATGGAATAATACTCAAACATTAAAAAGAACGGAATTTTGTCAGTTGCAACAACATGGATGGACCGGAGGGCATTATGCTTAGAGAAATAAGTCAGACAGAGAAAGACAGTAGGAAAATCAACTTGGAACCAACCAACAGATGAAGTATTTGACTGGTACCATTCAGATGCTTCTATGGGCTTCCCTGGTGGCTCTATGGCAAAGAATCTGCCTACCAATGAAAGAGACACAGATTCAATCCTTGGGTCAAGAAGATCCCCTGAAAAAGGAAATAGCAACCCTCTCCATTATTCTTGCCTGGGAAATCCCATGGACAGAGGAGCCTGTAGCCATGGCTTCAGTCCATGAGGTCACAAAAAAGTCAGACATGACTTAGCAACTAAACAACAACAATTCAGATGCTTCTGGGGACCTAGGGTCTTTTAAAAGGAAACAATGCACACATTTAGACTGCTCACATTTTATATCTTGGCTCTGCCTTTTGGCAGCTCTGCATCCTTGGGCATGTTTGTCTCTCTCTCTATGCCCCAGATAGAAAAAAAGATGTAACATGTAAGAGGCCAAGAGCAGTTCTCCTCTGCTAAGAAGGGAAATGAAACC
Organism: Cervus canadensis; assembly: GCF_019320065.1. Lineage (NCBI taxonomy): Eukaryota > Metazoa > Chordata > Mammalia > Artiodactyla > Cervidae > Cervus > Cervus canadensis. The sequence continues at coordinate 22,383,599 of NC_057407.1, forward strand.
CAAGTGTAAATGAATAAATGAAACCCAAGTAGGCTGAGTCAAAGAAAGAGATGGGTTAACTTGGTTGACTGCAGTTACTTTTCCTTCCAGCCTGACCCCCATCAATATCCTTCTTTTTTAGGTGAAATTCATCACCCAGCTCCCAAGCCTAGAACCCAGTTCTGCTGGGGGAAGTGATGAGATGTCAAGTGAGAACAGGAGGTCCCTCTGACATGCTGCTTGAACTCCAGGCGGGACATGGTTCCGTTAACTCTCCCAGGGGAACACCACATTGCTTCCTCTTGCTCTCTTCCAACAGAGACGATCTGGGAAAGGAAAAGGACCAAGTAAGTAATCAAGCCTTTGGATCCGATCCATATGACATCCTACCTGTGATTCCCAGAGAGATTCAAAGTTGGCAGTTCTGGGGCCAGTCCTTATTTACACCATTTCCCGATGGCACCTTCTGACTGGTCTTTGGCAAGTACAAAAGAAAGTTTACTTTGGGACAGCCCCAGTGGTCCAGGAGTTAAGACTCAGCACTTCCTCTGCAGGGAGCACAGGTTCAATACCTGGTCAGGGGACTGAGATCCCACATGTCTCACAGTGCAGCCAAAAAAAAAGTTGACTTTCCTCTCTTAAAAACTATTTATGTTTCCAACACTATGTCTAATAACTTTAATGTCTTTTAATAATTGTTGTTGTTTAGTTGCTAAGTTGTGTTCAACTCTTTGTGACCCTATGGATGGTATCCTGCCAGGCTCCTCTATCCATGGGTCTTTCCAGGCAAGAATACTGGAGTGGGTAGACATTCACTTCTCCAGGGGATCTTCCCGATCCAGGGATCGAACCCGTGTCTCCTGCATTGGCAGGCAGATTCTTTACCACTGAGCCACCCAGGAAGCCCCTCCTTTTAATGATTACACTTATACAACTGAAGTAGTCTTTAGTTGGGGACCTGGTAGAATGTCAGAGCTTTGGGTAAGTGTCTTCCTGGGCCGTGGGGGTCAGACCACAGCACTGAGGGTGAGGCTGGGGCAGTGCTTCCCCTGAACAGAATGAATGGCTTCACTGCTAGTTGACTTTGAGGGGAAGAGAGAACTTTCTTCACAGTGAGGCTGGGGGGGACTAGGGCCAAGATTGTGAGGCATGGAGAAATTCCAGGAATGGCTGAGCTGTCTGGCTTTATCAGGCAGTGATCATGCATGACCCATGAGGACCCTAGTTTCAAGGAAATAGAACGTGAATGGTGCCCCATAGAATTGTGCAACAAGATGGCCCCATGCCAAACAAGACAAACACTGGCTCAGTGGGAGACCTGGGATGGACTTGGGTTTATGCCTAAGTTGAGGGGCCTGACCTATAGTCATGCATGGGCTGACGTGGTAGAGAAGAAACCATCTTCCTCCCATTGCTGTGGTCAGACTGGGTGAAGACAGAGAGCAGGGCACTAAGGCCAACAGCAGGAGTGGCCCCTGGGGTACATGGTCAACATGAAGCCAGCTCTTACTTCTGGAAGAGGTGGCAGGTGCCCAGGGAAGTGAGTGAATGAGGCAGAAATTAATGTCTTTTGGTTTCATAGGGCAGGTATTACCTCTGAGCAACCAGACATCTGACTGTGGTTGATTAATATGCTTCTTGGACATCTAGGGTGAACAAGGGAGATGGGCTCAGGTGGGCAGGCAGGGACAAGGAGTCGTCGTATTTTGGAGCATCAGTGTGTGGTGACAATGTCTGTACCCCTGGGTCGGGACTGGGCATCCCAGTTACATGTGGTTCTGTTGGTTTGTTTCCTGTGGAGGGAAAAGTGATCAAATGGTTATGGATTTTAGATTTGCTTATCTGTGTAAAAAAAAAAAAAGAAACTTGTGACTTTTATGAAGATGTCAAATTCTAGTTTTTTGTAAATTGCAGTGGTGTGAATTTTGATGCCCAAAAAGATCTGTCCAAGTCTTACATCCAATACCTGTGACTATGACCTTCTCAGTAGAGGTCTTTGCAGATAGAATTAAGGATCTCCAGATGACATCATCTGAAATTTAGAGCAAGCTCTAAATCAGGTGACTAGTGTTCTTACAAGAGAAAGGAGAGAGATACAGAGAGAGACATACAGATGGAGAAGACCCTGTGAAAATGAAACAGAGATGGGAATAAGGTGGCCACAAGCCAAGGAATTCCAGGAGCTGCCGGAAACTGGAAGATGTATGGAAGGATCCTTTCAAGCTTGCACAGGGAGCATGGCCCTGCCAACACCTTGATTTTGGACATCTGGCCTCCAGAACTGTAAGAGAAAAAAGTTCTGCTGTTTTATACTGCTTGGTTTGTGATAATTTGTCACAGCAGCCTCAGGAAACTAATGCAAGCATATTCAGTGTTTGCTGGTATTAAGTGAAAACTGAGTCATGGTTCCATGCCCCTTTCTCTAATGGGAGATTCTCGAAACCCAGTCAAAGCAAGTGGCTGATTCATTTAATGCTGTTCTGAGGCAGCAGTTCTTAAACTCAAATGAACATCAGAATCCAGAGGCCCATTAAGACAGATTACCACCCCACCACCCCCGAGGTTCTGATCCAGGAAGTCTGGGATGGGGCCTAAAAATCTGAATTGTTGACAAGTTTCCAGATTCTGGTGCTGCTGCTAGTTTGGAACCACACTTTGAGAACCACAGAGTTAAAGTTACAGGCTCCACACCAACCCCACCACCACACTCCTCAAAGGGAGTGCTTCTAATTTTAGAAACTAGTGGAAATTTGCGGGGAGGCATTCCACTTGAGAAGAAAGATTTAAAGAATAAAACCCGCTTTTTTATTTCCTGTGGTTTACAGTGGGTCAGAGTTATAAATCAAAGACACAAAAGGTATTCTATTATAAGCAATTTTGCCTCTTTCCCCAATCAATCCCTGCCATATTCCTCTGAGTTTAGGCAAGTGTATGGACTGATCTGGTGCTTAGTAGGTGGCACATTTGAAGTCCCTGGGGAGTGGTGAATCCATGCAGTAGTTGTAAACGTGGTTGGAACTGCAGGGTGATTTTGTATCACGCTGGACCCGTCTCGTACACACTGTCACTCCGCTCAGCCTAGCCTCTTGCTGCATGCGCCACTCTGCCGGTGAGGTCGACCCAGGTGTCAACAGCTTCGTGGAGACAGTGCCTGCCTCCACGGAGAGACTGCGTCTCCTCGGGTCCTTGTTCTGGGCCACTTGCCTCTTGCTTCCTCCCCTGGATCTTGTCTCACACCTTTCAGACTCAACCTAATGTGCCTAGTGCAAGAAGTTAATGCTCATGAAGTCATTATTGATGCTAAGGAGCTGAGCCAATGGATAAATATTTCTCTTTTTCAACTCCTGGGTGGACAATCCTGGCTTCTCTTTCAAATGACTTCTCAGAGTATCCTTTGAGAAAAGAGATTATTTCTAGCCCACATAAGTACCTGTCCAACTAAATAACAATTCTGAGTATAGACTTTTCCTGTCTTCCTTATTTGCCACTCCATCCTTCACTCCTGTTCCCCGAGACCATTTCTTAAAGAAACCTGCCTGCACTTAAGCCTTTGGCGTGGGCTCTGCTTTTTAGGGAATGCAGATGAAAACACTTAAGTGTACCCTCCTTCTTCCTTTCCCACCTTTTGGAGATGGATGCAAGTCCAAAGACTCAAAGTGCACACGTGCATATGAAATTTGGGGTGTCTGCTGAAGGGAAGGTGGACATTTGTTAGCTTCTATTGTGTAGCTTTGACACAAAGAAATGGACCTTCCCCATGGATGATGCATGGAAGTAGGTAGAAGAGCTGAACTATCCCCCATCATCCATTGTCCCAGGAGAAAGACCTTGGATTTCATTGACTGATATCCATCAGAGAGAGGTCCTTTATTGGCTTGGGCAGATCCCCAAAAGGCTTGGAGTTCACCTGTGCTCACAAGTTAGCGGTGTTCCTGAAGGAAGACCCTACAGTTTGTTCTAATTTAGTGCCATGAATATGCTTTAACTTTTTATTTATTTTTAATATTTTATTTACTTATGTGGTTGCGCTGGGTCTTAGTTGCAGCCTGCAGTATCTAGTTCCCTAACCAGGGGTCTAACCCAGGCCTTCTGCATTGGGAGCTCAGAGTCTTTACTGTTGGACCACCAGGGAAGTCCCAGCTTTGGTTTTTTAGTCTCTGAAACTCCTAGACTTATATACATTAGTCCAGTGCTTCTCCAAAACTGCTCTATGGACTGATTTTTTTCAAAATCAGCTAGGAAGCTTTGTATTGTCCATTGTGGTAACATGTAATTGACATAAAATCTGTATTTTAACCATTTTAACGACACAGTTTGGTGGCCATAAGTACACTGACACTGCTGTACAGACATCAGTATCTATTTCCAAACATTTTTGTTTATCCCCAGTAGAAATTCTGTAACCATTAAGCCACAACTCCCTAGTAACTTCTAGTCTACTTTAAGTTGTTGAGTCTAAATATTTCACCGAAGTGGAATCTTACAATATTTGTCCTTTTGTGTCTGGCTCATCTCACTGAGGATACCGTGTTCAAGGTTCGTTCATGTTGTGACTTGTGTCAGAACTGTATTCCTTTTTATGGCTGAATAATATTCCTTTGTGTATATATACCATATTTTGTTAATCCATTCATGTGTTGACAGAGTTTTGAGTTGTTTCCACCTTTTCGCTGTTACGAATAATGCCTCTAGGAACAGGGTATACTAATGTCTGAGGCCCTGATTTTTATATATATACACACACACACACACACACACACACACATATACACACACACATACACACACACACACATACATACACACACACACACACACACCAAAGTATATGCCTTTGGTATATACTTGGGTGTAGAATTGCTGGATCATATAGGAAGTCTATGTTTAACTATTGAAGAAGTACCATACAGTTTTCCACAGCAGCTGTATCATTTTTCTTACTCATAGTACAAAAGATTCCATTACCTCCACATCCTGGCCAATGTTTGTCGTTTTACATTTTTTAAAAGTAAGAGCCATCCTCATGGTTCCGTCTCCCTAATGGGTGTAAAATGGTATCTTATTGTGGTTCTGATTTGCCTAATGACCAACTAGTAAGCTTTCAAACAAGTCCGCATTCCTGAAGTCTACCTTGGGGCATTTGTATTGGCTCTGGGGTTGGGGCCATAGTCCCAGTCAGCCTCCTGTCTAGTCTTCTTATTGTTGTTCAGTCGCTTAGTTGTGTCCAACTCTTTGCCATCCCATGGACTGCAGCATGCCAAGCTTCCCTGTCCTTCACTATCCCCTGGAGCTTGCTCAAACTCATGTCCATTGAGTCGACAATGCCATCCAACCGTTTCATCCTCTTTAGCCCCCTTCTCCTCCTGCCCTTAATCTTTCCCAGCATCAGGGTCTTTTCCAGTGAGTCAGCTCTTCACATCAGGTGGCCAAAGTATTGGAGCTTCCACCTTTTATAATTCCCTGGAATGTTAATCTACTCTCTGCATATGTCTAATAATATTCAACTTGCTGCTTTCTGGGGAAGCCGAGCCCAGTTTTATGCAGTAACAGTGATGCATCTCTCAATCAAAATTTGTGTCACTAACATGGGCTTCCCTGGTGGCTCAGATGGTAAAGAATCTGCCTGCAGCCCGAGACATAGTACACAGCATTTCTCCTCTGCCTGAAGACACCGTTCTCTCACCTCTACTTCCCCTGGCTCCTTCACCCTATAGCTTCACCCTGGAAACTTTCTCAGACCATCCCCATCCCCAGGCTGAAGGTGGAGAACCCTAGCACCTCAGTCTCCCTCTGTCATTGTGTTTCCACATGTGCTGTAATTTCCTCTTGACTTGTCTGCCTCTGCTACCACACTGTGAATTACTTAAAAGCTCCCAGCTGTCTAAACCACTGTACCCCAATGTCCCCTCACTGCTTCATGCATAGGTAAGCACGTGACAGAGATTGAAGCATCCACTGAAGAAGATACATTCTGCACTAAATGCACCAGAAGGCACTTTGGGTTATTCTTCAGCATGAAACTCAGTTATATTTGTTAACATTAGGAGCCCCACAATCAGCAAAAAAGAGGATTTACTAAAATCCAGTTAGTCTTCAAATCAGGGGACAAAATCTTACCAAAGTATCATCTGTAAGCAAAGGGAACTAGACAGGCTGCCTGATTCCTCTCTCTCCTCTCTCTCTCTCCTTTCTCTCTTCCTCCACACAAACTTACCGCAAGCACATACACTGTTTGCTCAACCTGGACTTTCTTTGTGCTGAAGAAAAATAAAGCACCTTAGGGTATATTTAAACAACCCCAGCGTTATATTTTTACTTGTGTATTTTACCTACAGCGTTGGAAAATGTGATTTTTGTCCCAATTAGAAGAGGTCTTTTCAGCTGCTGACACATGTTTATGGAGCATCTGGATATAATCTGATTAGCATCTGGTGTGAGGCTGTGAGATACTCTCTCTCTGGGTCACCCATGGAGAAGGAAAGGCATAAACTTGGATTCATTTGGACCATCCTTGTGTTGACATCTGCTGGGCTTCCCATCCTCCAGCACATTGCTGGAGTTCATGTGGGCAGAGAGCATCACCCTAAACTCTCACAGTCCCACTGTACTTGGAGCAGAAAACAAATGTCAGCGCTTGGAGCCAGTCGTCTCTCCTCTTTTCCTCTGTATACGTTAGAACCAGCTTGGAATGCGTGGCACATGTCTTCAGAAGGAACAGTATCAATAATTAATAGGCTTTCCCTACCCCAGCTGCAGACGCTGCCAGTTCTTTGGTTGACATCGTCTCCACTCACCTTCAGTTTGCACTCTCAGATAAAGTTGCATGATACATTTCTTGAGAAATCTCTTCCTAGTTTTTGTTTTGTTTTGTTCTTTTATGAGGCACAGCTTTAAAGGAAAACAGTTTCGTGAAACTGTGTTTGTTTATTGCAGAAGTTAGTTTTCCTTTTAGGTTGAAGCAGTTCGAGCCGGTTTCCCGAAATGTAAACAAATGGGTATCCTCTCTCTCACATGTTTAATTATTGATGTTTGTTGAATGTATTTCACTGAATCAGGGATGTGGGGACAGCCACTTGACACTCATCACCCAGCATAGAATAGCTGAGCTGAGGAGGCTTCAAAACGCTATTCTATAGAAGAAGGAAGAAGGGTGGGGGGGTGCTTTGAGCATTGATAAGTGGCTAATTGGGCAGGATCTGAGATCATCCTAAATTCATAACTTTTTGCGATGGGTTTGGAGAGACAAAGTGACTTGTAAACATTTGGCTGAGTCTCACATACCCTTTACCTATGTATGTCCTGTAGGGCCAAACAAACAGACTGCTTTATGTTAGTGATTGAAGCCAATAAATATTTACTGCATGCTTCTAATCTACCAGGCGCTGGAAGGCATGCAGAAGGGAGCAGGTCCAACACGTGCCCTTGTCCTGACTATGCATAGAGTCTCGTGAGGAAGACTGGCCATCAGAGATGTTCGCACACATCAGCTTAGTGTGCTGAATTGAGGGAAGGTCGTGAGTGAGTATGTAGACCCAAGAAGAATGAGGATGGAGAGGTACTCTGTTGAGGTGGTGAGGGTGGCTTCCTGAGGATGCATCATTTTGGATGATGCTTGGAGGCATCTGTCAATTGGAGGCAGAGAGTTCAAGGCAGGGACAGCAGCTTGTGCAAAGGATGGAAAGAGCCAGGCACATTCATGGAACTGAAATAGCTTCAGTAGAGGTGGGGCAGAGAATGAGAGCCAGAGGGTAGAGAATGAGACTTGGGCTGAGGGAAGAGTGGGCAGTGCCAAGTCCCACAGGCATTTTGGGCCTTAATGATGCTTATGTTCTTATTGTAAGAATGATGGAAGCTCTTAAAGTTGCATAAGTTGGGGAGGATGGTATCATCCAACTTAGGATCACTGGTTATACGAAGAATAAATTGTACCAACAATAGTAGAAGCAGAGAAACAAGTCAGGATGTATGGATGAGAGTGCAAATTGCCCAGTTAATAATAATTTTCCTGGTTTTAAAAAAATCCTGGTCTATTCTACTTGGTGGTATCACTACATCTCCCTAACACCTTGCAACTAGGATTGTACAATGAGATGAAAGTCAAATTTCAGGGTAAGACTTCTGAAAACCTTTTGAGAGGGATTGACTCATCTGGGAGAAAACCCTTTGGCACTTCATCTCCTGCCCCCCAGCCTCTTGTTTGGAGTACAGATGTAATGGCTGGAGCTTCAGCATCCATATTGGATTATGCAATAATCAGACTTGGTCAAAGGAGGTGCCAGAGGGGATGGAGTGATAAAGGAGTGAAGGCTTCCCATAAGAAGTGATGCTTATACAACATTTTGAAGGACCACAATGATTCGATCAAGAAAACAAACATTACGGCAGCAACTAACATTTTATGGTGTTTTTATATGGTTCGTTTTATTTTCATTTCCATAAACATGAAGGATAAGGCCAGGGGTTGAAAATGGTAGTTCATAGTCATATGCAGTCCTGTGACATATTCTATTTGAACAACACTTGGTTTCAAAATTTTTTAATTCCTTGTCAAGCTTTAAAAGTTAAGAGATTTTGTAGGAAAATCTGAGTTGGAGGAGATTCTCTTTAAGATCTAACAAGATCAGTACCCTGTTTCTGCAAAACAAGATAGTTAGCTGAGTCCAAGTAGTAACTGCCTGCATCTCTTGACTCACTCATTTCTGATACTCCCTGTCTGGCCAAGTGGGTACTTCAGTCTGCAGACCTGGAGCTAGGCTCTCTGCCATCAAGTCCCATGGAAAGCTGCCTATACTGAGACTCTCTCAGGACAAGTGGTGGAAATCAAATGTTGATTGCATTAGGAGAATTCAGTGCAGATAAATTATAATTGCTACCTTGTTGAGTTCAAACTTGGACTAGTGAGAGGGCAGAAGGGTACCCAGAAGCCAGACTGGGGAGGTTGTATGAACATTTTCTGGAAAACCATGGGGAACCAAGGAGTGCTGTAGACGTGTGTGTGTGTACGCGCGCGTGCACAAGCTCCATTGTGTCCAACTCCTTGTGACCCCATGCAATTGTAGCTCTCCAGGCTCCTCTGTTCATGGGATTTCCCAGGCAAGAATACTGGAGTGGGTTGCCATTTCCCCCTCCACGGGATCTTCTCGACTACATTTCCTGCATTGGCAGGTGGATTATTTATGGCTGAGCCACTGGGGAAGCCATAGAACCCCTTAATCAGGTGTGTGTTCAGATTATTGCTTTGAAATCTGGGTGAAGAATGAGTTGGAGAAGACTGTATTTTTGTTGTAAGCAAGTATAATTATCAGTTTGTATACAGTTTCTGAGTTTGTACACACATTTTTTATTTGACTTTCATAACACTTCATAAGTCAGCTATCATATGTTTTTATTTTAAATAATCAGAAAAGTGATATTCAGAGAGGAAATAAGACTTACCTAAAGTCACATAGTAAGTGACAGAACCATGACTTCTAAAACCTAAAGTCAAGGAGATTTTTTCCCCCCAGGATCGAGTTTGCAAGACAAAAGATGACAACCTGATGAATTTCAGTAATGAATTAGCAATCAAGAACAAATATATATTTTAAAAATTGATATGATGAAATAGACATATTCATCATCCTGAAGCCTCCTTTTCTCCTTCTCCATTTTGTTAAATCTAAATGTCACTGTCCAAGTCTTGATGGTCTTTCATTTGTCTTTTGTTTGATTTCTTTCTAAATATCCTCCCACTCATCTTGGTTCCCTTTTCCTCCCACTCCCTCTCAGTTTCTCCTTCCTTCTCAGTCCAGGGCTGTTGTCCCAGTAGGCCCCGATGCACATTCAAAGAGCTGAGTTTCACCGGAGTTCTTATTGAGGTATGTGCTCACTGACGCTGCCAACCCACCATAGCTGGGTATTACTGGTCCCTTGTCTCTCCCATCACCTCTTGCCTGCCAGAGCCCACACACATCTAAGGGTCATTAAGTTAGGACACACCGTGAGAAATCACCCTGAACTTCAGGGCTGGCCGAGTCAAGCAGGAGAATGAGAACCACCCAGGCAGCCTCAACCTCCAGGGAAAGGCATTCCACAGCTGCCCTGGGTGTCCTGTTTCCAGGATCTGTCCACACCAGCACTCAGGAAGTTTTCTCAACTGCTCACCTAAGGCATGCCATACATATTTGGCAAGGACAGTGGCCATTCATGCCGGCCGCTCCTCATGTGCCCTTCCTTTCCAGAAATGCAGCACTTAGCTTTCCCCATCCATACACACCCTCTCCTCTGCTCCTCCAGGGAGGGAATTTGGCTCAGAAACCCACTCAGGGCTCCCAGCTTCAGCTGGCCATCTGGCATGACTGCTGCCTCCAAATTATGTTCACGTCCGTAGATAACCAAGTGGATTATCTCCAAGAATCATCTTCTCAGTGAGAAGAGAGGAGGCGGGGAAAATATCACATTCATGTGCTTGCCTGGAAAAGACCGCGGACATCAGCAATTTGCCCTTGCTGGCAATAACATTTGGTTGCTGCTCTGTAATGCAAAACCTAAATCAGGCTTATTAGTGTGAAACTAAAAGGGCCTGAAGGGCAGCCAGGGTTTCCAGAACAGGCATCCGTTGATGTCTGGCGCAGCCACAGAGCTGACAGGTCCCAGCTTGGGAAAGGTCAGTGAGGGCTCAGAGCATTCCGAACGCCTCCCTGACCCATTAACCACTGTAGGTATAATTAAGATGCATGTCCTTCCATTTCTGGATGTCATCCGCCTGTTGACAAGTCGTTCAGAGAATGAAAGCTAATGTTTAATAATTAGCCCAAGCAAAACATTGTCGGGGAGGCAGAGCTGGAAGAAGCTCAATGTCTTGTTGGCTTCCAAGCAGCACAATGAATAGAACTGATGTCAGTATGCATACCTCGTAAGAATCTCTGCCCACAGACTCAAGAAGTACAACCTTTCTTTACCTGCCTTTAAATCCATGATTCTCAATCAGGTGTCATGTAGGTTCCTAGGGCACATTTGGCAATGTCTAGAGACATTTTTCGTTGTCAAAGCTGGGAGCAGAGAGATAGTGCTACCCGTATCTAGTGAGCAGAGGCCAGGAATGCTGCCAACATCCTACCAATGCACAGGATAGACCCCTGCAGCAAAAAATCACCCAGCTCAAAATGTCTGCAGTGCCGAGGTGCCAAAACCCTGCCTTCAACTGACATAATTTCTACTGTAAGCTTTCCATTCTAATAACAAGAGAATTAACTTCTTTATGTGTTTAAAGATTAGTTCTTTGATAAATGTCAGTTATTATTGGGGTTTTGACCCAGGGCTGAACCATATTTCCAAGGTTTTAAGCTGAGAAAAGATTGGGTAAGGGTAGTGTGGACTTCCTAGGTGGTGCAGTGGTAAAGAATCTGCCTGACAGTGCAGGAGATGAAGCAGACATGGGTTCCGTCCCTGGGTTGGGAAGAGCCCCTGGAGAAGGAAATGGCAACCCACTCCAGTATCCTTGCATGAGAAATCCCGTGGACAGAGTAACCTGACAGGCTACAGTCTCTGGGGTCAAGAGAGAGTCAACATGACTGAGTGACTGAGCCCACAGTGGGTACTATGTTTAGAGCAGGGAATCCTTGGGGACACAGCCAAAGGTCACATCAACTGAAGCCTGACTTTCAGCCCCTGTTCCCTGAGGTCTTTCCTTCTCTGCCAGGAGGTTCAGGGTTATCTCCATGGCTTGAGAGCTGTAACCCATTCTCCTCTTCGTGTTTTATCTGGTGGGTATCTTATGATCTAGTCTCTGCCCCCCTGATTTTTCTCTTACTCTGTCTTCTTGCAAATTCTTAGCACTGCAGAAATTTCGTACGTTCTGCAGGGGACAAGAAATCTCCCAGGCCTCTTCTGCTTTCTCCTTAGGCATGTGAGTGCATGAGTGCTAAGTCACTTCAGTCGTGTCCAACTCTTTGTGACCCTATGGACCATAGCCCATCAGGCTCCCCTGTCCATGGGATTCTCCAGGCAAGAATACTGGAGTGGGTTGCCATGCCCTCCTCCAGGGGATCTTCCTGACCCAGGGATTGAACCTGTATCTCTTATGTCTCCTGCATTGGCAGGCGGGTTCTTTACCACTGGTGCCACCTGGGAAGCCTCTTATTAGGCATATGCCTCCCTTAGGCTTAAATAAAGGGAAGCAAAAGGATATAAGATGGAGGAGAGTTAAAAAAAAAAAAGAATTAATATCTCAAAATATTATCCAGCCGTCACAAAGGTCATGGGGAGGTCAAATTAAGGAGTGTGCATCATTCCTGACCTGAATCTAGCAGGGGTACCCAAGCCTTCTTGTCTTCTGCCCACAGCATCACCTTTCATGCCTGTGGGTAACACAGACTTAATATCAGGTTTCAGATATGCTGACCTCACTTATCACCCACTGAATGAGAAGCGTTTTAAGGTCTCAGCCTTGGATAAGTTTTCTTGGAAAACATTTCCACCTTGGCATAAGAAGAAAATATGAAATTTTTGCCTTCACTGGTTAGAGATGACCCAGCAGTGCCAGAAACACCCTCAAGAGTTTGTTATAAACAATAAAAAACCCTTTTGGAAATAATCCCACAGCATCTGTTATAATTACAAATAAGCATACCATTAGACCTAATAATCTTTCTTCTGGGATTCTTTCCTATGGGAATAAAAGGATTTTGATCACTGTTTATAGAGGCAAAAAGAATATAGGAAAAAAAGCCTGAAAGCGAAATGAATGAATGGAGGTGCATCCATACAGTGTGTGGTGGTCAGTTTAATATGTCTACTTGGTCGGGCCACGGTGCCAAGATACTTGGTCAAAGACTCTTCTGGATGTTTCTGTTAACATGTATTTTGGATGAGGTTAACATTTAAATAGCTGGACTTTGAGCGAAGCAGATTACCCTCTGTAATGTGGATGGGCTTCATCCAATCAGTTGAAGGCCTTAATAAAACGAAGACTGACTACCCTTAGCAAGAAGTTCTGTCAACAGATGCCTCTGGACCCACACTATAACTCTTTCTGAGTCTCTGGTCACCGGCCTCCTCAGCAGACTTTGCACTTAACCAGGCCTCTACCATGTCATGAACCAGTTCCTTAAAATCAGCCTCAATCTTATTCTCTCATTCCTTTTTTTAAAAAAATATATTTTATTGCAATACAGCTGATTTATAATGCTGCATTAATCTCTGCTATACGGCAAAGTGATTCAGTTACACATATGTATGTATATATGTGTGTGTGTGTGTGTGTGTGTGTATTGAATATAGTTCCCTGTATAGTGGTATACAGTAGGACTTGTTTATCCATTCTATATATAGTCATTTGCATCTGCTAACCCCAAACTCCCAATCCATCCCTCCCCTACCCCATCTCCCCCTTCACAACCACTAGTCTGTTCTCTATGTCTATGAGTCTACTTCTTTTTATTATTATTATTTATTTATTTGGCTGTGCAGGGTCTTAGTTGCAGCACATGGGATCTAGTTCCCGATCAGGGTTGGAACCCAGGCCCCCTGCATTGGGAGCGTGGAATCCCAGCCACTGGACCACCAAGGAAGTCCCTGTGAGTCTGTTTCTGTTTCATAAATAAGTTTATTTATGTCATATTTTAGATTTCATGTGCAAGTGGTAACATGGTATTTGTCTCTTTTTTACTTACTTGAATCAGAATAATAATCTCTAGTTTCATCCTTGTTGCTGCAAATGGCATTATTTCTTTCTTTTCCGTGGCTGAGTACTATTCTATTTGTGTATGTGTGTGTGTGTGTGTGACATATTTTTTCCCATTTATTTTTATCCATTCATCTCTTGGTGGACATTTAGGTTGTATCCATGTCTTGGCTACTATAAATAGTGCTGCTCTGAATATAGGGGTACATGTATCTTTTTGAATTACAGTTTTGTCCAGATATATGCCCAGGGTAGGATTACTGGGTCAAATGGAAACTCTATTTTCAGTTTTCTGAGGTACCTTCATACTGTTTTTCATTATTCTTGTTTAATTGCAAAGTCCTGTCGAACTCTTTTGTGACCCCATGGACTGTAGCCCACCAGGCTCTTCTGTCCATGGGATTTTCCAGCTAAGAATACTAGAGTGGGTTGTCATTTCCTTCTCTAGGGGACCTTCCTGACCCAGGGATCGAACCTGTGTCTCCTGCATTTGCAGGCGGATTGCCTACCAGGGAGCCACCTGGGAAGCCTCTGTTTTTCCACAGTGGCTGCACCAATTTACATTCCTACCAACAGTTTCTTCACGCTCTCTTCAGGATTAGTTATTTGTAGACTTTAATGATGGCCATTCTGATCTGTGTGAGGTGATACCTCATTGTAGTTTTGATTTGCAGTTCTCTAATATTAGTAAAGCAGAGACATTACTTTGCCAACAAAGGTCCATCTAGTCAAGGCTATGGTTTTTCCAGTGGTCATGTATGGATGTGAGAGTTGGACTATAAAGAAAACCGAACGCTGAAGAATTGATGCTTTTGAACTATGGTGTTGGAGAAGACTCTTGAGAATCCCTTGGACTGCAAGGAGATCCAACCAGTCCATCCTAAAGGAGATCATTCCTGGGTGTTCATTGGAAGGACTGATGTTGAAGCTGAAACTCCATTACTTTGGCCACCTGATGCGAAGAGCTGACTCATTTGAAAAGACCCTGATGCTGGGAAGGATTGAGGGTAGGAGGAGAAGGGGACAACAGAGGATGAGATGGTTGGATGGCATCACCAACTCGATGGACATGGGTTTGGGTGGACTCCGGGAGCTGGTGATGGACAGGGAGGCCTGGCGTGCTGCGGTTCATGGGGTCGCAAAGAGTCAGACACAACTGAGTGACTGAACTGAATATTAGTAATGATGATCATCTTTTCACATGCCTATTGGTCCTCTGTGTATCTTCTTTGGAGAATTGTCTATTTAGGTCTTCTCATGTTTTGATTGTGTCATGTGTTCTTTTGTTACTGATTTGTATGAAATATTTGTATATTTTGGAAACTAGGCCTGTGTTGGTGACTTCATTTGCAAATATTTTCTCCCAGTCCATAGGTTGTCTTTTCATTTTGTTTGTGATTTCTTTTGCTGTATAAAAGCTTGTAAGTTTGGTTAGGCCCCATTTGTTTATTTTTGCTTTTATTTCTATTGACTTGGGAGACTGACCTAAGAAAACAGTGGCACAGTTTATGTCAGAGAACGTTTTGCCTATGTTCTCTTTTACAGGTATTGTGATGGCATGTCTTACTTACAGTTAAGACTTTAAGCCATTTGGAGTTTGTATGTGTGGTGTATGATGGTGTCATTCTCTCATTTTCTTATAATGGACTTTCGTGGAAGTGTTTTCTCAGCCACACCAGTAGTTCTCAAATCCAGCCACGCACCAACAATCACTGTGGGGCCTCTGTTTCATTTATTTGTTTATTTCTGGCTGTGCTGGGTCTTCCTTGCTATGCGGGCTTTTCTGTAGTTGTGGAGAGTGGGAGCTTCTTTCTTGTTCCAGTGTGTGAACTTCTCTTTGCAGTGACTTCTCTTGTTGCAGAGCACGGGTTCTAGGGCACATGGACTTCAGTAGTTGCGGCTTCAGGGCTCTTGAGATGGGCTCGGTGGTTGCGCATGCGCTCAGTTGCTCTGAGGCATGTGGCATCTTCCCAGATCAGGGATGGAACCCACGTCTCCTGCGTTGGCAGGTGGATTCTTCACCACTGAGCCACCATGGAAGTCCCCCTTTATTTTAAAAGCACTGACTCCCATGTACCCAGTCTTTTCCCCACCTTGGTTTGCACAGTCAGAATGAGCACTGGCTGTTCCTGGGGTATCTCCCCTTCTTTTACTCTTCTCTTCCCTCTATGCTTTTTCCTTCTTCTCTCCCTGTCACTGAAGCCCAGAAGTTACTCGAAGAGGGAAAACAGTCAGAGGTGGAATAAAACCACTCCAGGTTATTTGTCCCCCACTCCAGGCTCTAGGTAAAGTCCTGGAGAATCTCAAAGCCGTTACCTTGGGCCTCATCAGAACTCCAGCTGCCCATCACCAAGTCTACTGCTAACTCATTTCATTGTTGTTTTAAATTTGGATGTATATGGATCCCCCCTCAAAAAACAGAGCAGTGAAGGAGGCCTCTCAGGTCAACAGGAGGGAAATCCCAGGGCTCCACAGCTGAAGGCCAAGCTCCAGCTCTCTCTTGTACCCCACCAGCAAGGTCTGACGATCTGGGACCTCCCAGAGCAGAGAGGAGGGTTTGCGGGATGTAAGACTGATGGGGCTGGCTGCCTCCAGCTCTCACGGTCATGGTCACCTCTGCTCACCTGCCACGTCCACTCTTTCAAAGGCCATCTTTCTCTTTAGAGATGCAAGCGCTCACGTAGCCCTGTGTAATGACTTCACGTCCATTATCCCATCTGATTCTCACTCCAACACGGGGATGTAGGGCTGTTGTTGATTTTCATCTCCATTGACAGATTATGGAAATGAGGCTGAGAAGCTAGTTAGGGGACCTCCTCGTGCCCAGTCCCTCAGTCGTGTCCAGCTGTGACCCCATGGGCTGTAGCCCGCCTAGCTCCTCCATCCATGTAGTTTTCTGGGCAAGAATGCTGGAGTGAGTTGCCATTTCCTCCTCCAGGTGACCTCCTCAGACTCAACTAATTCATAGTAGAAGAAATGATATTTGAACCCAGGTTTGACTCCAAACTTCTTTCTTTCTACACTGCCTTTTCACCTTACTTGGGTTGTTTGTTAAAGGACACCCTCTTTTCCATTCCTTAAATATCCAGCCTTTAATCTTTGATGATAAGATGTGAAAAGCATTCTTTTGTAATTGACAAGGCCCTTGACGCACACTGTTTTATTTGTGTGTCTGCTTTCATTGTAAGCTGTTTTGCATCTGTCTTTGTTAGTCATTCCATGTGAGGGGTTTTTACTTTATACTGTCTGCATCACAGATTATTCAGGGCAGACAGTTTTACAGATGTGTTGGGGACAATATGAGCTTGAAATTGGCAAGATATATATTTTTCCCCCTAATTGGAAATTATTGTTCTGTTGATTGGGTGGTTTGTCTTCTTCATTCTGGGGACACTTGAACAATGGAATTGAAAGTCGCTTCTGAGCCAACAGATCAAACAATAGCACACCTGAGTGTGAAAGCAGAAGAGTGCCTTGCAATTTGTGATAGGAGTGGACTTCCCCAGTTAAGGAAAACTTTCCCCATCTAAAAAAAATACAGTGTGGAATAGAGCCAGGCCTGCAGGCAGCAGCAGAATAACAAGACTGCCAGCAGAATACTCTAGGGCATGGGGTTTTTCTCCCATGACAAAAGAGGAAGGTCTGTGTTTTTGCTCAGAGAAACATTTTCCCAGTGGAAAGTCCCAATACTATAATTTCAAAGTATTTCCCAAGTCTCAGCAATTGGTAAGAAGTAGAAATACTCATTAGCCATCAAGAGAAGAGGGGAAAAAAGGGGCTTCAAGTTAGGCTATTCATTTTGGCAATTTTGGTGATCCATAGTATTTTGATTAAAAGCAAATGAATTATATGATAAGATTGCTAACCCTGAGTAGAACCAAAGAAGTTGAAAGAATTCCTGTTTTCTTTTTTTTTTTTTTTTTAATATTTATTTATTTAGACTGCGCTGGGTTTTAGTTGAGGCGTGCAGAATCTTTTTAGTTGCAACATGCAAACTCTTCTTTAGTTCCGGCATGTGGGAGCTAGTTACATGACTAGGGGTCAAAGCCCGGCCGGTGCATTGGGAATGCAGAGTCCCAACCACTGGACCACCAGGGAAGTCTCAGAAGTTGAAAGAATTACTGATGTATTGCAGAGACAGCTGATCTTGTTGATCAGAAATCTGTCTGATGACCAATTTCCTCTGCTCAACTCAAGGTG
Organism: Cervus canadensis; assembly: GCF_019320065.1. NCBI lineage: Eukaryota > Metazoa > Chordata > Mammalia > Artiodactyla > Cervidae > Cervus > Cervus canadensis. The sequence continues at coordinate 22,401,441 of NC_057407.1, forward strand.
CACTTGAACCTCACCTGCGTTTGGTCTGTATCTGAGGCCCCTGGAAGGTGGTTGTGGATCCTGTGATTCTCTGGTCTCATAGCACGTCCAGCTCAGCTACAGTAAATGTGCCTTTTCGTGACACTGGAACTTACCAGTCTGAGAGGTGGGACACATTTCCTTAGTAACGTGGAAGACTAGAGCTGCACTCTGCCCTTGCCTCCTTCCTAAAACCCAAAGGCCTTGACGTAGTGTCTTGGTCCTTTTATGCCTAATTAAAGAATAAAGTTGAAGGAAACATTGGCTGGTGTCATGTGCAGGTGAGCCAGTGACCTGGAGACTGAGATATAGGCCATTCTGAAGGCCAAGTCAAACCTCTGTCGTTGTCAAGAAGACGTAATAGCCTTGACTTTATAGGAAATGAGATGCCACCGTATCACTCTGGGAGGCAGGGGCAAGGAAGGACCCTTATTAATCTGACCTGGGTGACTATCCCTTCAGGCTCTTATCTTCCACATCTCTCAGGCTTTAACCATTTATTGAGTCATCCAGATGCACTGCCAGCCCACCTCTCTGAACAGCACTGAAAAGACCCCAGCTTCATTTCTGTTTGCTCTTCTGGGGCAGACAGGAAAATAGCCTTTTGCCATTTCCTCTTAATTAGTAAAGAAGCTGCATTGGTTTCTCCCTTTGTGAACAACAGACCACCCTATAAAAGAGGAGAACGAGGCTGTTTGGAATTGTGTAAATCAGCTTTAGTATAAAACATGTTGTCATGATTTTTTTAATCATTGCATTATTTATTATATGGTTTTAAATTTTTATTAAAGTACAGTTGATTTACAGTATTGTATTAGTTGCAGATGTACAGCGAACAATATCATTTATACATATATATGTCCTTTTTTTTTTCAAATTCTTTCCCCATATAAGTTATTACAGAATATTGAATAGAGTTCCCTGTGCTATACAGTAGGTCCTTGTTAGTTATCTATTTTGTATATAGTAGTGTGGGTATGTTAATTCTCACCTAATCTATCACTTCCCCCCATATTTCCCCTTTGTAACCATGTTTGATTTTGAGATTTGTGAGTCTGTTTCTGTTTTATACAAAAGTTCATTTGTATCATTTTTATTAGATTCCATGTAAATGATATCATATGATACTTGTCTTTCTCTGACTCACTTTACTTTGTTTAATAATCTCTAGATCCATCCATAATGCTGCAAATGGCATTGTTTTGTTCTTTCCTATGGCTGAGAGACATTCTGCTGTATATAACACGTACCACATCTTCTTTATTTATTCCTCTGTCCATGGACATTTAGGTTGTGTCCATGTCTTGGCTACTGTAAGTAGTGTTGCAGTGAACATTGGGGTGCATGTATCTTTTTTTTAATTTTTATTGAAATATGGTTGATTTACGATGTTTTATTAGTTTTAGGTATACAGCAAAGTGAATCAGTTATACTGATAGATACCTGTGTGTGTGCTAAGTTGCTTCATGAGTGCATGCTAAGTCGCTTCAGTTGTGTCCAATTTGTTGTGATCCTATGGACTGTAGCATAGTCTCCTCTGCCCATGGGATTCTCCAGGCAAGATTATTGGAGTGGGTTGCCATGCCCGCCTCCAGGGAATCTTCCCGCCCCAGGAATTGAACCCATGTCTGTCTTGTATCCTGCATTGGCAGGCAGGTTCTTTACTACTGGCGCCACCTGGGAAGCCCATACAGATACATAAGCCAATTCTTTTTTCAGATTATTTTCCCGTATAGGCCATTATAGAGTATTGAGTAGAGCTCCCTGTGCTATATAGTAGATTCTTATTAGTCATCTCTATTAAATTTACTAGTGTATATGTGTCAATCCCAGTCTGCCAATTCATCCCTCCCCATCACGCCCTGGTTAAGCACACGTTTGTTTTCTACATCTGTGACTCTACTTCTGGTAGAAGTAGCACTAAGTTCATTTGTGCCCTTTTTTTAGACTCCGAGTATAAGCAACATCATATGATGCCTGTCTTTCTGTGTCTGACTCAATTCAGTCAGTATGCCAGTCTCTAGGTCCATCCATCTTGCTGCCAATGTCATCATTTTGTTCTTTTTTATGACTGAATAATGGTCCGTTGTATATATGTATCATATCTTCTTTATCCACTCCTCTGTTGATGGACATTTAGGTTGCCTCCATGTCTTGGTTATTGTAAACAGTGCTGTAGTTAACAGGTGGGTGCAGGTATCTTTTAGAATTTTCTCTGGTTTTCTCTGGATGTATGCCCAGAAGCGGGATTGATGGATCATATGGTGGTGGTGGTGGTTTAATTGCTAAGTCTTGTTTGACTCTTACAACCCTATGGACTGTAGCCTGTCAGGCTCCTCTGTTCATGGGATTCTCCAGGCAAAAATGCTGGAGTGGGTTGCCATTTCCTTCTCCAGGGGATCATCCCGACCCGGGAATTGAACCCGGCTCTCCTGCATTGAAGTAAGACTCTTTACCGACTGAGCCACCAAGGAAGATCATATGGTAGTTCTATATTTAGTTTTTTAACGCACCTTTATACTGTTCTCCATAATGGTTGTACCAGTTTACATTCCCACCGATAGCACAGGAGGGTTTCCTTGTCTCCATACCCTCTCCACCACTTACTGTTTGTAGACTTTTTTGATATTGATGGCCATTCTGACCAGTGTGTCGTGATTTTTTCCATTGATGTGTTGCCTGGAACTTTGGCATTAAACATTAATATGAGGCATGTAAACAGTTAAAATGCGCCAGCCCAGCTTCAGCTCTAGTCTTTGTCTGCCTCATACAGCGCCAGGAAGAGGCGGTATCATCTTGTGCTTCACAGTTTCTGAAACGCTCTGAATCTTCACAGTAAGGCTGTGGAGGACGGTATTGTTTCACCCGTTTTACAGATCAAGATTTGAGCCTTGACGGAGCTTGATGTCATTACTGTTTGCTGGAAGCTGCTCTGATACAATGTGAAGAATTAGTATTTGCAGCTCTTTCTCCTCAGACTGGTCAATTACATTATGGTTCATTCAATTTATGGAAAGAGAGTGCAGCCGTTCACAAAAGTGAGATGCCACCATGGTGCACTAACACAGGGAATTTGCCACAATATTGAGCAGATGCTATGCAAATGTGTGTATTTACTGTTTTTTTGTAAGTTGCTATTTTCTTTAGTTATATATAATATAATATATATATAAATAAATATATATATTTTAAATTTTGGCTGTACTGGATCTTTGTAGCAGTGTGTAGGCTTCTGTAGTTGCAGAACATAGGCTTAGTTGCACTGTGGCTCTTCATTCCCTGACCAGGGATCGAAGCTGTGCCCTCTGCATTCAAAGGCAGTTTCTTAACTACTGGGCCACCAGGGAAGTCCCCGAGGGTGTGTCTTTATTTATGTGTGATGAATAGAAAGTGTTCTGGAAGCATGTTCACACAACTGATAACAGCGATCACCTCTGTGGAGGTATGCGTGATAGTGGGGACACCTTCTCTCTTAGTTTGATGTACTTAGGGTATTGTTGGACTGTTTGATGACAAAGATACATTGCATTTGTAATCGAATTTTCTTTTGCTAAAGATAACTAAAGCATCTTCCCTACGTGAAATGTCTTTTCCCTCTCTGTCTCCAATTCTGCAGACCTGTACAAGCAAAAAGGATATAGTTAGCCTCCGGGGTAAAAGTAATCCACAGTGACATTGACACATATGACCACTGGCCCACCATATACCATACGGACCCTTGTGAGAGGCGGTCCATGAATTTAAAACAAGGAAAAAGCAAACGTTAACTTCATTGTTTGTGCGAGGCACTTTCCCCGTCAGCTATTTGAGCCTCTATCTATACAGGCAAGGAATAATTAGCCCTCATTCTACAGATGATAAATCCAGAACTTAGACAGAAGAAGTGACTTGCCCATGATCACACATAATATGTAGCAGAGCCACCTTTGTGGCTTTTCTCTACCACACTGCCTCCAGGAAACTAGCGTAATACAGTTGTATTTAGGTGAAACTTAAGATCCAGAAGAATTATCATTTGGTTTCTATTTCTGCTTTTGTGAGAGACCTTTTGAGTTTATAATTTTTCTTGGCAATAGTCTTCGTGATCCTAGTTTAGAAGAATGAGGGGAGTCCCCTGGGAGGAAAGCAGGAGCCATCGGTTAATGTAATTTTTGTTGTTGTTTGATATTCATTTTATGAGCTGAATAGAAATCTTGGTAGCAGAGACGTTTTGAGTGGGAGCTGGCGACTGCAGCCATCACAGCATTTCAAGCTTTCTCTTAGCCCCGAAATGCACCCTCATACATCACTGTCTGTTGTCTCTCAGTCTTTTCACTGGTCTAGCCCTTCTCTCAAAGTGGGAACGTGCAGGCTGCCGCCTGGCAGAAGCAGATAGGTTACAACTCTAGAAACAGTTTTGTTGCCAGGTAATACTCTACTGTCCATCTACACTGAAGATCACACACACACACACACACACACAATGTCGACTGGAAAAAGAAATCCACTTGACTTGTATTAAGTGACTTGATTTTCCAAGCATGTTTATCTCAAATCTTGGCTAAATGGTAACTGGACATTTAAGGGACGACCCCAACTCTCTCAAGTGAATTTATAGTTTTGTTAAGGACCAGGGGAAGGGAAAAAAAAAAAACACCTAGAAGGGGAGGTCACAAATTATTAACTATGCTTATGTGAAGCAACAAGATTTCTAGCCATTTTTCATTTCTCTTTTATACTTCTCTAGTTTGTCCCAGATTTTCCACAAGAAAACGTGTGAGTTTTAGTCTTAGTCTTTCAGTCATGTTCAAGACTCTGCAACCCCGAAGACTGTAGTTTGCCAGACTCCTCTGTCCATGGGATTCTCCGGGCAAGAATACTGGAGTGGGTTGTCATTTCCTCCTCCAGGGGATCTTCCCAACCCAGGGATTGAACCTGAGTCTCCTGCATTGCAGGCAGATTCTTTACTCGCATTTTAGTCAGACTAAATGTTATTTTTTAAATTCCAAAAAGCAGGATAAAAAGCTTTACTTGCAGTATTATGCTTGATATGTAACAATGTCCTTTAAAAATTACTAGGGAAAAAAAAAAAAAAAAAAAAAAAAATGTTTATAATGTCTGTTCCTAAGTGAAGGCATTATGGTTGTTTTTTTTTTCTTCTTTATGTGTTCATGTATTTTTCATATTCTCTCTAGGGAGTTGTACAGAATGTTTAATCTTAAGTAATAGATGTTTTTAAAAGACTGGAAATTTGATGGAGGGGTAATTCTATTAAGCTCCAAAATGCTATTATTGCTTTTATAACAATGACATATCCCCTCATTCCTAGAATAGTTGAGATTTCTCCAAGATACCTAATTTATGCTTGAGGAATAATGTATCTGTCTGTCTTTCAAGCTCTAAGTCAAAAACTGCTCTCATTCCTCCCAAACTGATTTAAGTTCTTTCACTCATAAAATAATAATGAGCCTCCGTTCTTTAACATGTCATCTCATGATGATGCTATTTGGACAAGTTCTCATCTTTAGATCATCTCCTTTCCTTGGAAGACCTGGGACCCCAGTCACCCACACTTCCCCTCCAGATGCTGTCTCGGGCCATGTTTCATCAAAGGGATCCATACTTTTTTCTTTCTTTTTTTCCCAATATGCTTCACAGCTGGAGCTGTTTTTATGGGGTCAGTCCCGATTATTATAAATGAGATTTCACATCTGGTACAGCATGGTGATCCTTGGACTCAGCTAGCCAGCCTCTAGCTCCATTTTCAAATAGTATCAAATGCTGGTGGTGTTGGTGAGAGAGGAAGCATGATAAAGGGGTTCACGTAGGAAGGTCAGCCTTACCTTCCTAATTCTGAGACATTTATCTCTTTGTTCATTGTTGGATCTCTGTGTCAAACTTATATCACCATCCTTGCTTTAAAAAAAAAAATAGTTCCTTTGGCCAGCTGCATCTAATTTGAGACCTTGTTTCATTAAATACTCACAGTAAAGGTCTTTGGCAAACCTAAGAATTAATATTATGCCAGATGATTTTTTTTAAAAAACATATAAAGAGTTCCGAATTAAGACTTAATTTAAAACCAGAATTCTTTGCTTTAAATGAAAACTTAATTTTTTTTAAAAGAGGGGATGCTTTTTCTAGGAGGAGGAAATAGTGACTGTAAACTGCAGCTGCAAATCAGAGCAGCTTACCAGCATCAAAAAAAAAAAAAAAAGAAAGAAAGAAATCTGTTTATGGAACTCAACATTCCTTCTTTGACACAGTAAGTAAATGCAATATGGTGACATAGGCCATTTAAGTAAATACCACCTCTAATAATAGCTGCATATCAGTTGGAAGGTATTTTTATCATGTGTGTGCTGGCTCCGCAGCCATAGACTTCATCAAGCAGAGCAAAATGTGTGATCAGTCTGGCCCCATTTCAGAGAAAGAAGTGATTGATTGTTTGATCCCTGGAGGCATCAGTGCTGCTTAATGGGTCCTTAGAACTAAGAATAATGGAGAAAAAAACCCTGCATGTCATTTGATAACCTCCGTGGCTAAGGAAAAGAGGTGGGGAGAGGAAGGAGTGGAATAAGAAAAAGAGGAAATTTAATTCCCCAATTAATCTTACTCTGTTTCTGACATAATTCTGGATGGCATAGAATATTAAAAATTGGCGTGCCTCACATTCATGTTCTTCCTCTCCATTCTATCTCTTATCCATCTCTGTCAGATTTTCCCTAAAGGATGGATAAGATTCCCCAAGGACTTGTGACAGAGGAGAGAAGAAAGTGAACCCTCCCTACATTTTGCAATATTTGATTTAGTTTTCACCAAAGTTCACCTACAAGGTGGTCTTATGAGATGAAAGGTACTCTCAAAGTAGTTTGAAATATGCTAACATTCTCTGACATTTTCTTTTAGAAATGGAGCCTAATTTCCATTCCCTTGAGTGTTGGTTGGGCTTAATGACTCACTTCTACCTGATAAAATATGGCAGAAGGGACAGCCTGAGACTTCTGAAACTGAGTTCATAAGAGTCATAGTTCTCCGTCTCTCTTTCTCATCATGCAGTCTCGAGGAAGGCAATAGCCATGTTGTAAGGGTGCTCACCCAACCTGTGGAGATGCCTGCGTGGTAAGGAGCTTCTCCTAAGACCCTGCAAGGAACTGGGACCAACTACCAATAGATCCAGCCCTGTCTTCAGATGACCGTAGTCCCAGACAGCAGCTTGCTGCATCTGCAGGAGAGACTGAACCAGAGCTACCCAGGTCAGCCACTCCCTTTTCCTGAGACAGGGTGTGACATCATAAATGTTTGTTGACTTCATGGCTAAGATTACTTTGTTGATAACTTAGCAGTTAGTTCTTTGCCTTTTTTCTTGATGGCTAGATTTTAATACATTCCTCTTAGGCACATGGGTAGCAACTTTAAATCATAGACTTAGGTCATGATTTACTCTTCACATGTGTATACACATATCATATCCCTGAAGCAGAGCTGTGTTCCCTAACTGCTTTTGGACAGATGTAAATATTTTTGTATCTGTCAGTTGTTTAGTTGTCATATATAGTTCAGTGTGTGCGTGCGTGTCCAGTCGATTGAGTCATGTGTGACTGTAACCCTACGGACCATAGCCTGGCAGGCTCTGTAGCCCATCAGGCTCCTCTGTCCATAGGATTCTCCAGGCAAGAACTGGAGTGGGATCTTCCTGACACAGTAATCAAACCCCCATCTCTTGCGTCTCCTGCATTGCTAGTGGATTCTTTACCCTCTGAGCCACCTGGGAAGCCCATAGTTTGGTAGACAGTAGCAATAATGTTGATCGTTTTGCCCATCTCATTCTATAGATATGTCGAAAGTGGCCTAGTTGTACCTCAGTGAACAGATTTAGTGATGGAGATGTCAGTGATCTGATCAGGATGGATGACTTCCATAATTTAGATGCAATAACATTTAAAACATGAATTAGCATCAGGGGCTAGAGATCCTCTTAGGAAGATAACTGTCTCTGGAGAAATACTGTGATGAATTTTCGAGGAAAAAGATAAGGCCCTAAGAGCTTAGATTTTGCAAGAGTTATGATGGCACTTGGTTAAATAACCATGTATTAGAAAGAATTCCTTATAATCATGGAGGTGGTGGTAGAAAGTTAGAGACAGGTAAACCAAGAGAGAGGCTGCAACTCAACCATGGAAATGGCCGTGGGTGTCTTAAAAACAAGATTGTGTAGCATTGATTTTTAGCTGTTTGAATTTCTGCAGTAGAAGTCCTGCATAAATATTCTCTAGGCTTTCAATAAAATGTTCTAGTTGTGTGAGAGATTCGTTTAATGGAAATGAAGAAGAAATAACTGACAAGGTGTGAGAACTGAGACAAGGTGGATTAATTCAGTAGAACCAGCAGCTCAGTCAGGGCTATGGTGATTCACAAACACCTAAGCCCCTCAAGGAATTTAGAGAAGTCTTGGGGATGGCATTAGACTTCTCAGAATCTACAAAGGGCAGGTCTGGTTCCAACCTGACGACCTGGCTAACATCCATATTACGTGCATAGCTCTTTTCTGCCTTCCAAGTTATTTTAAATCTTCAGTATGAAGTTTTGCTCGTATGCATGGGTTTTCCTTCTTGTGTGTGTTCAGAGTTCTGTCCCCTCTAGATTGTGATGTCACCTAGACTATTTTTTTCACCAGTTTATCTACAAGATGTATTTCTAAAACAGGACTCTTTCCTGCCTTCGTGTGGGGAGTGTTTGTGTGTTTCTTGGCTTTTTCTAAAGTGCAACATACTTGAGTCTACGTGGCAGCTCTGTGAGGTAAACCCTGCTATTACCATCATATTACAGATGAAGAAACTGATACTCAGTGAAAATACATAAATGTCCCGAAGACACACAACTAACAAACACAGAGGTGGGCGTTCATAGTGCAGCGTGTTCAGCTCCACAGGCTACACTGTAAAGCGCCATACTACGCTGACTGCCCACTGAAAATTTTGCGAAGCATATCCCAAAGAAGCATAAAAGAGTTGATAATAAAGCAATGGATTGGGGATCAAGCAGAAAATGATAGAGAGCCGAAATGATTAAAACAGTACATTATGTAAATACTTGAATAGAAGAGACCATTGTCCCCAGGGGTCAACTAGAAAAGGCTTCTTTAAGGAAGTGGGACTTGAGACAGATGCTGAAGGGTAGACAGGGCTGGGGGAGGCAGAAAACACCAAAGTGATTACCATCAGAGAGACGGGAATGATCCGGCATACTTGTAGGAAAACTGGGCTGTCCAGAGTAGAGGACAGAGGCTGGCTTACTGGCATAGAAGAGGAGGTGAAGGTGGAAGGAAGAGGGAAGGGATGGAGGATCTTGGAGGTCAAGTGAGCAATGAAGAGCTTTAGGGCTGTGGTGGCTCAAAGCATTTTATGGTCAGGTTTACCTTCTTTAAAAAATTGTTTTATTTACTTATTATTGTTTGCACTGGATCTTAGTTGCTACATGTGGGCTTTCTTTAATTGCAGCTTTTGGGGTCTGGAGCACGGACTCAGTAGTTGTGGCACACAGGCTTGGTTGCCCTGTGGCCTGTGGGATCTTCCCAGACCGGGGGTCAAACCTGTATCCCCTGCATCAGCAGCAGGACTCTTAACCACCGGACTACCAGGGACGTCCAGATGCTCTTCAGATGCCATCATGACCTACTGAATGCTTCCCATTTAGGAGCAGGGATCGTTTCTTATTCTTTCCACTGTCTGCCCCCATTCATAGCACGGTACCTGACATCCAGAGGCAGTTGTTTATAGATGAATAATAATGAATAAATGAATGATCCAGAAATGAAGACAGGAGCAGTGGGAGCGCAGAGTAGGGTGGTGTCAGATACACCTGACTGCCCGCTTATTTTCCACTCACTCTATAAGTATCTTTGGGTGTGGCTCTCCCTAAGCCTCAGTTTCCTTATCTGCAATGTAAAATGAATAGCAGATGTAACCTCTTTGTGATCTGGGGGGCTTTAAATGAAATAATGTGCATACAACATTCACCATTGTGTCTCCTATGAGTAAGCCCTCAATACAATACATTAATCTCACAAATCAACTTTAGTGCGTCTGGACCAAGAGAATATAAACCATAGAAATTAGGCAAAATCTAGGGGAGAATGGTAAACCTTCCTCAGAACTTAGGATAGGGCCTTAAGACTTAATTTTGGTCAAGTCTCAAGGGGCATGCTCGCCTCTTGATTTTAAATGGAAAAATGCATGGTGATGCCATGTGATGGTGAAGGGTCTTGAATGCTCTGCTAAGGATGTTAAATAAAGCAGTGACAGTCCTGTATCTGTTTTAGAAAGATCTTTGGCTGTGTGGGTAACGGCTTAAGGGACAACAGGACTCAGGGAGTTGACTAGGAGACTTCTGCAGTAGTCCTAGTGAAGATGATGAGGGCTTAAATGAATGCTGTGACTGTGGGGATGGAGAGAAAAGGTTTGATTTAAGAGGCTGGGAGAAGGAACTGAACTGGATTTGAAGACAGAGTGAATGTTGTGGGCAAGATAAGGAGAGAAGGCAAGGACCACAGAGGAATATTTGAGCATGTGGGTGACCAGTGATGCTGGGGACAGAAGACAAGGCAACGGTTGAGATAACTGAGGATTTCAGCTTAGGCAATTATTTAACCAAAATAATAAATAAGGGATAAGTTTGTTTTATCTCCTTTTGGGAATTTTGAACAGTTCTACACAAGGAAGCCTGCCCCTGACTTGCCCGAGAAAGTTCCAATGAATGCCTCCCAACCCCACCAAAAAAGAGAGTAAGGAAAAGAAAAAGACTTTAAAAAGTCCTCAGGTTTGCATTTCACCTGGCACCTCTCTCCACCCTATATTTCACCTCTGGCTTGAGAAGGGAGACCTTTGCCCGAGGGAGGCCCATAGTTATAATGAAAATTCCTGTGTAACAGTAAATCTTCCTACCTTCAACTGATGACCCACTTAGAAGAAATAAGATTCGAAAGAAGTCATAACTGGAATCAAATTCCTCCCTAACGTGCATTTGGCTTGTGTGTGCCTGCGTGCACACATGTGAGTGCTGGTGGGTGAGTGCCTCGCCCCTCATCTACATACACAGACAGAGAACACGCAGTAGTTTAGAGATCTCCCTTTGAATGGGTCTTGGTGTCACCATGGTAACATGAGCAAAAGCAGTACTCCCAGTCACTTAGGGAAAACCTGCAGTTTGTGATACGCACCTGTGGAGAGATTTCAGCTACCATGTGGACCATTATAGCATGTGATGCTCAAATACCCTCCTGGGTTCTGTTTATGTTTGGCGGCTTCTAATCTTGCTCATATCTGCTGTTTCAATCAGCCTTTTCCCAGGACCATAGCACTCCAGCTCTCCTCCTGGTCCTTGATGCTGAACAAGGCTTCTCTATCAAGGTCTTTGGGCTGCTGTGAGTTGAGCCGTTCCCCACTTAGGTGACTTTGGTGCAGAAATAACTTACAGTTCTTCTCTAGCTTAAAGATGGGCTTCCCAGGCAGTGCTAGCGATAAAGAATCTACCTGAAATGTAGGAGACCCAGGTATGATTCCTGGGTCAGGAAGACCCGCCCTGGAAAAGGAAATGGCAACCCACTCCAGTATTCTTCCTGGAGAATTCCATGGACAGAGGAGCCTGGCAGGCTACAATCAGTGGGGTCACAAAGAGTTGCATATGACTTAAGTGACTTTCACTTTCACTTTTCATTCTTTAATGATATTTGAAATTATATACCACTAAAAATAGTTTTAGAGAAAACAGGCTTCAGAATGCCAGGAAAATTCATTTCTCAGGTTATTTATGTACGTGCTCATGAAAATGACATGTCTGTGACCTACAGACTCAAAATACCAAGTCAGAGGTCAGTTACATGTGGGGGAGGTTTCAGAAATGCCCTACTCATTCACTCCAAAAGAAAATCGATCTGGCCTTTAGTATTTTTCTTAGGAGAATTGGAAATAGTATTCATTAGAGAAATCTACTTTCCTCCAACTCCAGTGGGACTTCAGATTTTCCAATTGTACTTAAATATTGTGTCTCTGGTAATAGCTGTCCTGAGGGAGAGCTGCTTCCTTCTGGATAACATTCAAATAATCTTCAAACACTTCTGTCTGCTAAAACTGGTTCAAGAATTGGATTTACTTAAGAATTCATCCTAAAGTACCAAACCATTACTTTTGCTGTGTCATCTGTATATTATATCATCTAAGAATGTTGTTATGGGCCTTTGATAAGTCAGTGATTTTCTCTTCTGAGCTTCAGTTGAAACAGACCTTGTCATGAATAATTTACCAGTATTGATTTTAGAATATCTTATAGTAAAGGTAGGTGTTTATGTATATTCACACAAGCATGCACACAGGTATACTTATATATATTTGTATGTACATGGCAACCCACTCCAGTATTCTTGCCTGGCAAATTCCATGGACAGAGGAGCCTGGTGGGCTATGGTGCATGGGATCAGAAAGAGTTGTACATAACTAGTAACTGAGCACTCACACACACATACTTGTATGTAAGGATACATGTGTATTTATGGCATGGAGACAGTTTGATTGTGGAATCAAAATCTCATGATGTGTATTCTCCCTCCATGTGACTTTAAGTTACTTAACCTCTCTGCATCTCAGTTTTCTTGTCTGTACAATGGCAATAATAATAGTTATCATGTCACAGAGTAGTCTGATGATTAAATAAGTCAAGAAATTTATAATGCTGAAAACAGCCTGGTGCCTCGTAAGTGTTCAGTAAATGTTAGCTGATTTATTAGAAGTAGTCCAAATAACCCATATTTTAAAATGGGAGTCACCAGCAAACAGGAAACTTTTCAGTTATCGGTATGTTTTACAATGTGTCACTTGGTAGTGGTAATAGTATTATTCCTATAGTCTGCTCTTATTGGAGAGTGTGACTCAGTGGTACCACCTTCTCCCTGCCCAGGGTTCTTTCGTGGAGAATTAGCCATTCAGGTGGGTGTCTCTCCTGAAGCCTTCAGCTTGTCAGAGAGCAAATTAAATCCATGCGGAGAAAGCTGTTTCATTTGTGGTCATTTTTTGTCCTTACTGGTGGTGATCCTGGTGAGAGAGTTGTACTCCACTTTGAAAATCTCCTTTCCCTTGTTGGTATAAGTGTGAGGAAAGAGTGTGTGGAATTTCTAGCCGGAATATGTATCGTATGTTCAAGCAGGGTTGGAATTTCTGAAAGAAGGAGGAGGATGGTTGGCTTGTAGATACCCTTGTTTTGAAATCAAAGTGAATGATAGTTGAAGATAGCCGTGGTCATGGTCATGGTGGGAGTGTTTCTACAGGTTTTTATTAGTACCTCAGAAGTTAAACATATACCATTAATCTTAAGGAAATCTGGGCTCTAGAAAGGGTAATGGCTGGAGTGTGTAAGAAAGATTTGGCAACAATGGCTGCTCTTCACTGGTCTCCCTCTGAGGCAGGTACCACACTCAGCATGCTGTTACTGTTTCTTCACCCACCCCACCACTCAGGGGAGACCCTGATAATGCCTCGCATACAGTAGCTTGATGTTCCATGCACACCTGTGCATTTGCATCTTCAGACAACTCTGAGGAGGTAACGCTGGTCCCTAATCACATGAAGAATACTGTTATGCTTGTTGTAGTAGACTGTATTTTATAGAACAACTTTATATTTACAGATGCATTGAGTAGATAGAATATTGGAACCTTCTGTACTAGATGGCAAGTTGGCCAACTCTATACATCTTACATTAGTGTGGTATGCTTGTGACAATTAATGAACCAATGTTGAGACGCTATTATTAAAATGTGTCAAAGTCCATACTTTATTCAAAGTGCCTTAGTTTTTTACCAGATGCCCCCTTTTTTGGTAAACCTTGTGTCTATGCTTCATTCAGATGGCCTAAGTTTTTAACCTTATGCCCCTAGATCACTCCATTACATTTAGTGGCCATGTCTCCATAGGCTTCTCTTGGCTGTGAGAATTTCTCAGTCTTGTTTCTTATGACCTGGACAGTTTAGAAGAGTCTGGTCAGGCATTTTATAGGATGGCTGACAGCTGGAATTCTTCTGCTGCTTTTCTCACCCTGAGACTGGCATGGTAGGTTATGGGGAGGAGCACCACAGAGGGAAAGTGCCATTTCATCAACTCTTAGAAAGTGAACATGATTGTGACCGCCGGTGTTGACCTTGATCCCCAGGCTGGGGTAGCTGGGCAGGTTTGTCCACCGTAAAATTTCTCTGCTCCCCACTCTCCATACCATTCCGTAGCAGAGGCAAGTCACTGTGCATAGTCTACCTCTAAGGAGTGGGGAGTTCTCTTCCCTTTCCTGTGGGCAGAGTAGCTCCGGAGATCATTTGGAATTCTTCTTCATGGGAGATTTGTAGAGTCATTTCTCAAGTGAGACTATGCAGAAGAAAATTGGCCAAAGGGAAAATTATGGTTGACAGATGTGTAGAGAGGAAGTATTAAAAGCAACAAAGGGAAAGCAATCTGAGAAACAGCATTTTTCATGTATTTTTGAAAATTACCTAAATAGACAAAAATGTGCAAACATATTTATTGCTGTATTGCTTATAATACTTAAGGACAGAAAGCAAGTAGAATATACAAACAACTCATGGTACATTCATATAACCATTAAGTCAGAAACATTCTATATATTTGAATATATAAAATTATTGGCATAGAAATATACTAATAGTATGCTGATGAATGAACTATACACAATATGAGTATACATAATTTAAGTATGCACATATATAAATATACTTGAAATATAAGTATATACACATGTGTGTTTAAACATATACAATATCTGAAAGATTAGCTAATATAGGAAAAAATTACTGTCATTATCTCTAGCTGGTAAGACTGTATGTCATTTAGAATTTTCCTTTGTAATACCTATACTTTCTATTTTCTTCAATAGCTTTTCATTTATCTAATAAAACATTAAAAATCAAAAGAAAATTGCTTGAAGCAAAAGCTTTACTGACAAATATAACACTAGCCCTAGTGTTAGTGTTCTGAGTCATGAAAAACCCGTTATATGCTAGCTTTTAAAATGCCTCTAATAGGACTTGGAATAGAGAAGAAGGCAAGAGCTTCATTACGTTTTTATGCCATTCCCTCTCACACCAGTAATTCTGTTAATAACTGTAGAACGTTCTTTCTCCATTCTGGGACTCTGATCTGGAAATCGGAGAACAAAGGGAAAACAAAGGGCTGTGTCGCTCCAGCCTTTCCCCATCTCCTCTGTTGCCCGGTGAGCCTTCGTCCAGTGAACCCCACGGTCCTCTCTTCAGGACCACGCCCCCCACGTGCGCTCTCCTCTCGGTGCCCCCCTCCTCTTCCCGGTCTTCCTCAGCGCGCTAGGTTCCTCAGCATCGCCATGTAAGACCCTCCATCATCTTGCACCACCGTCTTCAGTTTCAGTCTAACCCCTCCCTCGAACCAAAAGCGGATCACTGCAGCCGACCTGCAGACACACCCTGAGCAGTCTTCCATTGCCTTGCTTACCTCACCTCCACGCCTCACCTCACTCTCCATCTTCTGACCCCTCTCTTTCCTTAAAGGTCTGGATCAGTTGCCCCGCCCCCGCCGGTGCTCCGCTTCTTACACACACACACACACACACACACACACACACACACACACGCACGCACGCACGCACGCACGCACACTTTTCTCGGCTATCCCCAATCCTGTGATTCTTCTCCTGTTTTATCTTCAAGAGCACCTCTTGTCTACCAGCTGTTCTCAGCAGAAGAACTTAAGAGACTGGTATAGTTTCACCGAATCCCCTAAGAGCAGAGCTTACTTCCTCCTAGTCAGGCCCTCCTGGTGCCTCGGAGAGCGATGCATGCCTTTGGCCCTCACTAGGTGTTTGCTGATGCTCGTGCCTCTATGACAGTCTCATAAGAATAAGCATATAAATATAGCTTTCAAAACCCAGCAGTGAGAGCATGACTGCCTCTGAGCCCAGCGGCCCACCTCCTGAGTCATCACAAGTTCCTTACCGTCTCTGAGTCTGTTTCTTCATGTGTAAAATGGGCATGATGATGGCACCTGCCTCACAGACCTGGGGTGAGGATGAAATGAATCATGTGACGCACTCGCTGTTTGCAAGTTGTCAAACAAGGTTAACTCTTGTCATGATTAGCTGTCATGTAAACTAACTCCTCCTTCAAAATCACGTAGGCCGTGAGCACACAGTCTGTCTCATAGTCCATGGCTATGTGAACACAGTTGTTGTTTCTTTTTTTTTAATTATTTTTTTTATCTTAGAAGCCTAGTTCTTTGTTTTGCAAATAATTTAATTGATAATACATCTGCTTGTGTCATCTTCAATTTTTTTTCATCAATGTGTCGTACTTTTGGAGTACAGGTCTTTTGTCTCTTTAGGTAGGTTTATTCCTAGGCATTTTATTGTTTTTGATGCAATGGTAAATAGGATTGTTTCTTTAGTTTCTCTGTCTGATCTTATGTTGTTAGTGTGTAGAAATGCAACAGATTTCTGTGTATCAATTTTGTATCCTGCAATTTTACCAATTTCATTGATGAGTTCTAATAGTTTTCTGGTAGTGACTTTAGGATTTTCTATGTATAGTGTCATGTCATGTGCAAAGAGTGACAGTTTTACCTCTTTCCCAATGGATTGCTTTTATTTCTTTTTCTTCTCTGATTGCTGTAGCTAGGACTTCCAAAACTATGCTGGGGAAAAAAAAAAGTGGCGAGGGTGGACATCCTTGTCTTGCTCCTGATTTTAGAGTGACTGCTTTCAGCTTTTCAGCTTTTTCAGGTATGATGTTAGCTGTAGATTTGTCATATATGGCCTTTCTTGTGTTGAGGTATGCATTCCCCCTGTGTCCACTTTCTGGAGAGTTTTTAATCATCTGTGGGGCCAACACAATTTAGAAGTGCACATGCTGCTGAGGACCAAGGATGATGTGTTGATGATGTGACTGCTTTAAAATGCACCCAGAGTTTGTTTTAATCAGGTGTGCTGCCATGGGAAACGCAGAGACGACTGCCTTTGAAGGCAGAGTTTGTTACTCAGTGTCCCCAAGAGGAAGGGACACCCCAAGCCATGCAGAGCCCCATGGAGAAGCACCCGGGTGGTCAGGAGGCAGGAATGAGGGGGACAGCACGGCGGAGCCTTTGTTATTAGAGTGGTGGGGTGGGGGTGTTGTGTGGAGGTGTCCCTTGTCAGGGAACAAGACACAAATGTTGGTGTTTGTGGGTGAAGGATCTGTAACATTAGTTCTGTGTGCTTGTGAAACCCAGGGATGGTAGGGACGTAAACAACGTTGCCTGTTAGTTTGGGCCGTGATTTCAAGACACTAAATTGTCAATTACAGAATATCAACACTGATGACTGCAGCAGCCCACGCTGACTGCTCTCCATAATTGCTCTTTCCTTTAGTTTTCAGTGGCACCTTCCTCTCTGCCACTGTGGCTCTTCCTCTTTTTGAAGTGGCTCTGCTGGGCCCTGGGTTTTATTTCGATCTCCCATTCTTTGGCCCATTTTTGTTTATCTTTCTCCTACTGTTTGACCCTGTTTCTATTATACCCAATGAAAGGTTTTCTCAGTTTTCTACTTCCTTCTATCTATGAGGGCTGTTCCTTTTCACAGTCAAGACTAGAAACTTGGGAAACAAAAGGAAGCCAAGGCTGCGTTGCCATGTCAACCCAAGGCAGAGCTGACTTTTCAGCATCGCACACTCATCTCCCTGGCTTAGGGATGAGCGGGGTGCTGGAGAATGGGTTTTGCGCACCCGAAAGGCTTTCAGCAGTTATCAAGGGTGCCAAAGCTTTGTCTCTGGGCCAGCC
Organism: Cervus canadensis; assembly: GCF_019320065.1. Lineage (NCBI taxonomy): Eukaryota > Metazoa > Chordata > Mammalia > Artiodactyla > Cervidae > Cervus > Cervus canadensis. Next base: position 22,419,272 of record NC_057407.1, read on the forward strand.
TGTGCTGTGGCTCCAGTGAACTGCCGAGTGAGATCTGGTGACATTGACCTTGTTTTGGGGGTAGAACCCAACCATGGCCCGACATAGTTGTCCCCATCTGCCTTTTCTGCAGAGAAGTCCCACTTAATACCCACGCCAGTCCATGGCTGGATAATCACAGGAAATCCTGACTCCACTCAGCTGAAAAGAAAGACTTCTCAAAGAAGAATTTCAGGCTTTCTTATTATTTCCCCTTTTCTTGTAGTCTGGCTCTGTGCCTTTATTCTGCTTTCTTTTCTCCCTGCACGTCCCACCTCCCCCCTCCCCCCACCGTCCTCTGTTTAGATGAACAGGAGACCCCTAATATGCAGCCGCCCACTCTGACTTGGTTGAACTTCTTTTCTCTTTTTCTGTAGGGAGAAAAAATTAGATTTTACTATATGGCCTTTGATTACTATTTTAGTTTTCGCCTTTTTTTTTTTTTTTTTTTGAGGTAGGGAAACTCACTGCTAAGTGGCAAGCTCTCTGGTTTTCATGTCTGCTCTGTTTTAGGGGGTGGTGGAGAGGTTCTCACCTGATGACCCCCATTACTGAGTGATGGCATCAGAGAGAGGGGGAGTCACCCAGAGTTCTAGAGGGGACTCTCGATGTTCGTGTCTATTTACGAGCAGAAAGACAGAATCAACAGGAACCCTGGAATTTCCCTCCCAGTAACTGTCTTTCTTTGATTCTGGCTTTTGTGTCCCCAAAAACTAGGCAGCCTGCTATTTGCAGGTCTCCGTTGCTTCCCGTGTCCTGCTGTGACCTCAGCAAGTAGAACAGAACAAAGGGTCCTGGCAGTGCTTGTTACGGAGAGCAGGGTGGGGCCGACCAGACCCACCCGCGTTCCAGCCTAGATTTGAGACCAAAACGCAGCTGCAGGTTGCTTCATTTGACTGAAGCAAATGCAGTCCGTTTTCATCTTCTCTGACATTTATTATCCTGAGGAGGGGCTCTCAGGGGAAAGGACATTAGCCACAAATATGACAAGGTGAAAGGACAATGAGTCTGGTCTGAAGCATTGTATTCCAACGGTTGACAGCCCAGGTTCATCCATCAATATTATTGACTTGGCCAAGCTTCAGGGTGGAGTAATTTCTGTAATGCAATTTAGCTTGTGCCACAGAATGGTGTGTCTGGGATAGAATGTCTGAAGCCGGTCGTCTGTGAGATACATTTTGGGCAACACTCTTAATCTTAAAATTAGAACTGCTTGCAGCCCAGGAAGATGCTTAATTAGATTCATCTCGGAGCCACCAGCTGTTCCTGAGATGCACAGAGACGTCTGAAGTCTCTCTGATTCTGCGGAGACAGGGGAGGGGGCTCTCTGTTTATGAGCCAAGGCTGAGAGACCCTTCAGTGGAAAGCTCTCCAGGCCTGAGTGGCCACGCACACGGAGCTCACGTTTGCTTCTTCCTCTGGCCTCTCTCTCTGCCCTCAGAACCTAAGGAGCTCTTAGTCACGATAGTCTTATGTCCACAGAGGGCTCCTGTGAGTCTGTGCACGACCCGCCCTGTCCCTCCCATTTCCTCCCTCTCGGCATCTCAGGGGTAAACCATGTCTTTGCCAGACTGACATCTGGACCCTGAGGATGTAGTCATGGGGAGGGGACAGGGAGAGAATATGAACGAGGGAAACCACGAGGCAAGAGGGGAAGACGGGAAGAGTTTTTTCTTTTTTTCTTTTCCAGAAAGGCTGAGTCGATCTGTAGAACCACGATTTGGGAGAGAGTAACAAGCCTGGGTGAAGGGAAAATCATGCCGCTGAGACTGAGGCAGTTTCATGGTTTGGGGAGTCCGCGGGGCTGAAATTGTGGATGAAAGAAAGGAGACTTTGAGGAGTGTGGTGATGAGTTGTGAGACTATGAGGAAGATTGGAGAGGAGTTACTAGCCTCTCAGGTTGAGAGGTGAAAGGGGCCTTTAAAAGAGTTTATAACTCAGCCTCCCATTCACAAGGGAACTCTTCTAGGACATTCCTGTGGAATGGCCACCCGGCCTTTACTTGGAAACCTTCGGGAATAGGAGACACACTTTTGTGTTGGCAAGTGTAGCAGACTAGTCTAGAACACAAGTGCTTGAGCCAGACTGCCTGGGTTCAAATCCAGGGGCCACCAGTTCCTGGTGTGGCCCCTTAGGTATGTTACCTAGCAGCTCTGTACCTCAGTTTCTATACTGATGACTTAGGGATGGTGATAGTAGAGGGTTATTTTGAGGATTAATTTTATATATTTGATATTTTTGATTTATTCATGAAGTAAATATGTCACTAAGAGCAGTGCTTGGTCTATAATGACAAGCATAAGTATTTTCTCTTGTTATCATCAGACTGTTCCATGTATAAGAAAGTTCTTTTTCAGATTGAATACTGTACATCTGGCTTCTTTTATTCCTGCCTATTTCTCAGTCCCTGAAATAACTCACCAGTGCTTCTCTGCTTTCCACATTGGTACCCTCCAAACATCTGAAGATGTGTGTCATGTCCCTCTCTGCTTTTCTTCCTTATGTTGTAGAGGAGAGATTATGCAAATGCTGTTCCTTCTGTCCAGAACACTTTGCCTGGTCATGTTCTGACTCAGATTCCTCATTTTTCAAGATACCTTCCCACACCAGAGTAACTTATACAATATTTTACCCATGTTCTCTGAGTCTGAGTAGAAAGATAAAAGAACACAGTACAGATTCTCACAGCCATTTGAATGTGTTACCAGTTCATCATATGCCTTGTTCATCTTGGTAACCCCGGCACCCAGCACAAAAGGCTATTGAATAAATTAGATGGAACAGAGAAGAAGTTGGATGGATGTAAAGTGACAACCTTCTTAAAAGGCACAGAACAGTTCTCTTGGAGAATAAAGTCTTTGGAGCAAGGAGACAGGTGGTAAGATGCTTTTTTAAAATATTTTTAGTGAACAGGCTTGCCTTTGATTCCATCAGCTGACAATTTTGTCCCAATTAGTTCCATCAGAAAGGGAAGTTTTCTTGGAGTTTTGATTTTGCGTTGCTTGTTCAGCTTTCAGACTCTGCTTTGCTCTGCAAATTCCTATTTGGGGAGAATTGAAAAACAAAAGACAAAGAAGCGAGAAAGGGTAAGTGGATCCAGATGGTGAAGAAATCAAGGCAGGCAGTGAAGACAGGGACAGCAGAGGTGGATGAGCCCTTTGGGTCTCAATGTGGGCAGAAGGTCCTTTGGAAGAGCAGAGAGAGAAGACAGTGTTTTGATATTAATAGAAGTCATTGGCTAGAGTGTAAAAGAGTTTAAAAATGGAGCATCGTGTGGAGAGGCTTTTTTAAGGGAAATGTGCTCTGCACTAAAAGTGTTCTCTATTAAGTGTTTTCTTTTGAGACCTGAGTAAAGGTTTTGGTGGCTCTAGATGTGTATTTTCTGCTCTTTTTTTGAATAGGGCGTGGCCTACAGCCCCAACCCTTTGCGATCCCACTTGTATTCCCACTGACCTGCGGTAGCCGGTCGTTTGGGTCAACACCCAAATCCATGGCTGCTCTTGTCCTGTGGACCAGTGAGTGGTGCGTCACGGTAGCACACAGCAGCCCCAAGTAAGAGAACAACTGCTCCACGGGAGTAGCAACTCAGTGTCTCTAAATGTGTGAAATAATGAAGCATGCGTGCAGTTCACAATAGCCCATAGGCCTCTTAAATTTTTCTTTGTATTAATACGGGTTTCCCATTTGGAACCAATCATTAATTACAGTCTGTACCTGGAGACTGGCCCAAAGAGCAAATTATTTTGGGAGTTAAGACCAGAGCAATAATATATCCTTGCCTTTGTTTGTTCCTATAAATTAATGGTCAAAATGTTATCTGAAATAGAAAATCTACGCAAAACGCCAGCATTCTTTTCCAGGCTGGGCTACTGGTTGCCACCAAAAGATATTTGGGTGAAGTCTTTGTTCTGCAAACCTCTTGTAAACCTCTCTCCATCTTTGGAAAAGCCCCCTGACAATAGGGAATATGTCCAGTACTCTGACTCCCCCAAATATAAAAGGATGAGCTGTTCCTGTCAGTTTTAGCCAAGTGTTCATATTTTCAACTTGCTGTTTTAACTGTACAAAGAAAGGAAAGTTGACATTCTTTAGGTTTTCAATGGAAATGTAGTGTATGTACCCTACCTAATAAGAGATCATAATTTTAGAAAAAACCAGTGACCAGAAATATAAAAGAACTTGCATTATGGTAACACATGGAAGTAGAATCCTCAAAGATAATTCCCCATTGGACCATTTCTTATACAGTACATCGATTCTGGCCCCTCACACAAATCCAGTCTTTTTGCAGGTTTCTAAGCTTGGTACCCTTTGGGGATTAAGCTTTTCCACTTTCATTAAAGAACACTTGGCATTAATACCATGATGAGAAGCTTGGAATTGTGTATTTTAGCTAATCTTCCCAGACAGCTCCGTCAGAATTGGCCCCAGTTTTTTAGGAATAAGTTCATTTTAAAGTAAGTTTTACTTGACTATTGGAACTATTTCAATTTGCTACCGAATCTTGACTTTATTTTTACCATTAAATTTGACTTCAAAAATTTGTAGAAAAAGCTTTACCACTTTCTCTGTGTTTTTAAGAGATGAGGAGGCCATTGCACACTAACAGTGAAGGTGTCCGAAAGGTGATCTTTAATTTTCTTCTCTTTGGGTAACAGTAAGAAATCTAATGAGAAGAAAAACGGAATGTTATTTTTAAAGTATCATTTAAAATATAGACAGAACCTTCTCTTGGCACTCCCAGGCTTTCAGAGGACATGGAGTGCATATTTCTCTGGCATCACTTACATGTGTTCTAGATTATTTATCAAAGGATCAGAAGAGAAAACTCAGCAAAAAAAAAGAGACAGGATAAGAAGGAATTGTTCATGGAGACATGCAAAAACTGGTTGACTTATAAATGTCTGAAAAGCTTAAAAGTGATCTAAGCTGAATCTATGCAATTGTTTAACTAACTTAGGTGAAGAACCACACTGGAAAAAAAAACAAAACGCTGAACACATATACACGGAATCTAGATAAATGGTACTGATGAGCCTGTTTATCAGGGAAGAAACGGAGCTGCAGATGAAGAGAGCGGACTTGTGGACGCAGCGGGGGAAGGACAGGGTGGGACGAGTGGAGAAAGTAGCATTGACATATATACTCCATCATGTGTGAAACATGACTGGGGGAAGCTGCTATATAACACAGGGACCTCAGCTTGGTGCTCTGTGGTGACCTGGAAGGTGGGGAGGGTGGGGGGAGAGAGGGGGTGTGTGTGTGTATATATAATTATGACTATTTCTCTGTGTATAGCAGAAACCAGCATATTGTAAAGCAGTTACCTCCAACTTAAAACAAGAAAAGCACTGATAATCCTAAGCAAAAGTGTTTTATCTGCATCAGTTTCTACTGCATATAAATATAAAATTGGCCCGAAATGTTTAAAAAAAAAATCAGAAGCATTCTTGTGCTCTTTCTGTCTCTTGCTCAGAATGTGAGCACATCACAGATTAAAATAAAACCCAAGGCGATTGGAGTTTCAAAAGGCATCATCTGGGAAATCAAGGGAAGGCTGAGAGTGGGTGGTAGGTGAATAGATATTAAGAATAAAGTCTCCTCGGCTGCTGGAGCCTCTGTGGAACGGCGCCCACCCTCTGCTAGGCTTTGGCGGGGGGTGGGGGAAGCAGTGCGCTCATGTGGCTTTGTGCCAATGACATGCACCTCAGAGCTTGGAAATGTGGCACAGAGAAGGTCACGGTGCAAGGGCGGTCTGTCTCCGGGCAGTGTGACATGGCTATTTCAGGTGCTACTTGGTGACCGAGAGATTATGCAGAACCAACCACTGAGCACTGTTGATTTGAGGACATGGCATGGTGGAGATATGTGAGATTATTAAGCCTTTGGAAGCCACACAAGAGAGGAAAATCCAGGAGAGCAGGCTATGTACTAGCAACGGAGGTGATGAAGGTGTGTGAAGACCTGTGTTTTGTTAATGACTGGCAGTTGTTAATAAAGGGTGCTCCCTAGAACAACCAGAACTGGTACATACCTAGATGCAGTCAGCTAATATCCTTATTCAAAGGTTTTCAAGCTAAAAGGCAAATTGCTTCACCACAGGCAAAAATACTCCATTTAAGACTCATAATTGGAAGGCACTTTATCCACCTAATGATCAGGGGGATGCTGATGACTAGAAATACCTGCATTAAAGACGCTAAGCACGTTTGCCTTCAGTTCAGAGTGAAGGTGGAAATAGTAAGGGCTTTCCTAAGATATGTATCTTCAGTTTTTTGCAGTGTTGGTGTTAACGGTTCTTCTGGAGTTCAGCCTTGGGTAACGTGAAAGTGAAAGAAAGTTTAGTCTCAGTCATATCCGACTCTCTACAACCCCATGGACTATAGCCCACTAGGCTCCTCTGTCCATGAGATTCTCCAGTCAAGAATACTGGAATGGCTAGCCATTCCCTTCTCCAGGGGACCTTCCTGACCCAGGGATCGAACCCGGGTCTCCTGCATTGCAGGCAGTTCTTTACCATCTGAGCCACCAGGAGAGCCTAAAGGCGACGGAGAATCACCTAGATGTGAGCGTGGACCCTGCACCCTCTTGCACAGAGAACTCGGTGATTCCTGCAGCATAAGCCAGTCCTGTCTACGCTTGCCCTCTCCCACAAAACCGGAGCCTATGCCCAGCACCCTTCCCTGCATTAGAACCATGACAGGGACCTTGAAACGGATCAGAAGGGAACTGACAGAGAGAGACTACTTTGGTGGAAGGAAAACCGACCAGCTTATGCTTCCTCAAGTACATGGCTGACGTGAGAAGAAAGAGTAAAGTGAGATATGGACACAGGAGGACCACCAAACCTTGGTCTGTTCACAGTGAAGGGTTAAGGGCTGCTCCAAGCTACCCACTCCCCTCTCTCAGCCTTCTTTCAATTGCAGGTGAAGGGAAACCAGTATTTGGGGTCTGAATTATCAAGCTGCTGACCTCACCTTCTCTAATTCAGTCTCTAAATACATTGACTTAGTCTGATTTTGTAAAATAACTTAAAATAGCAACTTTGTTCCTATGTTAAGAGGTATCATTTTTTTGATTGGAACAAAATGATGAGCGTATGCCCCCTGACACATGACAAGCACTCACAGGCTTGGAGCGTGTCCCCCGCCCCGCCGTGGTTATACTGACCTCAGACAATGAGGCTGTAGGCAGGGAGGCCAGGGGGCTGGGTGGGAGTGTCCCATGCACTCGTCCAGCAGACGATAATAAAGTAGGGAACTGTGGGTTAATATTTCAGGACGTCCATCCGTTTTGTGAGGCACCGGAGCCTCAAGATCCATTTAAGAGGGAATTGATAGGACTCAGTGACCGACTAGATAGATGTCGGAGGAAAGAGCCAGAGGAGAGCTGATTTTTCAAGCTCGGACAGCTGAGTGGATGGAGAGGCCATTTCCACGGTGAGGAACGCAGGGCTCGGGGTCATCCCTAAGAACATCCATCATTGTGCCGGGTGGGAAAGCCCTCGGGAAGTTACTGAGCTGTGTGGGACCGTTTGGTCGGCTTTTTAATTTTCTTGCTTCTTTCTTAGCTGACAGACTGTCAGCTGTCACGTTTCGCGACTGTCAGGGTGCCTGCCTTTAAGCTTTTTCCTCCTTTATTTTCTAATTTGCTGTTTCTGGAAAACCTAGGAGGCAGAGCGGCTAGAAATGTATGTAAAGCAGGAGTCTGTGGGGGCAAAGCGCTGGTCCATGGGCCAGTATGTACCATAAAGCCCCCGGCTCTGTGACTTCTCTCTCAGCTGTTCCCGGGACTGCGCTCATTTTAAATGGATGAGGTCTTCACAGATCTGGCATTCAGAGAGCTACGGACATATTTATTTCTATTTTTAATAGCAACTTTGAGAATAAAAGAGCTTCTTTGAGTCATCAGGTGATTATAAATTTTTAGCGTAAGGCTTTAAAATTTCTTGGCTGCCACATAATAACTAATAGCTGGCATTTCTTGGGCAGTTGGTATGGATTAGACCCTGTTCTGAGCACATTTCCTATGATATCACTATGGATTGGGCAGTGTTATTGTTATATTTGAAAGTTTTTGTTTTGTTTCAGAATAGAGCCAATTAACAGTGTCATGATAGTTTCAGATGGACAGCAAAGGGACTCAGCCACACATATACATGTATCCATTCTCCCCCAAATTGCCCTCTCATCCAGGCTGGGCAATATTATTACTGTGTAGTATTATTAGTAATACTGGGAAACATTATTATTATTAATACTGGGCAGTATTATTACCCATTTTGTAGACAGGAAATCAGAAGCTCTGGGAAGTAACTTTTCCTAAGGACACAGTCCATGTGCAGCAGAACCAGGATTCAGAGGCAAGCAGGACTCCACAAAGCGCTCAGCCAAGTGTGCTGAAGTTCCCCGGTTGTGTAAGTGAATGGGGCTTAGAACCAACTGGCAAATGGTTGCTGCGACCCCCGAGGGCATAAAGATTGAAGCTGGTTAGTGATGCAACCCAGGCTTCCCTCCCCTGTCCCTGCCTCCCTCCGATGCACAGCACATGAGCATCAGCCCCATCAGACATGTGGGCCATCCCCTGATGGCTACAAGGCAGAACAGCGAGGCCCGGATGAAGCAGAGTTCGCCGGTGAGGAGGCTGGGTGGCGGCCGGTCGGTCACCTGTGTGCCTGGCTGGCCCCCTGGGGCGCGCTGACCCGTGTTGTCACTGCGCTGCTCTCGTCCTGGTCCACGCGTGTTCTCCCTCTGTGCTTCCATTGTGTTACGGGCTGGACAATGTCCCCGCAAATTGGAATGTTGAATTCCTAATCCCCAGTACTTCAGAATGTGATTGGATTTGGTGATAGGCCTTTAAAGATGTAAAGTAGGGACTTCCCTGGTGGTGGTCTAATGGTTAAGACTTCACCTTCCAATGCAAGGTGTGCAGGTTCAATCCCTGGTCCGGGAACTAAGATCTCCACTTGCCTTGGGGCCAAAAAATCAAAGCATAAAACAGAAGCAATATTGTAGCAAATTCAGTAAAGACTTTAAAATGGTCCACATCAAAAAAATCTTAAAAAAAAAAAAAAAAGAGATAAACTAAAATGAGGTTAGTGCTAGATCCTAAAACAATCACTGTTTTCCTTATAAGAAAAGGAGATTAGGATACAATCACAGATAGAAGAACCCTGGAGTAGGCAATGGCAACCCACTTCAGTATTCTTGCCTGGGAAATCCCATGGACAGAGAAGCCTTGCAGGCCACAGTCCATGGAGTTGCAAGGAGTTGGACACAACTGAGCGACTAAACAGCAACAATAAGGTCAGCAAGATTTCCTGTGATGTTTTCTTTTAGAAGTTTTATTTTGTGTGTGTGTGTAGATTTCATATTTTATCAGTTTGTTTGTTTGTTCATGTTTTTTGACAACACTTCGCTGCGTGCAGTATCTTCATTCCCCCACCAGGGCTAAAGCCCTTGCCCCTTGCGGTGGAAGCCGAGTCTTAACCACTGGACCACCAGGAAAGTCCCTCTTCTGGAAGTTTTATAGTGTTGGGTTTTAACTTATTGAGAGATAGGGATTTGATTTCACATTTTTGCATATGGATATCCAATTTTTCCAGCATCATTTGTTGAAAAGTCACCATTGGTTGCATTGCCTTTGTGCTGCTATCAAAATTCAGCAGCACATCCATTGTCTGTCTGGATGTGAGTTTATTCGTGGGTTATCTAGGCTGTTCCATTGATAACTTTGTCTCTCTTTATACCGATACTATATTGTTCTCATTACTGTAGTTTACAGTGATATTGCTATATTTGTATATGTGTGTGTGACATTATGACATTTCATTCCTGAATACTTCAGTATAAAAGTTTTAATACTAAGGACTTTGTCATACCTAACTTGCAACAACAGTGAAAATTAGTGCTAATCCACAACTATTATTTAATAGTTCAAATATCTTCAATATCTTCAAATATCTCTAATGTCTCCCAAACATTTATAGTTTTTAAAGGCATTAATGAAGATGTTTTCTCAATATCTGCAGCTTTTCTTTGATAATTCAGACTTATAAACTTTTTTTCCTGGGTCTGTTTTCATATTTTATCATATTTCTAGGAATTCATCCTTTCAAATTGGAAAACTATTGTGCTAAAGTTGATTATTCTGGTCTCCTAAATTACTTTAATCACTTCTGTCTCTGTGGGTATTTCTCCTTTCTAATCTTGCCTATGTTGCTCACACTCTTTACCTCTCTTTCAGTCTCTTACATTATCAGGATCTTAAGGGGTTTATCTATTTCTTTATTGTTGTTTTTCAGTTGCTAAGTCATGTTAGTCTTCTTTCGTACGTGGCTACTGGAAAAACCGTAGCTTTGACTAAATGGACCTTTGTTGGGAAAATAATGTCTTTGCTTTTAAATACACTATCTATTTTTTCACAGGTGGTCTGATAGTCCCATCTCTTTAAGAATTTGTTTGTTGTTCAGTTCAATCGCTCAGTCATGTCTGACTCTTTGCGACCCCATGGACTGCAGCACGGCAGGCCTTCCTATCCATCACCTACTCCCAGAGTTTACAGAAACTCATGTCCACTGAGTTGGTGATGCCATCCAACCATCTCATCCTCTGTCGTCCCCTTCTCCTCCTGCCTTCAATCTTTGCCAGCATCAGTGTCTTTTCAAATGAGTCAGTTCTTCACAGCAAGTGGCCAAAGTATTGGAGTTTCAGCTTCAGCATCAGTCCTTCCAATGAATATTCAGGACTGATTTCCTTTAGGATGGACTGGTTGGATCTCCTTTCTGTGCAAGGAGATCGGATCTGAGCAAGCGCTCAGATTTCTTTATAGTCCAACTCTCACATCCATACGTGACTACTGGAAAAACCATAGCTTTGACTAGACGGACTTTTGTTGACAAAGTAATGTCTGTGCTTTTTAATATGCTGCCTAGGTTGGTCATAACTTTTCTTCCAAGGAGTAAGCATCTTTTAATTTCATGGCTGCAGTCACCGTCTGCAGTGATTTTGGAGCCCCCAAAAATAAAGTCTGTCACTGTTTCCCCAATCTATTTGCCATGAAGTGATGGGACCAGATGCCATGATCTCAGTTTTCTGAATGTTGAGATTTAAGCCAACTTTTTCACTCTCCTTTTTCACTTTCATCAAGAGGCTTTTTAGTTCTCCTTCACTTTCTGCTATAAAGGTGGTGCCATCTGCATATCTGAGGTTATTGAGATTTCTCCCAGCAATCTTGATTCCAGCTTGTGCTTCCTCCAGCCCAGCGTTTCTCATGATGTTCTCTGCATATAAGTTAAATGAGCAGGGTGACATTATACAGCCTTGACAAACTCCTTTCCCAATTTGGAACCAGTCTGTTGTTCCATGTCCAATTCTAACTGTTGCTTCTTGATCTGCATACAGATTTCTCAGGAGACAGGTCAGGGGTGATCTTGTATTCCCATCTCTTGAAGAATTTTCCACAGTTTGTTGTGATCCACACACTCAAAGGCATTGACATAGTCAATGACGCAGAAGTAGATGTTTTTCTGGAATTCTCTTGCTTTTTCTATGATCCAACGGATGTTGGCAATTTGATCTCTGGTTCCTATACCTTTTATAAATCCGACTTCAACATCTGGAAGTTCACAGTTCATGTACTGTTGAAGCTTCGCTTAGAGAATTTTGAGCATCACTTTGCTAACGTGTGAGATGAGTGCAATTGTGCAGTAGTTTGAACATTCTTTGGCATTGCCCTTCTTTGGGACTGGAATGAAAACTGACCTTTTCCAGTCCTGTGGCCACTGCTGAGTTTTCCAGATTTGCTGGCATATTGTTTGTTATTATCCACAGTCAAAGGCTTTAGCATAGTCAGTGAAGCACAGTTTCACTGGAAATTGGATTTCACTGGATTTTCTGGAGTCCCCTTGCTTTCCTCATGATCCAGTGGACATTGGCAATTTGATATCTGGCTCCTCTGCCTTTTCTAAACTCAGCTTGTACGTTTGAAAGTTCTCAGTTCACATACTGTGACAGTCTAGCTTGAAGGATTTTGAGCATTACCTTGCAAGCAAGTGAAATGAGCACAGTTGTAAGGTAGTTGTCCTGTGACCACTGCTGAGTTTTCCAAATTTGCTGACATATTGAGTGCAGCACTTTAACAGCATCATCTTTTAGGATGTGAAATAGCTTAGCTTGAATTGCATCACCTTCAGTAGCTTTGTTTGTAGTAATGCTTCCTAAGGCCCACTTGACTTCACACTCCAGGATGTCTGACTCTAGGTGAGTGATCACACCATCATGGTTATCCAGGTCATAGGACCTCTTTTGTACATTTTGTGTGTGTGTGTAGTCTTGCTCCCTCTTCTTAATCTCTTCTGCTTCTGTTGGGTCCTTATGAGCTCAGTCCTTTATCATGCCCATCCTTGCATGAAATGTTTCCTTGATATCTCCAGTTTTCTTGAAGAGATCGCTAGTCTTTCCCATTCTATTGTTTCTGTCTATTTCTTTGCATTGTTCATTGAAGAAGGCCTTCTTATGTCTTCTCACTATTCTCTGGAACTCTGCATTCAGCTGAATATATCTTTCCGTTTCTCCCTTGCCTATCACTTCTTTTCCTTGGCTGTTTGTAAAGCCTCCTAAGACAAGCACTTGGCCTTCTTGCATTTCTTTTTCTTGGGGATGGTTCTGGTCACCACCACCTCTACAGGTTATGGATCTCTGCCATTATTTCTTCAGGCACTCTGTCTATCAGATCTAACCCGTTGAATCTGTTCATCACCCAGAAGTAACATTTGGATTTATTTATCCTCTGCTATCTTCTTATGTTACCTCTTTACTTTGGGGTTTATCTTTATCTGACCCTTCTTGCTAGTTTCTTTGGGTTTTGTTTGTTGTTCTCCTTAGGAAATTATAAAAGTGAAATCTTAGACCCTGTTTAACCAAAAGTATATTCAAGATCAAGAACTCTGAGTATGGGTCTCACTCTACCTTATAGATGTTGTTTGCAATGCACTGCTTTCTGGATAGCTGCTAATTTCTCTTCTGGGTTTCATTTTTAATCCACGGATTATCACCAGCTGCTTTTTAGTTTCCGCATGGATGAGATTTCTGATTGTTTCATCTAACTCACATCTTTTTTCAAATTTTCTATTGAAATATACTTGAAACTCAGAATGTTTTGTAAGTTTAGGATGTAAAGTGACTCAGTTACACACACATATATATTTATCTTTTTTTTCTTTGCACTCTACCATATACTCAATGTGTTGTTATTACAAGGCATTGAGTAGACTTCCCTGTGCTATACAGTAGGTCCTTGTTGGTTATTTGTGGTATGTGTGTGTGTGTTCTAATTCTCTAATGATTATCCATATGGAGCATCTTTTCATGTGCTTCCAAGAAAAAAGAGAGAAGAAATCAGTGTTTGTTACTTGAGGTGACATCTTGAGATTGACTTCTTGAAGGTCCACCCTGTTTTGAACTGTTTTTCTCTTTTTTGTCTGCTTACCCACTCCAGGACGCTGCTTGAGGGCAAGTGTCCTTTACAGTTCGGCAGGCCTTGTGAATTTCAAGGGTCCCTATGCACTGGTTTTCAAGTTGTAGTTATAAGAAATGTCCACAAGGGGGCAGCAGTTCTTCATGTTTCACTCAGGTTCCTGGGGCTTCAGTTCAGTTCAGTTCAGTCAAGTCCAATTTTTCGACCCCATGAACCGCAGCACACCAGGCCTCCCTGTCCATCACCAACTCCCAGAGCTTACTCAAACTCATGTCCATTGTGTCAGTGATGCCATCCAACCATCTCATCCTCTATTGTCCCCTTCCTCTCCTGCCTTCAGTCTTTCCCAGCATCAGGGTCTTTTCTAGCGGGATATATATATATAATCTGTGTATATGTTAATCCCATCCTCCTAATTTATCCCTTCAGCCCAGCCAGTTTTCCCCTTTCATAACTAGAAGTTTGTTTCCTATATCTGTTAGTCTGTTTCCATTTTGTAAATGAGTTCATTTGTGTTGATTTTTAGATCCTAAGCATAAGGGATATCATGAGCTATTTGTCCTTCTCTGACTTCCTTCACTTAGTATGATCACCTCCTGGCGCATCCAGTTGCAAGAAAAAGCATTGTCATTCGTTTTTGTGGCTGAGGTATATCCCACTGTCCATATGTGCGTGCTCAGTCGTTTTAGTCGTATCTGACTCTCTGTGACCCCATGGACTGTAGCCTGCCAGGCTCCTCTGTCCATGGAATTCTCCAGGCAAAAATACTGGAGTGGGTTGCCATGCCTTTCTCCAGGGGATCTTCCCAACCCAGGGATCAAACCCACGTCTCATGTGTCTCCTGCATTGCAGGCAGATTCTTGACTGCTGAGCCACCGGGAAAGCCCTTCATTGTTTGTATTTGTGTATATGTGTGTGTGTGTGTGTATTGTGTGTGTGTGTGTATATGTGTGTGTGTGTATATTTATTTATGTATACATATATATATGCCACATCTTCTTTTCCCATGCAGCTGATAATGGGCATTTTGCTTGCTTCAGTGTCTCAATCAATGTAAACAGTGCTACAGGGAACACTGGGGAGCGTGTATCATTTCGAAGCATGATTTCTCTCCAGGTGGAAGCCCTGGAGTGAGAACGCCGATCCTGTGTTAGCTTCTGGCTTTTTAAAAACCTCTATGCTGTTCTCCATTGTGACTGCTACCAACTTAACGTTTTCAGTAACCGCACGGGGGGTTCCCTTGTACCCATGCCCTCTCCCGCGTTATTGTCTGTAGTCTTTTTGAGGATGGCCATTCAGACTGGGGCAAGATGATTCTTCGTTGTACTTTTGATTCACAGTTCTCTAATAATTAGCGATGCGGAGCATCTTTTCATGTGCTTTCAAGAAAAAAGAGAAGAAAACAGTGTTTGTTACTTGAGGTGATGTCTTGAGGTTGATTTATTGAAGGTCCACCCTGTTTTGAATTGTTTTCCTTTTTTTTTTTTTGTCTGCTTACCCACCCCAGGACATCACTTGAGGGCAAGTGTCCTTTACAGTTCGGCCGCTGCTGCTGCTGCTGCTAAGTCAGGCCTTGGGAATTTCAAGGGCCCCTAAGCATCGGTTTTCAAGTTGTTGTTATAAGAAATGTCCACAAGGCGGCGCACTTCTTCATGGTTCACTCAGGTTGCTGGGGCAACAGGTGCTCTGGCCAAAGTCCTGTTCCTGGGTTGTAGATTACAGTGGACTGTGCCATGGCTCGGGTCTCATGACTTCTTCCCCCATATCCTGCACCCCCAGAGAAATCCCAAGCCCTCCCCAAACTGCACTCCTGAAGGTGCTGCGGTACTCAGGTGGGGCGACTGCCAGGAAGGTGTCTGCTGGTGGGAACCCCCCCACCAGGAAGCTTAGAGACCAGGTGCCTTTTCAAAGCTCTTTCAGCCCAGAGGGTCCACCATTTGGGGGGTGCACTAGGCTTGGCTGAGCTCTAAGGAGGGCCCACCTGGATCTGGGGTCCCGTGCACCGGGGACTAGTCACCCCAAGTTCATGGGGGCTCCTTTGCTGGCACGTCCTCCCCGGCTCCCTCAGCTCCAACCCAGTCCAGCCGTGGGACCCAAGAATACTCAGGCCGCAGGGATGTGTCAGCACCCCAGTTCACCCAGGCCTGAGCGGAATACCGTTGCCATTCCTTTTCCTTTCTTTTTAACATTAATTTTTATCATATCCTGGATTACAGTTGATTTACAAAGTCATGTTTGTTTGGGTATACAGCCACCTGTTTCAGTTATCCATTTCCACATGTCTATTCTTTGTCAGACTCTTTTCCCATAATCGTGCTTACAGACTTGTGAGTATGGTCCCCTGTGGTATACAGTAGGTCCTTGCTGCTTATCTGTTTTATCTGTATTACGTGGAAATATTAATCCCAACCTCATAATTGACCCCTCTCTCTGCTGCACCTTTCTCCCTTAATCAGAAGTTTGTTTTCTGTGTCTATGAGTTAGTTACAACCAGTTTTATTTAGTGAGAATTGAAAAGCTGTGAAATCTGTGTGCTTTTGAACATTTAAGATTTTAATTGTGGCTATGTATCATTTATAAGTTTTAATAGGTATTCTTGTACCTTTGAAAATAAGGTGCATTCTTTATTCAGTGGATGTAAGACTCTATAAGTACCAGTTATATCCAACTTACTGATTGTATATTTAATTCCTCTATGTTTTTGCTTTTATTTTTTTCTTTTCCTTGCTGGATATGCTATCTAAAGGAGGTATCAAGAAGCCTCTGATTGTAATAGTAATCTTGTTAAATAGTTCATGAATTTGTCATCGTTTTTGCTTTGTGTCTTTAGCTTTTATGATTTGGTGCATAAATGCTGTGTCTGTCACATTGCTTTAACAAATGTCAGTTCTGTGTTTACAGAACAGCTCTTTATACCCTGTTGAGTGGTTTGACCCTATCCAAGTTCACCTTTTCCCATCATGAGAGCTCTCTCCAGTTCATCTGTGATTGGTTTTGAATCTTAATTGTTTCCTTGGGAGGGGTATTTGGGTCTCATAGTTCCTGGCAATTTTCAAATATCTTTCTGACACCTAGTAGATCTTGCCTGGACACTGGACTTTCTGTTTGCAGTCCTTCTCTCCTAGATGCTGCTGCACTGTGGCAGAGTGGCCAGTGCGGTCTCAGACCATTCTTCCGAGTGTCTGTGTGCATGTCGGTGGGGGGGCTGAAGTTTGAGGGCAAGGGGGGACAGTACCAGTCAGGGGTGTCACCTGGCCCAGTGCCAGGAGCTCCCTCCCTGTCACCCTGCATCACGAGTCAGAGATGACGGTCAGACTCTTTCCAGCCTCTGCCACTATCTTGTCATCATCCTTGGTCTTCCTCAGTCTGGGCTCCAGGTGCTTGCCCAGCTCAAGGGGGAAAATGCTTCTAGTAGTTTCACCCACCCCACAGGGCTGATGGCCTCACCTGCACCCCCGCTGTCCTTGGGCTTCTGCAGGAGGACCCTGTGAGCCGCAGCTGAGAGGAGGTGAGCATGGAGACAAAGCACTGATTTCTTGGTGCCATGTTCCAAGAATCCTTCCTCATCCTCTCTGAGGGTAGAGTTTTTATTTTATTTTATTTTTTTATTGATTTTTAAAAATGAAAGTATAGTTGATTTGCAGTGTTGGGTTAGTTTTAGGTGTATTGCAAAGTAATTCAGTCACATATATATCTATTCTTTCTCAGATGCTGTTCCGTATTAGGTTATTACAAGGTTTTGAATATAGTTCTCTGTGCTCTACACCAGGACCGTCCTGTTTGGAGTACAGAATTCTTGGAGTCAAGCTTGCTCAAGACCCGTCCTCTAGACACGTGAACTCTTCCGTCTCAGACCTTCCTGAGTGACAGTAAATCTGCGGCTCAGTAACTGTAGCCTTTTACGCAGATTGTCTGCATGCGCCTGTTAGCTGCTCAGTTGTGTCTGACTCTTTTGAACCCCATGGACTATAATTCGCCAGGCTCCCCTGTCCATGCCTCTGAAAAGGGAAAGATAAGACCACAGTCCATGGAGTGATGGTCTCAAGCACTCATGACCTCCTTGGAGAAAATATTTTTTGAGAAACCATCTATCTGGTTAGAAAGCAGCGTCCATGATATAAACCTGTGTTGCTGTTTCTGTAGGCTTGTACTAGAAGTCCTATACTCACTTCTGAGAAAAAAAAAGACTGTTCCTATAAACTTGTGACCTAAAAAGCAATAAAATGTTTATTCTAATACTTCCCTGATCAGGAGGAGGACGCAGGAAGCTTTGCAAGGTTTGAGAAATCATTGACAATGCGGAGAAGCCATTTTTTTCTGCCTTGTGTAAAGCTAAAGATTAATTGGGGAATGGAGTTCAGAGAGGAAGGAAGCACGTTGGTCTAGTTGTGCCAGAATGAATGTTTTTAATGTTTTATTGTGCTAAAATATATAAAGCATACAATTTGACGTTGTAATCATTTTTACCTGTATTGTTCAGTGGTATGAATTACATTCACAATGTTGGATAACCTTTACTGCTATTTCAAAAATTGTTTCCATTCTCCCCAAAGAGAAAGTTTGTGACCATTAAATACTGACTCCCCAACTCGCTGCTCCCCCTGTCTCTGGCGAACTCTGTTCTACTTTCTGTCTTCATGAATTTAGCTATGGGGCAAAGTACCTTTATGAACCAGAGAACAGTAGAAACTAGTGGGAGCTTAGGTGAAAAGACTTAATTTTGTAGACAAGTGAAGCCATACAATGTTTCGGAGGAAGAAATACGATCTGATCTATATGTAGCTTCCGGAGCTTCATCTGGCAGAAGTTTGTGGGATGAATCGGGGTCTGGAGACCAGTTGAGAGGCTGTTAGAAAGCTGGGGTAAGGAGCATTAGGAGCTGCTACTGAAATGGAAAGGAAGATTTAGGAGACGTTTTGGGGAATATTTGGGAGGAAGCCGCTACATGACCTGGCAAAATTACCTTGGGGAGAAAGGGGGGAGGGAGGGGAACAGATGTTTTGAGTCTAGGTAACTTGTGTGATTGCTCTGTAAGCTATACTTAAATTCAGCTTCTGTGAAAAAGTCACAAAAACCAGTTACGTAAATTACCAACACAGAATATGAGAAAAAGGTCAGTATGAGGTATGATGTTCTTTTAGGATAAAGCCAAACTAAAGAACAAAGAATTCTATCTTCTCTTAAACTTCACAGTTCATATAATGCAGCCCTTCATGGGAAGGGGAAGAGGTAAGGATGGGTATCAGTCACTCTAGAGTGATGGAAGGTGACAATCCAGGGAGTGAGAGGGAATTAATTCTGTATAGAAGACCAGTCCTCCTGGAGGACTATGCTGTGGTCAGTGCTGGACAATAGTAAGGGTGATATCATAGCTAGGGGCCTGGAATCTCGAGTTCAAATCCCACTCTGTCACATACTGCCTTATGTGGCCTTGGTCAAGCTACTTAACCTCTCTGAGCCTCTGACATAAGGAGTCATAAGAGTATCTATTTCATTGGGTTGTTGTGTAGATTAATGACTCAGCATTTCTTGGGTGCTTTAAGAGGTACCGAGCTCATGTAAACCCTTTGTAAGAATTTGGTGCCATTACTATTATTGTTATTAGGCTAATTTAAAATATAAACCAAGATAGATGTTTCCCTGTAAGCTTGAACAATATAGTTTACCAAGAAAATCAGAAATGAAGAAATTACAGAGTTTTAGAAGCAGCCATATGGCTCAAATATCTGTTTTCTGTGGTTTGAGCTAACTAAGAATACTGACTTCCATGTCAATGCTAATTATTCATTTTTTGGTTAAAAGTTATTTTTTAAGTACATATTGGCATCATTGTAACCCACTTTTGAAAATTTGTTGACTTGGACTTTTAGTAAAAAGATATTTAGATTGTCTCCTTGGCTGGGTCTATATTTTCTTTTCCCCTACTTACATGTGACATTGAGTTGAGCATATAGTAAGGATTGAATCACCATGTGGTTGACTAAATGAAGGAAATAATAAATTATCTTTATGCTTTCCAGTCATCCACGTCTGTAATAGGGAATACGAATTTAAATAGATCTTTTGCTTCACTTGTAACTAAAATCAGGGGCTGTGTTTTGAAGGTCATATTTAGCTTTCAGGGGCTTGTGGCAAAGAACCCACCTGCCATTTCAGGAGATGGAAGGGATGTGTGTTCTATTCCGGGGTAGGGAAGATCCTCTGGAGAAGGAAATGGCAACCGACTCCAGTATTCTTGCCTGGAGAATTCCATGGACAGAGGAGCCTGGCGGGCTACAGCCCATCGGGTAGCAAGGAGTCTGACTCAGCACAGCACATTCAGCTTCTAAATGGTGGGTTTTCCTATGATTTTTGTTCCTGGAAGATTGAGAAGACTCCCAGATTTGCTATGTTTAACTTCAAGTACCTCCACATCTCCTTTGCCCCGCTGCATGCCACCTTCCCCACCCAGCCTGCAGTTCACGATCGCCAGGTGGGCTTGAGGCCCCGGGAGCCGAGCGCCTCCGCTTCCTGGACGTTGCGAGACCCGGCAGGCACTGCTGCCCTCTGCTGGTGACCGCGCAAAACACCGCTCTGCGATCGCATCGTCTGGGCTTCTCAGAGGAGGATCTCTGAAACCTCCCTTACCCCGGCCCCGAACCCTGTACAAAAAAAAAAAAAAAAAGTTCAAAATCAAAGCAGTACTAAGTGGTATAGATGAACAATAGCAAGGCCATCACAGTTCTGATTTTTCCTGCCATTATACCACAGTTCTTATTTAAATAGGACTTCGCTGGTGGCTCAGATGGTCAAGAATCTGCCTTACAGTGCAGGAGACCAGGGTTCTGTCCCTGATCAGGAAGATCCCCTGGAGGAGGGAATGGCAGCTGACGTCAGTATTCTTGCCTGGAGAATCCCGTGGACAGAGGAGCCTTGGGCCTGGTGGGCTACAGTCCATGGGTTCACAAAGAGTCGGACACGACTGAGTGACTGATACACACTTACTTGAATGTTGACTATTTCATTCCCAAAGTTCACTTTCTCCCACCTCTGCTTTGCTGAATGGGCTGGTTGTGGATATGGCACCATTTCGATGTGTCCGGTGTGGTGTTTTCCAAGTTTTCACAAGTAGAAATGGGAATTTAGATGCCGTGTGTTCTAGACTGGTTGCACGATGTTCAGCAGTGCTCTGTGGCTTGTCTTAGATTCCTGATAACAAAAGTCAGAGACTCATCCTTTTTTTCTCTTTTCATATTTCACATCCTAGTGGTTACCTGTGAATTTATACCTTTTTGTAACAGCTTTCCTCTTAGTCCTGTTGACCGTTTTTGTTGTTAAATGATAATCTTTGATTTCTGGAAATCACTCCATATTGACTTCATAAAGATTTATTTATTCTTGTTTAGCGCAGCCTACTGCTTCAACATGTATAACATGCTGTTGTTATTTTGACCACTTTCCTATATTTGGGCGTTTAAACTGTTGGCAGTATTGCGTAATTTCAAATAACACTGCCATAAGTAAGCCTGTGCGTTTGTGTTTGTGTATAAGTGGAGGTGTATCTTCAGGGCAGCTCTTCGTAAGTGGCATTGCTGGGTCAGAGGGTGAGTGTATGTGTAGTTTTGTTCAGTTTCACCTGACTGTCCTCCCCCCGGGGCAGAGGCTCCCTCTGAGACTGTTAGTGACTAGGATTATATTGTGAGGATACCTGGGGGTGGGGGGAGGGAAGGAGGAAGGAAGGTAAGTAGGTAGGTAAGAGTGGACAAACCGGCATTTTAACCTTTTAACCATGTGGCTCTGTCTCATGAGGACTTGGGGAAATAGTCTGGTTGGCGAGGTGGAGGCATGTACTGGATGGACCTCTTGAGATGGTTAGAAATGGTAGCACAGCTCAGCTGGTAGAGATAGAGTTGCTACCAGTTCTGGACCGAAGCGGCAGTCTTCCCTAGTGGCTCAGATGGGAAAGAATCTGCCTGCAATGCAGGAGACCTGGGTCAGGAAGATCCCCTGGAGGAGGGCATGGCTACCCACTCCAGTATCCTTGCCTGGAGAATCCTATGGCCAGAGGAGCCTGGTGGGCTACAGCCCATAAGATCGCAGAGAGTCGGACACGACTGAAGCGACTTAGCCCTGGTCCTAAGGCTGCCCTTGGTCCTTCCCTGGACCTGGCTGATGACTGTTCGTTCCGGTGTGCTGCGCTCGTTTGTGACACCACTCTTGCCTGTCTTTCTGCTCTTCTCACACCACCATCTGCGTCCTTGGCTCTGTAGGACATACAGCCCTTCGTCCTGCCCCTTCTGGCCATGGTTTCAGCTCGCACTTAACTTTCTGACTGATCGTGGCCACTCTGCCTGCACTGCCTATTTCATGCTGTGGTTGCTGGGTTTCCTGTATCTTCCCTTCGGGACAGAACTGGTCACACCAGGGCATCTCCTAGGCCATCTACAGTTCACACGGGATGTCATGTGTCCCCCTAGGGCAGTCTCTCCAGAGGGGCTATGGGTGGAATGAGAAATGTGACAGGAAAAGGATTGATATTGATATAACTGAGCAATTCACCAGAAATGGGAGTCTGGCTACTCTGAAGACTTTACCTATTATGTTCCCAACAACTACCCAGGCCAGTTATGAATCTCTGCTTTTTCCTATCAATATTGTTATTTTTAAGCTGGGAAGAGGAAATTAAAAAGTTATCACATGTTTCATCACTCCTTATGTTATATATAAAGGAAGGTGATTACTAATGACACTAAGAAAGTTGGTACAAGGTAACTTCCTTAAATGATGGTCCTAAACCAAGCCCCTCATGTTGATCTTACCCTAAACGTCAGTTCACCAAAAAAGCCTTTCTTTACCATCTCTTCCCTGGTGGCTCAGATGGTGAAGAAACTGCCTGCAATGTGGGAGACCCAGGTTCAATCCCTGGGTCAGAAAGATCCCCTGGAGAAGGGAATGGCTACCCACTCTAGTTTTCTTGCCTGGAGAATTCCCTGGACAGAAGAACCTGGTGGGTTATAGTCCATGTGGTCGCAAGCAGCCGGGCATGACTGAGTGGCTAACACTTTCACTTTGCCATCTATCCCATGAATGTGTTTATCGCACTATTCTGACCACTGTCTGAATAATTTACTTAGTGGTTGGTTGTTGATTTGTCCATCCCATTCCTTCCCCACCAGAACAGAAGCTCCATAAATGTAGCATCTACTGGTCTGTCCTGCTCGCAGGGCACCCAGATCACTGCTCGGCACATAGTAGGAGCTTATAAATTTTTGTTCAAGAAATCAATATACTAATGGGGAGGCTGTGTGAAAAGCGACATGCCGTGTGACGCATTTGACACTTCCTGCTGTGTGCAAGTGGCTTCTAGTCATCAAAAATTAAGCTGATATTGGTTACATCAGTTACTCAAAACCTGATAACCAGCTCCAAGAATGAGAGCATTTTGTAAGCTCTCTTCTTCCTCCAAAATGCTCCTGTGCAGAGGTGTCGTTTAGCGCGGGAGAAACGAGTATGCTGCGTGGTTTGACCATTATGCTGCAGTAACACTGGAAGGTGATGTGTTCTGAGCCGATGCTCCTGGTGAAGTCAGCGTCCTCTGCGCTCCCCACCAGCAGCGGCCGTGGCAGCAGCCGAGGTAACTGTGCCTGCGTAAACCCATCTCAGCCTTACCCGGGGAACCCACAGTCAGGCCGCCTCTCACATCACGTCTTTGAAAATTCAATGAAAAAGCTGAAAGTGCATGTAATTAAACGTGAGCATCGCCACAGCCAAGCAGATAAAGTTAATTATACACTAGGAGGATGCTTCTTTAATGCGGCAGGCATGGCCCTAGTCATCCCCATCAACAGCCCCTGGGGCCCGGTGGACAGGGAGCTGAAAGCGTTCCGCTCAGAAAGACTCCAGTCCCCTGAAACAGAACATCCTTCTCTGAGCCAAGTGCTCTCACACAAAGGGAAAGCACAAATGCTAAGGAGGAGGAGGAGGGCCCGCTTGGTCGGATGTCTAACTAAAACCGGGCTCGAATAGAAAAGAGCTCATTGTGACAGTTGTCATAAATGAAGAAAGTGTGATTTTAAAATAAACTCTAAAAGCAGAACTTAAGAAGACGACACACATGCCCAGACCTCACCATAGGCCAGTGTCAAGTCAACATTTTAATTTCTAGGGGGCAGAAGCCTAAAAGAGGAGACGTGTTTAGTTTTTCCTCCATGAGACAACAAAGGCCCCAGACTTGATGCTTCTCTAGAGGCTTCCGTGTAGAACTAGTTAATCCAGTCAAATTGAGTTAATGGCTACAGAGAGGTTGATGGAATGGGCAATTTCCTGTTCAGTAATGAGCTGTCAATACGGAGCAAAGAGCTACTTTGATCAAGTCAATCTTAGCAACAGTTCAGGGTTCCATTGATTTCTCTGCAATTAGTTGGGATAGTGTTAAAAAGTAAAGGAAAATACAAAACTTACTGGAAATACGTCTCCTCTGAGAGCCAGACAACAGGACCTGGGCCAGAGCATCTAGGAGCGTTGGCATCTGGCTGGTGACAGGTCACAGGATCCCCAATGATTTAGGTCTCTGGACAGTTGTAGTCCAAGTTGAGTTATGAATCCATAGTAGGAAGAATTGGAAGGCCGAAAATGCCAGTCACGTATAATTGAAAGGGCTTTCCAGGTGGCGCTAGTGGTAAAGAACCTGCCTACCAATGCAGGAGACGTAAGAGACCTGGGTTCGATCCCTGGGTTGGGAAGATTTCCTGGAGGACATGGCATGACCACCCACTCCAGTATTCTTGCCTGGAGTATCCCATGGGCAGAGGAGGCTGGTGGACTGCAATCCAGAGAGTCACAAAAAGTCGGACATGACTAAAGCAACATAGCACGCATGCACACATGTAATTGCAGCTGCCTTCTCTACATAAATGACTATGTACACAGGTTTTCTCTTAAATCTAATAATGAGGATCATCTAATATATGAGGATCATATATCCAATTCTTATCACAAATCTCAGTCTCTGATGATCATTTTTGGGAGGTTGAGGGCATTCTTTGGTTCCTTGCTGATGGACTTGAATTTGTCTCCCCCCTGCCCCTTCTTTGAATTGAAATACTTCATATCTTACCTCCAAGTTTCAAAACACTGGCTAATACTTATACTGGATTTGTTTAGAGCTGGGCTTCACCTGAAATCATAAATCAGATGACAGAAGTGAAGATTTTCACATAATTCCCTGAGAGATTTATCTTCACATAAAAATGTGAAAAGTGAGGTGAGAAAAATAAATGACAACTAAAACATCCCAAGTATAAAAGTCAACATTTCTCTTGCGTCCCTTGTAATCAGTCTTTTATTTTCATTCAGGAGTGTTGATGGTCATCAGAGTTCACCCTCTTGTCTGTGGGGTTAAAGTAATTCCTCAAATGGAAAATCTCTGCCAGAGATTTTTGTTTCTAGAAGTGTCCACGGTGAGTAATGTATTTAAGACATACCCATCATGTATCCAGGAAGAGGTATTTAGGAGGCAGGAGGGCTTTCAGATTCCCGTCCTTCACAATTATAAAATTATAAATTCAAATTCAGAGCCTTCAAATGAAAATGCACAGTCTTGACTCCTTTTCTCAACTATTTAAATGTGTTCTTTAAATCATTCAAGTAGTATATGGTTTTTAAAGGTTTATTTTTAAAAACCACCATCCCTGGATTCCTGCACCTTCCCCAGTAGAATCCCACATCCAGAGGGCAACCCTTTTGACCTTGTCTTGACCCCCTGACCCTGTGTTTGACCCCTGAATCGCTAAATGTGCTTGGGCTGCTTTTGCTGCTTTTCTAGTTTTAGAGACTTCTTTTGAGATGACAGAAGTCATGTCAACCTTATAACTTTCTTTTACAACTTCACATGAAAAGTAAAGTTCCACACAGAAGCACATATTCTCAGCTCCTTTGAAAAAGTTTTAGTCCTGGCTGAAAAAAATGACAAATTAGGACATGAATTTCAGAGGAATTTGTGCTGCTGGAGAGCACAGTGGTCAGGGCCCCATTCTGAATTGCTGGGCCTGTCGTTTCCATGGACCTCCCATCCTGCTCTCATTAATTCTACACCCGCTGTTCACCTTCTCAGTCTGTTTTTACCCTAATCTTTGCTTCCATCTGTGTCCTGCCATTACACCGTTGTTTAGTCACACAGTCGCATCCAACTCTTCGAGACCCCATGGACTGCACAGGCTTCCCTGTCCTCCAGCCCTCTCATCCCTCTGACGCCCTCTTCTCCTTCTGCCCTCAATCTTTCCCAGCATCAGGGACTTTTCTACTGAGTTGGCTGTTTGCATCAGGTGACCAAAAGACTAGAATTTCAGCATCAGCATCAGTCCTTCCAATGAGTATTCCTGGTTGAGTTCCCTTAAGATTGACTGGTTGGATCTCCTTTCTGTCCAAGGGACTCTCAGGAGTCTTCTCCAGCACCACAGTTCTAAGGCATCAATTATTTGGTGCTCTGCCTTCTTTATGGTCCAGCTCTGACAACCGTACGTGACCACTGGAAAGACCATAACCTTGGCTATACGGACCTTTGTCGGCAGAGTAATATCTCTGCTTTTCGGCACACTGTCTAGGTTTGTCATAGCTTTCCTGCCGAGAAGCAATTGTCTTTTGATTTCATGGCTGCAGTCATCATCCGCAGTAATTTTAGAGCCCAAGAAGAGGAAATCTGTCACTGCTTCCACCTTCTATTTGCCATGAAGTAATGGGGTCAGATGCCATGATCTTAGTTTTTGGGTTTTTTTTTTTTATGTTTAGTTTTAAGCCAGCTCTTTCACTCTCCTGTTCTCCCTCATCAAGAGGCTCTTTAGTTCCTCTTCACTTTCTGCCATTAGAATGGCATCATCTGCATATCTGAGGTTGTTGTTATTTCTCCCCATGGACTGTAGCCCGCCAGGCTCCTCTGTCTATGGAATTTTCCAGGCATGAATACTGGAGTGGGTTTACATTCTTATGATGGCATAAATAGTATTCATAATTGAGCCATGGATTATTTCAGAATTACTTTTTTTTTCTTGTATAACTTTGGTGCAGTTGGGGTTAATAACTGTCCTGTGGGTTCGAGGCATAGTTTTCTAAATTCCTATCTCAGACCTGGACTCTTGGGCAAGAGTATAAATCTTTTCTCAGTATTTTCAACCTCATCGTGTATTTGATCTGTTTATTCTTTTTGGAGATTGCCTTCTAGAGGCCTCCACTCTATTTATTCACTAATTCACTCATTCATAAAATTTTTGTGGATGCCTGCTAGGTACCAGGCTGTTTTCTAGGCACTGGATGTGCATGAAAGATAGATTTCTTCCTGGAGTTTACATTGGAGTTAGAGGAGACAGAAATAAGCAATAAGCATAATAAAAAATGGACTTTCCTGGTGGGTCAGTGTTAAAGAATCCACCTGCCAATACAGGAGACTCAGGTTCAGTCCTTGGGTTGGGAAGATCCCCTGGAGAAGGAAATGGCCACCCACTCCAGTATGCTTGCCTGGGAAATCCCATGGACAGAGGAGCCTGGCGGGCTACAGTCCATGGGGTCACAAAAGAGTTGAATGTAAGTTACCAATTAAACAACAAATAATAATAAAAAATATTATTTCAAATGATGGTACATTGTATGGGGGAAAAAAATCAAGCTTGGGAGATGGATTGGGAGTGCAGAAAGAGGGGCATAATGAAATTATAAACAAAGGGGTTGAGAGAAGTGGACATCTGAGCATCCTTGAAGGCATGAGTGGGTCCTGGGGAAGTACATTCCAGGCAGAGGGAAGGGTTCGGCAATGGCTGTGATAGGGAATATGCCTCGTGTGTTCGGGCAACAGCTAGGCGCTGACGGCTGCTGCAGAGTGAGCGAGGGGAGAACTGTCGAAGCTGGCCGCACAGAGACCTGGGGAAGCAGCGTCTTGCAGGGCCTGGGGGCCCGTGTCGTGGGGAGCTTGAACTTTATTTATTTATTTTTACTGGAGTATAGTTGCTTTACAGTGTCGCGATAGTTTCTGCTGTACCGTGAAATGAATCAGCTGCACGTACATACACATCCTCCCTCTTGGACCTCCCTCCACGTCTTCCCCACCATCCCACCCCTCTGGGTCATCACAGGGCCCCCGAGCCGAGCTTCCTGTGTCTGATAGCAGGTTCCCACTGGCTGTCTACTTTACACATAGCAGTGTATCACTCTCCCGATTCATTCCACCCTCCACTTCCCCGCACTGTGTCCACATGTCCGTTCTCTACATCTGAGTCTCTGCTCCCGCCCTGCAAATAGGTTCATCTGTACCATTTTTCTGGATTCCACGTATTATGTGTGAATATATGATATTTGTTTTTCTCTTTCTGACTTACTTCACTCTATATGACAGACTCTGGGTCCATCAGTGTCACAACAAATGACCCTGATTCAGGAAACTTGAACTTGAAAAGGATCACACCATGCTAGCTGTTCTGTAAAAAAGAGCACAAGGAAAGATGCTGACGGACCAGTTAGGAGACCACAGTGATCCGGGCGACGGGATGGACCAGGGTGTTCACAGGAGAAATGGAAAATGGTCAGGTTCTGGGTAGATTCTGAAGTGTCACAGGCAGACTTCCTAGGGAACTGAAGTGAAGAGGAAAGGAGAGAGAAAGAGAGATTTCAAGGAGAATCCACTTCCTGCTCCGGTCTTCCTGCAGCGTGCTGGGTGAGGCGGTCATCCTGAGCACTCTCGCTGTTCCATCCCGGGGGTTCCTCTCCTCTGGGTTGGATTCCCCATTTTCTGGGTAGAGTTTCTCCTCTGTGACTTTCTTCCTGAGAACAGGTGCATGGGAGGTACATTTGAGAGTTTTGTGGGTCTTCCAGTGCTCATATGCATTCCATAATAAAGGCTGAGAATGGGATTCTAGAGTGGAAATCTCTTTGTCTTGATCTTTGAAGGCCTTGTTCCACGGTCTTCTGGTTCACAATGTCACATTTCAGAAAATACAAGTCATTCTGATTCTTACTCCTTTCTAAGTGACCTTTTATTTCACTATTTTTTTTTCAAGTGTTGGCCATTCTATTCTATTCTTGGCTACACTGCGGCTTGTGGGATCTTAGTTCCCCGACCAAGGATTGAACCCCAAGCCATGGTAGTCAAAGCGCCAAGTCTTAACCCCTGGACCGCCAGGGAATTCATTCCCATTTTCTTTTCTTTGAAAACCTTTGGAATTCTCCCTTTGTACTCATTATTCTAAGTTTTCAGAGAGAGGTATCTTTTTAAAAAAAGTCCGTATCGCTGACTCCTCAGTGGGTTCTGTCCACCTAGAGATGCCATGTGCTTCCGTTGTAGAATGTCTCTCTTAGTTTTTACTATTTTCTCTTCTCAGACTCTTGTTCAGGTGGTGGCTCCCCTGACTGCTACTGTCTGAACACCCTCGGGGAGTTTCCCACTTCAGATTCTCCAGAAGAAAACTGAACTTGCCCAACCAGCTCGAGTTGAGACAAGCCAAATGAGTCATGAACTGCCAACCAGCCAATGTCAGTTTCCTTCAGCTTCACTTCATCTGCTCAGCTCTGGGTCACGTGACAGAGGGGTACTCCTGAGAGGCATTTGGGGACAGGCTTGTTTCATTCAGACAGAGCTAGTCGGAAATATTCTTTGCTGTCAAATCTTTGGTCAAGTAATAGATTCTGGGCTAGAATTTTTTTTTTTTTTTTGCCAAGTAAGTTGTAAAAATATTTTAAATATGATATACCTATGTATTTCTCTTTAGATGAACATTCCAGATGGATCAAAGATTTAAGTGCAGAAAGTGAGAAAGAACAAAAGAGAAAAGCATCAATATGCCAGAGGAAAACATGGGTGAATATTTTTTAAACCATGGTGTTGGAAAGGTCTTAATATGACTTGATAATGCTATTAGGGAGCATAAAGGAAAAGAATAATAAATTTAACTGTATAAACATTATAAACATCTATGTTGAAAAAATTCATTAAAAATGTAGAAAATGACTATAAGAAATTTTGCATTTCTTGACAAGCAGTTATATCCTGAAGATATGAAGAGTGCTCGATCAGTAAGGAAGATTATATAGAGGAATTGATAAAGCAAGGTAGCAGTTTCATCAAACAGAAAAATACAGAGTCAGCATGAATGTGAAAAGACATTCAACCTCATAATAATAAGAGAACTGTAATGGAAAGCAAAACATGTTTTGTTGTTGAAGATTAAAATGGGTGAAGAAAAGGTCTTGTCAGAGGAGACAGGCTCTCTATTTAATGTTGGTGGGAATGTAAGTTGTTATCTAATTTTTAGAAAAATAATTTATATAATCCTTCTCTACTCTGTCAAAATATAAAATGTAGAGACCCTCTTAATTAACAGTTTTACTTCTAGGGATTTGAGGTAAGGAATAATAAACCAAGTGTGAAAACACATGCACATAGATGATCAACTTGGTGGTATCTGAAAATGAGTGAGAAAATGAAAATGATTCAGACTGAAAGGAGTTAAGCATTGAAAGAGGAAAACCTGGCACATGCAAGAAATGGATTCCTGTGTAGTCATTAGAAGTGATGATGTTAATCCATATTTACTAGCATGAAAAGACATCTACCCTACATGGTGAGTGAACAAAGCAGTTCATAAGGTACAAGTTCAAAATGAGCCTATAATATGTAAGCTAGATGAGTTTCCGTGAAACTATGTGTCTCTAGAATGTAAGTTCCATGCAGACAGGGCCCACATTTTCTTCACTGCTCTGTTCCCAGAGGCTATGTCTGTGCCTGGTACTTTACAGTGGTGCAGTAATGTTTGTTGAATGAATGAATGAAAGAGGTTTACAAGGTTCTTAGTGCGTAGGGTGCTCAGTCGCTCAGTCCTGTCTGACTCTTTGCAATCCAGTGGACTATAGCCTGCCAGGCTCCTCTGTTTTGAGATTTCCCAGGCAAGAATACTGGAGTGGGTTGCTATCTCCTAGTCCAGGGGATTTTCTCAGCTCAAGGATCGAACCCATGTCTCTTGCGTCTCCTGCACTGGCAGGCGGATTCTTTACCACTGCACCACCTGGGAAGCTCCAGAAGTTTAACTTGGAGGAGTGTTGGCGATTTTTTTCTGTGCTCTCAGCATTTTCTCTGTCATTTGAGTTGCCTTCAAAATATTTATTTTTTACCAAAAACAGACACGATATTAAAAACATATGGTAATGCCTTCTGCTGGCGAGAATGTGACAGTTCCAAATGGTTCAGTGGCTGGGTAAACAGTTTAACTCTCTGAAAACCATTTAATATTCAATATCCGAAAATCACAAAGCATGTCTTCTTTGTGCCTATCAATCCTGCATGGGAATTTATGCTAAGGGGGAAAAATGTAAACTACAAAATACCCTGTGCATTCTAAGGTGTTCACCTTAGTCTTCATAATAGGAAGATAACAACCTATGCCTTTAGACAACCTAAAGGGATTTCTAATGGAAGAATGAGTAAAAGTAAATTATGGAAATCCACTGGGTGGAATTTCATGTAACCTTTACCAATACTGAAGACTGTAGCAATATGAACAGAAAGAGTCTGAAAATATAGGCATGCAGCGATTTAAATTATGATGATACAAAGCGGAGGTGCCGTGGTGTTACGACTGGAATTTGGGAGCCATTTTCTGAGAAGCGTGGAAGGAACATGGATTTCAGAGCTGCAGACAGAGGTTTTCATTCAGACGTAGATGGTGCATAACCTTGGTTGACCAGGTTCCCTAACTTATTTGTGCTTTGTTTTTCTTATCTACAAGATGGGGTAATAGTATTACTTCCTAGTGCAAGAGAATTAAAGTGAGTTCCACATAAAAGTGAAAGTCTTCACAGATATAGAGAACAAACTAGAGGTTACCAGTGGGGTGGGGGGGGAGAATTGAAGGGCATTTCAGGAGAGCGGAGTGAGAAGTACAAACCATGAGGTATAAAATAAACTACAAGGATCTGTTGTACAACACGGGCAATACAACCTGGTTTTTTTTTTTTTTTTTAATAATAACTATAAATGGAGTTGTTGTTTAATCGCTAAGTCACGGTTGACTCCTTTGCCAACCTAGGGACTGTAGCCCACCAGGCTCCTCTGTCCGTGGATTTCCCAGGCAAGAATGCTGGAGTGGTTGCCATTTCCTCCTTCAGGGGAGCTTCCCATCCCAGGGATCAAACCCACGTCTCCTGCATTGCAGGTGGATTCCTTATCACTGAGCCACCTGGGAAGCCCACTGTAAATGGAGTATAGCCTTTAAAACTTATGTAATATTGTACAGCAACTTTACTTTCATATTTTTAAGAAATAGGTATAAGAAGACAGGTAAAAGGGAAAGAGTGAGGCCTAGACAACTGTAGTGGTTGTTTTTTGTTGTGGTTGTTACTGTTGTTGTTATTATATTTTCAAAATCCTCAAGATTGCCAGCCTCTATTAATTACAAACGGATTGGACAATGAAATAGCTAAAAAATGGAGGGAGAAAGAGGTTTAGAAAATCCGACTTTGGAGGTGGGTACCACCCTCCCTGGGACCCTCCTATCCCGGAGTGGGGGAAAACCGCGGGGCCGGGTGAGCATATCCGGGGGTGTCCAGCAGGGGGCGCTGCGGGCGGAGGCGGAGCTGGGACCGGAAGCCGGGCTGGAGGCGTCCGGGCGCAGTCGGGGTCTTCTACTTCCGCCGCCGCCGGTCTCGGTTGTGAGTTGCCGTCTGTTCGGAGCCGCTGCTGTCGCCGCCGCGATGCCGCTGGAGAACCTAGAAGAGGAGGGTCTGCCCAAGAACCCGGACCTGCGCATCGCGCAGCTGCGCTTCCTGCTCAGCCTGCCCGAGCACCGCGGGGACGCAGCGGTCCGCGACGAGCTGATGGCAGCCGTCCGCGATAACAGTGAGGCCCGCGGGAGCGCCGAGTCAGCGGCCTAGGCCCGGGCGGCCCCGCGCTCCCGAGCCTGAGCGGTTTACCCCGACGGGGACCCCGAAATCAGGCCGGCTTATCCGCACCTCGGGGCTTTCCTTTTCTCGGCGCCTCCAGGCTTTCAGAGTGGCGTGCGGCTCTGCGTGTCCCGCCTTGGGACCAGGTTGGGGGGATCCCGAGGTGTTGAGCCCCGAGCCAGAGACAGGGCTTATTCTCATTGGCGACTGGTCTCGGGGACGTTAGCGTTGCCGGTGGAGGGGAAGCTTGTTAGCGGTTCCTTTTGCCTTTCCCGTAGTGATGGCAGCGGGCTCTATACCCTTAAGTGCACGGGTCTGAGGTGTGTGTGTCTGTAAACAAGCTCGCCCTTTCGCTTAACTGAGTACATCAGCTCCCGAGAGGCAGACCGAGGGTTGCCCTATCCCCGGCCCTGGGAGAGGGCGGCGGTGACAGGCCTGGTCCTGATGCTGCCCTCCCAGGAGCAAGCACCTCGTGGTGCCCAGCCGTTTCCTGCTAGTGGGCAGGGGTCTGGCGGACGACCTCACAGCTTGTGTGGAAGGAAGAAGATGGGGGTAGGCACTGTAGGGCAGGAGAGGGGAGGCCCACGCCTTAGTCACACCCCTCTCGCTCTCTTTCAGACATGGCTCCTTATTACGAAGCCTTGTGCAAGTCCCTGGAGTGGCAGATGGACGTGGACCTGCTCAACAAAATGAAGAAGGCAAACGAAGACGAGTTGAAACGTTTGGATGAGGAGCTGGAGGATGCAGAGAAGAATCTGGGGGAGAGCGAGATCCGAGACGCGATGATGGCAAAGGCCGAGTACCTCTGCCGGATAGGCGACAAGGTGGGTGTGGTGGTGTCTCCTGTCTGTGTAGCCTGAAATGGGCACTGTTCAGGGTCTCATTTTAAACATTAACTACCCTCTTTCAAAAACTGCACAGGTAATCTGCTTACCTGAACTCGTGAGCCAGTGCAGAAATGAACGAAGAAAAAGTTAATAGTTTTCTTGCTACACTGTTTCTCTCACCTGCCCCCCAAATAGCAGCCAGGTGGGTTTTTTCCCCCATCTCTCCCTGTGGTTCAGAGAAGTGCGTGTGCAGACACGCTTGTCTGCTGTCTTACCAAACTTGGACGTCTTCCGTAGTTTACTTTTGTAACCTGTCTTGGTTGGGAAGCATTGGTTCTGGTGCGTTTTAAAAATTACTGTTTACACAAGTAATCCTCTCCTTGTAAGAAACTAAAATCTTAGAGTTAATGCTGAAGTTTCATTTGATCTTTCTTTTTTCCTGCCTCCTGAAGATCATCTTTTTAACTCTCTTATTGTACGATTGTAGGCACGTGTATGTACTTGTAGAAATTAGGCAGAATTGGTTTAAAAAGATGGTTTTAAATTACCGGAATCAAAGTGTACTCATGCTGTCCTATTTATTTTTTCTTTCAAAATTATGTCTGAGTGACTGTCCATGTTAGTGTGCTGACGTCTTGCTCACTCCGGTTCACTGCTAGTTAGTAGTCCATTGTGGTAGGGTGATGCTGTGTTTTATTTAGCTATTCAGTGGTTGGACCTGCCTGCTGTTTTCAGCTGTTTTTGCCAAGATAGGCTGCTGCTGTAGAAACATGCTTGTGTGTGCCTCTGCGTATAGATGCTTGTGTCTCTCCAGCGTGTATGCTGAGATGAAATCTCAGGGACAGAGAACAATTTTTGTGTTAGTATCTGAGTGTTCTTCAGCCCAGCAGCCAACCTAACTTAGACTATCAGGGCACAGGAGGGGCACCTGCAAGCATCGGGTCGTTTACGTTTTAACCTAGTTGTTGTATAACAGTGGTTAAGAGGATGGGCTTTGGATGTCCTTGATTTTAAGCAGTGTACCCTAAAGTAATGGATAACGTGACATTAACTTTAAAAAACTGAATACTGTGGACTCTCGGGTCAGATTGCCTGACTTCTGTTTCTGGCTTCAGTAATCATGATTTCCTCAACTGGATGAGTTTCCTCAGCTGTTGAATCGGAATAATGATAGTTCCCAGGGGCACAGGAGTTAAGACTAGTACCTTGGCAAAGTGCTGAAATGTTAAATGATCTGAACTATTATTATTTAATTTAAATTTAAAACAAGTTTTGTTTTTTTTCTCCTACTGACTATGGATTTAAGATCTGGTTATTTTAAAAGTTGAAAAATACAGAACAGTTTAAAATATGGCTAATAGTTTGTGGCTTTTGTAGGTAGTGTGTGTGGTTTATTTTGGTTTGGTTTTAAACAGGATGCAGTATTATGAATGAATGAGAAATGTAAAGCTTTTGATTCAGGCCTTGAGGAATTTCAACAAGGATATGCCTGAATCCACATTTTGTACATTGGTGATGTTCTAATAATATAGTTCATGTTTATCAAATAGCATTCTTCTAAAATGAAGAGTTTTCTTTTTTCCTCCAGTTTATCGTTTGTCTCATCTTTATTTACTGTTGGCCGTGCTGCATCTTCACTGCCGCGTGCGGGCTTTCTCTAGTTGCAGCGAGCAGGGGCTGCTGCTTGTTGTGGCGACTTCTCTTGAGGAGCGTGGACTCTCGGGCCCCCCGCCGTGGCAGCTGTGTCTCACTGGCCTGGCTGCGCTGCCGCACGCGTGGGTCCTCCCCGACCAGGGGTCGAGCCCATGTCTCCAGCATGGCAGGTGGATTCTCACCCACTGCGCCACCAGGGAAGCCCGCTTTCTTGTTTCTAATATTTTATTTACTAAATAACCGACATGGTGGATTTTTATTCCTCACTGTACTGTATTGATTATAGTCATTATTATTTTTGGTGCTCAGTTTGTTATAGATTTGTTAGTGTAAGTTCCTTTAAGACGGTTTCTTTGTCCTTTTGACATGATCTCATTGGTCTTCCCTATTTTCTCATACAACAAGATGTCACAGGCTCACCTTGTTTTCTTCTTTTTTTCTTTTTTGTTGGTTTTTTTTTGTTTGTTTGTTTTTCTGGCCACATCAGACAGCATGTGGGATTTTAGTTCCTCAACTGGGGGTCGAACCCATACCCACAGCAGTGGGAGTGCAGAGTCTTAATCCTAACTGGACCACCAGGGAAGTCTCACATATTCTTTTTTTTTTTTTTTTACATATTCATATTTTTAAAGCAATGAAAACATTTTATTCCACAATGATTTGAGATAGAATTGTATATTTAAATAATCAGTTGCATTCTAAGAGTGATTAAGGTAAAATTTTTTAATACTCTTTAGTTGTTAGAATTGATAATTTACAGTAAAGTACTTTTAAAGTAGTGTATTATAATTGTGAGAGGAAAAATATTGAATATATAGAACAAAGAAGAAAACTGAAACAACGGTGAATAAGTTATGAATGTGTTTTTTTTCCCTAGAATATAAGTATGTGCTTAGACACATTTGATGTATTTTTTTTTTTTTTTATGTACTTCTTACACTTTCTACGAGTGGAGAGAATAGTTACCACCCAGCTTCAGCAGTTAGCACCTCATGGCCATACTCTTCTGTCTCCACACCTACCTCTTCCCCCCCACTCTTTGCTTAGAAAATCCTAGACAGCTATAGCTTTCAAAACATGTAACCTTTTTTCACCTGTTTGCCTTGTTCTCTTGATAGGAAGGTGCTCTGACAGCCTTTCGCAAGACATATGACAAAACTGTGGCGCTGGGTCACCGACTGGATATTGTGTTCTATCTCCTGAGAATTGGCTTATTTTACATGGATAATGACCTCATCACTCGAAATACAGAAAAGGCCAAAAGGTACATTTTAGTGTGTGGGGATATATTCCCTCTAAATTACAATGCTATAAATAAGAAATTGATATAAGAAATCTGTTTTCTTTTGTTTCCAACTAGTACATTTGGTCAAATAATTAATGTACTTATTTAGGAAACTATTCTCTTTATATATTACTTTTTGGTTTAAGTTGTGACAAGTTGTTCTCTCTTTCATAATAATACAAAGCTTGCAAAGAGCACTGTTTATTTCCAGATTATGAGTTTTGTTTTAATTTTATAGCTTGATAGAGGAAGGAGGAGATTGGGACCGGAGGAACCGCCTAAAAGTATACCAAGGTCTTTATTGTGTAGCTATTCGTGATTTCAAACAGGCAGCTGAACTCTTCCTTGATACAGTTTCGACATTTACATCCTATGAACTCATGGATTATAAAACCTTTGTGACTTACACCGTCTATGTCAGCATGATTGCCTTAGAAAGACCGGATCTCAGGGAAAAGGTAAAGACTGAGTCTTTCATACTCATATTTAAAGAATACGCCACGCTTTTCCAAAGTAAATAAACCATAATCATTAAAATATACATTTGTTTTTAAAAAATTCCTAGGTAATTAAAGGAGCAGAGATTCTTGAGGTGTTGCACAGTCTTCCAGCTGTTCGCCAGTATCTGTTTTCACTCTACGAATGCCGTTACTCTGTTTTCTTCCAGTCATTAGGTAAGGGTAGAGTTGCTTGTTGGGGCTGTCTTCATCTTATTCCTGACTCTGTCTGTAGATAACCGTAGGTGATTTTTCACATATATGAAAAATACAGTGTGCAGAGATAGCTGTTGTTCTTTGGTCAGCGTGGTTAATCTTTTGCCCATTCTTGTTTAGACTTTGATCAAATATCTTTTTGTGTGGTCCACAAGGTAAGATTGATGTTTACATTTTTTTTAAGGATTTTTTAACAAAACAGAACAAAGAAAATACATGACAGTCCCGCGGCC
Organism: Cervus canadensis; assembly: GCF_019320065.1. NCBI lineage: Eukaryota > Metazoa > Chordata > Mammalia > Artiodactyla > Cervidae > Cervus > Cervus canadensis. The sequence goes on from NC_057407.1 coordinate 22,456,371, forward strand.
CTCACCAGCTAGAAAGATCAGCTGTCTGGTTCTCTGCTGAGGAAGTATGCCCGACCCCTGGTTTAGAGAGTCGTAGGGGATGTAACGGAGAAGGCAGTGGCACCCCACTCCAGTACTCTTGCCTGGAAAATCCCATGGACGGAGGAGCCTGGTAGGCTGCAGTCCATGGGGTCGCTAGGAGTCGGACATGACTGAGCGACTTCACTTTCACTTTTCACTTTCATGCTCTGGAGAAGGAAATGGCAACCCACTCCAGTGTTCTTGCCTGGAGAATCCCAGGGACGGGGGAGCCTGGTGGGCTGCCGTCTATGGGGTCACACAGAGTCAGACACGACTGAAGTGACTTAGCAGCAGTGGGGGATGTAAAGCAGGAGTGAGCAAATGGCTCTAAGCATTGAGTGTTTTGGGGACTGATGTGTGGGAATTTGACTCTCCTTTCAATTGAGTTAGCTGTGCATTAGCTGAGTCTTTGTGCTGATTTGCAAATCGTTTTCAAGGGATGTTGAGAAAAATCTGTTGAATGTGCTTGTGGTGTTCTACCCAGGGTTCCTTCCCAGATTTTCCTAAAACTGAAAACAACTTGGCATTGATAATTCTCTTGTCTGCTGCAAGTTTCAGACGGTATTTGGTTCATATAAATAGGCAGCATTTACAAAACTTGGGAAAGGAGGACTCCAGATGACGGTCTTTTATTTTCTGAGTGAGTGTTGGCCCAGTGTTTATGGCGTGCTTTCTCCACGCCTAGAAAGTTCGGTTGCCTGGTGGGAATTCACGTGTCTGTGCTCAGTCATATCTGACTCTGCAACTCCATGGACTGTTTAGCCTGCCAGGCTCTTTCTGTCCATGGGATTTTTCAGGCAACAATTCTGGAGTAGGTTGCAATTTCACCCTCCACAGGATCTTCCTAACCCAGGGATCGAACCTGTGTCCCCTGCACTGGCGGGTGGATTCTTCTGGGAAGCCACGAGTCACCTGGGACACCCCACGGGGATTCGTACTCTCCTATATGCAGCGTGGGGACAGGGCTCCTCAGGTGTGGAGGGGTCCTGTCCTCTCCTGTTTGCCCACACGGCTGAAGTGTGGGATTGCCCTTCTCCCTTTTTTATGGCCGTGGATCCCATGGTCCGTATTCTGCTCAGATGTGGAACTCTCCCCTTATTCCTTCAGCCAAAGAGGTTTTTAATAAACCCCTTCTCTCCATTTCTGGAGCTCTTATTTTATGCCCCATCTATTGACAGGGTGTGCAACCACACCATTGGTTGCAGAACATCTTCATCACCCGAAAGATGATCTGTACCCTTTAGAGGCACCTCCCATCCTGTTCACAGCCCCTGTCTGTCTCCGTGGATTTGCTTATTTTGGACCTGGCACATAAATGGACTTACACAGCGTGTGGCCTTTTGTGCTCAGCTCCTTTTGCCCAGCATAATGCTTTTACTGTCGTCTGTGCTGTAGCATATCAGAGCTGCATTCAGTTTACAGCTAGTGACACACCATTGCATGGGGACAGTATTTTATTTATCCACTTATCAGGTGATGGACATTGTTATAAACAGTGTTGTAATGAGTGTTTATATACAAGTTTTTGTATGGACACAGTGTATGCTTTCTCCTGGGTGTATACCTAGTAATGGAATGGCTGGGTCATATGGTAACGATTAGATAAACTGTTTGAGAAACTGCCAAACTGTTCTCTGGAGCAGTTACACCATTTTACATTACCACCAGCAGTGTGTGTGAGTCCCAGTCCTGTTCCCCCCCCCGCCCCACCGCCCCCACCATAATACTTGTTAATTGTGTGTTTTTTTGATTATAGGCATCTTAGTGGGTGCAGTGATGGTTTTGAATATCTTTTCATGTGCTTATTGGACATATGCCTTGTTTTGAAAACAAATTATTCTGTGATGCTTTATTACAGTTTTTCTCTACTGCTACCCAGAATTATTAGGAGCAGACCTTACTTTTTTTTCCTTTGTAATGATCTTGACACGAGCACAGTGCCTATATGTCATTGAGTGCTTCGTGGAAGTGTCTAATTTAAGAGACAAATGGGATGTGTACCAAATTTACTCATTTCCCAGATATTTAAAAATTAAAAAAAAACAAACTTTATTGGAGTGTAGTTGATTTACAGTGTTGTGTTAGTTTCAGGGCTATAGCAGAGTGATTCAGTTATACACACACACATATTCATTCTTTTTTCATTCTTTTCTCATATAGGTTATTACAAAACATTGAGTAGAGCTCCCTGTGCTATACACGAGGACCTTGCTGGCTGTTTACTGTCTGATAGTAGTGTGTGTGTGCTTCCCAAGCTCTGATTTATCCAACCCCCCTTTCCTTTGGTAACCAGAAGTGTCTATGCTAAGTCTCTTGAGTCTGTTTCTGTTTTGTAAATGAGTTCATTTTTATCAATCTGTAGGTTAGACCAGTAAGTGATCTCATAGGCTTTTTGTCATTCTTTGTCTGACTTCCTTCGCTTACTGTGACCATCACCAGGTCTCTGCATGCTGCTGGAAATGACAGTAACTCATCCTTTTCTACAGCTGAGTCATACTTCATTGTACATGTATGAAACACTGGCTTGATCCATCCATCTTCCCTGGAACTTTGGGTGCTTCCTGTTAGGCTAATGTAAATGGTGCCGCAGTGACCGCTGGGTGTGTGTGTCTTTCTGAAGTATGGCTTTTCTCCACCTCAAGCCCCAGGAGTGAGAGCAGATCATGAGGCAGCCCTATGTTTAGTTTCTTTAAGGAACCTCCATTGTGTCGCCTCTGGTGACTGTTAGCAATTTACATTGTCCCCCAAAAGCATAGGCAGGTTCCCTGTTCTCCATGCACTCACCCACATTTACTGTTTGTAATTTTTTTTTAAAAGCTTTCTACTTCATTTTGGAGTCGAGCTGATGACTGAGACATGGTGGTTTCAGGCTCACAGCAGCTCTGCCATCGGAACACATGGATGCTTCTGCCCCAAACTGCTGTTCGTAGTCTTTTTGATGATGACCAATCAGACTGGTGCTAATTATTTCTTGAATAGCAACATGGAGCATATTTTCTTGTGCTTTCAGAAAAGGGCGGGGGGGAAAGGCAGCGTACCTTACGCTGACCCCCTAAGAGTGACTTGTTGAAGGTCCAGCATGCCTCGAATCGTTTCTGATTACCGGCCCTGGGACACTGCCTGGGGCAGGTGTCCGCTACAGCCCCGCAGGCCTTGTGAGTCTGAAGAGCTGCCAGCATGCACCGCTGCACAGGCGGCCCAGCTGTAAGGAGTCCGCCTGCAATGCAGGAGACCCATGTTTGATCCCTGGGTTGGGAAGATCCCCTGGAGAAGGGAACACCTACCCACTCCAGTATTCTGGCCTGGAGAATTCCATGGACTGTATAGTCCACGGGGTCGGAAAGAGCCAGACAAGTGAGCGGCCTTCCTTCTCGCTTGCTCTCAGGTGGTGGTTGTGGGATGTCCACGCGGTGGCCGCGCTTCACGCTGCTCTCGGGATCCGTGGGCCATCAGCGCCCCAGAGAAAGTCGTGCTCCAGGGTCGTAGGTTAGAGCGCAGCGCTCCACGGGTCTGGTCTCATCACTTCTTCCACCTTATTCTGCGCCCCTCCCCACCCAGAGAAATCCCAAGCCTTCCCCAGCCTGCCCTGCTGAGGGTGCTGTGGTGCTTAGGTGGGGTAACTCAGGGAGGCTGGCAGTGGGAACCCCGCCCCAGGAGACTAGAGACCGGCTGGCTTTCAGAGCTCTTTGAACCCCGAGGGTCCACCGTTCTGGGGGGCACTCGGCTTGGTTGAGCTCTAGGAGGGCTCGCCTGGATCTGGAAATTGGGGTCCCATCCACAGGGGATCAGGCACTCAGGGTCCAGAGGGGGCTCATTGGCTGGTACATCCTCCCCAGCTCCCTCAGCCCCATCCCAGTCCTGCCTTGGGTCCCAAGGCTGCTCAGGCTTCAGGGATGTGACTGCAGCCCAGGTCCCTGGGCCTGAGGGGAATACGGCTGATATTTCTGTTGTTTTCTTTTTAAATTTTATTTTTATTGTATACTGGAGTAATTTACACAGTGGTGTTTGTTTTTGGTGTTAAGCAACCTGATTCAGTTACAGAGATACATATGTATTCCTCTTTAGATTCTTTTCCTACCTAGGTTATTACAGTGTTGAGTAGAGTTCCCTGTGTTATTTATTAGGTCCTTGTGAATTACCTGTTTTACATATTGTTGTTCAGTTGCTAAATCATGTGCAACTCTTTGCCACCCCATGGACTGCACCACGCCACATTTCCCTGTCCATCACCATCTCCTGGAGTTTGCTCAAACTCATGTCCATTGAGTTGGTGATTCCATCCAGCCATCTCCTCCTTTGCCACCCCCTTCTGCTTTCAGTCTTTCCTAGTATCAGGGTCTTTTCAATGAGTCAGCTCTTCATATCAGGTGGCCAAAATATTGGAGCTTCAACATTAGTCCTTCCAATGAATATTCAGAGTTGGTTTCCTTTAGTATTGACTGGTTTAATCCCCTTGCTCTCCAAAGGACTCTTCAGAGTCTTCTCCAGCACCACAGTTCTGAAGGATCAATTCCTTGGTGCTCAGCCTTCTTCATGGTCCCAGCTTTCACATCTGTACATGACTACTGGAAAAAGCATACCTTTGATTATCCACACCTTTGTTGGCAAAGTGACGTCTGTGAGTTTTAATGTGCTATCTAGGTTTGTCATAGCTTTCCTTCCAAGGAGCAAGCATCTTTTAATTTCATAGCTGCAGTCACCATCCACAGTGATTTTGAAGCCCAAGAAAATAAAGTCTGTCACCATTTCCACTTTTCCCCCTTTTATTTGCCATGGAGTGATGGGACCCGATGCCATCATTGTAGTTTTTTTTTAAAATGTTGAGTTTTAAGCCATCTTTGTTACTCTGCTCTTTCACCCTCATCAGGAGGCTCTTTACTTCCTCTGTACTTTCTGCCATTAGAGTGGTATCATCTGCATATCTGAAGTCGTTTATATTTCTCCTGGAAATCTTGATCCCGCTGGTGATTCGTCCAGCCCAGCATTTCGCATGATGTCCTCTGCACAGAAGTTAAACAGACAGGTGACAGTGTACAGCCTTGTCATACTCCTTCCCCAGTTTTGAACAAGGCAGTCGTTCCATGTAAGCTTCTAACTGTTTGTTCTTGATTTGCATACAGGTTTCTCAGGAGACAGCTAAGGTGGTCTGGTATTCCCATCTCTTTAAGAATGTTCCACAGTCTGTTGTGATCCACACAGTCAAAGACTAGCATAGTCAATGAAGCAGAAGTAGATGTTTTTCTGGAATTCCCTTACTTTCTGTATGATCCAGCAAATGTTTGCAATTTGATTTCTGGTTCCTCTGCCTTTTCTAAACTCAGCTTGTGCATCTGAAAGTTCTCAGTTCACATATTGCTGAAGCCTACTTTGAAGGATTTTGAGCATAACCTTACTAGCATGGGAAATGAGCACAATTGTGCGGTAGTTTGAACATTCTTTGACCTTGCCCTTCTTTGGGATTGGAATAAAGACACTTTTTCCAGTCCTGTCGCCACTGTTAAATTTTCCAAATTTGCTGGCGTGTTGAGTGTAGCACTTTCTCAGCATCATCTTTTAGGATTTGAAATAGCTCAGGTGGAATTCCATCACCTCCACCAGCTCTGTTCCTAGTGATGCTTCCTAAAGGCCCACTTGACTTCACACTGTAGGACGTCTGGTTCTCAGTGATCTCACTGTGGTGGTTGTCTGGGTCACTAAGATCTTTTTGTATCTTCTGTGTATCCTTGCCACCTCTTCTTAATGTCTTCTCCTTCTGTTAGGTCCACACCGTTTCTTTGACTGTGCCCATCTTTGCATGAAAGCGTCCCTTGGTGTCTGTTAACCGGTTTTCAGGCTGCTGTTACAGGAAACGTCCACAAGGGGGCGGCAGTCCTCCATGCTCCCCTCCAGTTTCTTGGGCAGTCAGAGCCCTAGAGAAAGTTGTGTTCCGGGGTTGTAGATTAGAGTGGAATGTGCCAGGGCTCGGGTCTTTTGACCTTTTTCCCCTTATCCTGCACTCCCCCACATCCCAAGACCTCCCTGAACTGTGCTCCTGAGGGTGCTGGGGTACTGGGGGAGGGCGGCTCCAAGGAGGGGAGCTGCTGGTGGGAGCCTCACCCGAGGGGACTCGGAGACCAAGTGACATGTCAGAGCTCTTCCTGCCCAGCGGCTCGACCGTAATCTGGGTGTTCTAGGCTTGACTGAGCTCTCGGAGCGCCCCCCCCCAGATCTGGAGATTGGGGTCCCATTCACAGGGGACCAGGGGAGGGGGCTCCTTTGCAGGCGCATCTCCCCCGTTCCCTCAGCCCCACCCCACTCCTGCCTGGGAACAGGCTGCTCGGGCTCCAGGAAGGCGACCGCATCCCAGGACACCCGGGCCTGAGGTAACATTGTTGACGTCTCTCTCTGTTTTTTAGTCTCTTTTCTTTTTAAATTTAATGTTTATTGTGTGCTGGAGTAGAGTTGATTTACCCAGTGGTGGTTTTGGTATTAAGCAGACTGGCTCAGTTACATGATACATATGTGTATACTTCTTCAGAGTCTTCTCCTATCTAATTCTCACAGAGTGTTGTAAAGTACATGTAATATATTACTGGGTACGTGTAAACCCCAGCCTCCTAATGCATGCCTTCCCTCCCCCTAGCCCCCCTTTCCCCTTTGGTAACCGGAAGTTTGTCCTGCTTACCAAAGTCTGTGAGTCTTAGTGTTTGTAAATGAGGTCCTATGTATGGGCTTTCACGTTCTGCCCGTGAGTGACATCATGGGCTTTTTGTCCTTCTCTGACTTCCTTCACTTAGTGTGAGCATCTCCAGGTCCATCCACATTGCTGGCGAAGGCATTAGTTCAATCTTTGTTGTGGCTGAAGTAACATTCCATTATGTGTATGTACTCATATTTATATTCTGCTGGCAGAGAGGCTGCCTCCCTGTCCTACCTGTTGTAAAATGCTGTTGTGAGCATTGGCATGCATGTATCTTTTCAGATTATGGCTTTCTCCAAATATATATATGCCCAAGAGGGGAACTGCTGGATTATATGGTAGTTCTATGTTTCGTTTTTTCAATGAACCCCATATTCTGGTCCGAAGTGGCTGTTACTAGTTTATATTCCCACCGACAGTGTAAAAAGGTTCCCTTTCCTCCACACCCTCTTCAACATTTATTGTAGACATTTTGATGATGGCCATTCAAATCAATGTGAGGTGATGCCTTATTGTAGTTCTGATTTGCATTTCTCTGGTAATTACTGATGTTTCCTGTGCGTCTTGGCCATCTGTATTTCTTCCCCTGAGAAATGTCTATTTAGATCTTCTGCCCCCATTTTTTCTTTTTTGGCTGCTAGGCATGTGGGATCTTCTCTGACCAGGGGTCAAAGGCTTGCCCCTACATTGAGAGCAGAGAGTCCTAACCACTGACCCCCCAGGGAAATTCTGCCAGTTTTGTGATTGGGTAGTTTGGTTTTTGACAGAGCTTCAGGGGCTGTTTGTGTGCTGTAGAGATTAACCCCTTGTAGGTTGCTTTGTTTGCAAATATCTCCCATTCTTTGGGTTGTCTTTTCATTTTGTGGTTCATTTGCTGTGAAGGAGCTTTTAATTAACTCCTGTTTATTTTTTACTCTAGGAGGTCATCAAAAAAGACATTGCTGTGATTTATGGCAGAGTATTCCTTGTTTTCCTACATTTAGGTCTTTGATCCATTTCAAGTTTATTTTTGTGTATGGTGTTAGGGAATGTTCCAATTTGATCCTGTCACATGGAGCTGTCCAGCACCACTTACTGAAGAGATGGTCTTTTCTCCATTGTATATGCTTACCTCCTTTGTCATAGATTAATTGGTCATAGGTGTCTATATATTTCTGGACTTGCTTCTGTGTTCCATTGATCTGTCTTTCTGTGTCCGTAGCATACTGCTGACTACCAGCCTTGTAGTACAGCTGGTACATTTCTTGCACTAAAGTCCATGTCATTGCCATTTCTTTGCAGTGGTTCATTGTATTTTCCTGTGAGGAGCATTTCGATGCATGTGTATCACAGTCTGCTTACCTACTCACCTGCAAGGGGGGTGCAGGCAGAGCAGCCCTTGTGCACCCCGGGACAGCGAGGCCGGGCTTGGGACCGCCCTCCACATCCCAGGCATTTTAAATGCAAAGGAGAGAGAGAGGAAGCTTTTGACAACAGTTATCATTTGTATCATTTACTGTCTGCTCCTGTATAGTGAGATATGTCGCATTTATTTGGCTTTGTAATAAGCTTTTTTGCTTTGCTAAGTATTCATAGACTGTGTACTTTGAAATATTTTATTTGAAAGAGGAAATAACATCCTTTTCTAGGTAAAACCTAGTTTTCAGAAGTTTACAAATAAACCGAGCTGAGAAAGTCTTAATGTCCAAATTCATATTATAAATTACACAGAATTGTTCCAGAATCATTTTAAGATAGTTATATATCCTCCCAGAACTGTTATTCATTATGTACTTTGAAAATTGGAAAATAACAGTCACCCCAAAACCCCGAGGTTTTCTGTATACGTGGAAAATTTTCAAACATATCACATGAAGAAGAAAGAGGCGCTCTGTCCTTGGCCTGCCTGGGCTCTCGCTCGTGAGGCAGCTGCTGAGCTCAGGTTCCAAGGGCGTTTGTGTCCGAGACACAGGCACGAAGCACTGTGAAATATGTGTAGATGTATTTTGCATGCAGGTTTCTAAGTAGCTTTTTAGGGTTTTTAAGTAGCTTTTTTCCTAAAATATAATGAATATTTCTTCATGTCTCCATACAAATAGCTGGGCACTGGGTCAGTAAGTGTCTTTAAGTGGCTCTTACGCGTTGGACGCTGTATACGTAGTGGCAGATCTAGTAGGTGGACCTCCTTGGAACGGCCAGTTAACCTTTTTTCAGCGCCTTAGTGCGTTAGTGTATTGAATTCTGTATTTTCTCCAGCTGTGCCTTATCCTTTGTTAGGCCTTTCAGTGGCTAACTGACCTAGGCGCGGTCACTGCCCTGATCTCTAGCTGTGTTCTGTCATCAACTGCAGTGGATGGCAGGGATTTCCAAATGTGAGTCTCCAGCCCCAAACCTGCCAGCGACCACCAGACCCAAGCCTTGGGATCTTCAACTTGGATATCTAATAAGAGAATCCATCTCCGCCTCGCCAAAGTGTAACGTTTGAACCCCTCCCCACCCCACCCAAAAACTCAAACAAGGAGAAATTCTGCAAGGATTTTGATCTATTCTAGCCAGAAATAAGTATACGCTTGACTCTTCCTTGCTCACCTTCCCCGTCTGCATAGCTGTCCCCCTGCCACCCTCTGAACCCGCCCCCCTTTCTGGTCCAGGGCTGAGCCAGGCTCTGCCTGCCGAGTCTGTTGCTCTGAGTCTGCTGCTCTTGGTGCGGCCGGCTCCTCAGAGCGCACTTCCCTGTCCGCTCCAGTCTCGGGGAGGGCCTCCTGCTCACCACTCACGTCACAGTTTTATTTTCACGGAGCTTGTTATTATTCTAGGAGCCTACCTTGTTTCTTCATTTCTCTCTTCTTCCCTTTGGAAATTGAGTTGCTGTGGCAGCAGAGATCTTATCTTGTGGTTTCCTATCATATCCTCATTACTTAGAACGGTAATAGGTACTGTTATTCAGGAAAATGATTGTACTTCTGTGGATTGCTCATTAATATTCTGTGTACACTTTATAGATCAAGGCTATTAATTTTTATCATGTTATAAATCCGCCCTCCAGTTTTATCAGTTTATCCAAAGGGAGGTTGTTAATGTGTCATCTTATTCCTTGCAGCTGTTGTGGAACAGGAAATGAAAAAGGACTGGCTTTTTGCACCTCATTATCGATACTATGTGCGAGAAATGCGAATCCACGCGTACAGTCAGCTGCTGGAGTCCTACCGGTCGTTAACCCTGGGCTATATGGCAGAAGCTTTTGGTGTTGGTGTGGAGTTCATTGATCAGTAAGTTTGAACAGCATCGTGTTAATTTATTCTTTACAGTTACACCTTTGAGTGTGTAAACTTGTACACTCTGTCCACTTGCACATATTCTGTGTTTCTACTTTGGTGCTGTGGTAGCAAAGTGGTGTCTGTTACACCGTTGACTCCACTCTGGTACGACAGTCGTGACTCTCGGCTCACTGTCTTACACTTCTCATTGGGTCCCATCTCTTCTGAGCATGCCTTCAATTTTTTGGTTGCTAAAAATCAAAGACTTTGATTCAAAGGTTCATCAGATAGGTACTAAAGCCCTTAGTGTATGGTTGGCATTATTCCAGGTCTGTCTTCATGGAGTTTCATTCTAGTTTTGGGGAGAGTTGGCAAGTATGCACGTCAATGTGTGTGTCATTTCAGGTAGAAGCAGTCTGCAGCGATAATCAGATGGTGCAGAGAGATGCATCGCTGCAGCCCGGTGGGAGGCAGGCAGGGGTATAGGCGTGTAGGGCCTGGGGTAGGTAACGAGGTGTGTCTCCACACCGAGGGGGTGGGGGTGGGGCGAAGTAGATATTCAGAGGGTGAGCTGTGCAGATGGCCTCTTGCTAGAAGTGGTCCCCGAAGGTTCAACTGTTGGCTCCGAGTGCTTATATGGTAGTTTCTAAGGAACTTCTCATGCATTTCATTTTTGAAAGACCATACTCTGTTTAGCCATTTTGTTTTTTCTAATGTTTTATTACAAAAAATTTCAAACATGGAGAAATTGTAAATATTTATTCTTGATTCTATCATCACAGTATTTGCTTTACCTTATTTTTAAGGACTTCAGAGAAAGTTACAGACATCAGTACGTTTCATCCTCAGTCACCTTAGCATGCACATGAATATTTCTGCATGGGTTGGTTTAGAGTAATATTTACACTCAGTAAAACACACGAAATATAACCAAATTATGGAGCCAGAAGTTTCCTCACTCTCAAGGCAGAGAGTAGTTTATTCTCCATGGCAAAGTAGAAGGCTGGACGCTTCAGAGGGGTTTGCTTTCCTTGGTGAGAGTAGGTCTGGTTGGGGGGCACTGGAGTTGTTCCTCATGGGGTGAACGTGGAGGCGCTCACTGTGGAGAGCAGCGCATGAGAAGAGGGGTTGGTCTGGCTTCTTTTGCTGTTTCTTAGTTTAACAGTGTTGTGGTGATGAGGCCGTTGCTCCTTGGGAGCAGGGTGAGGCTCAGCTGAATCTGTGGAAAAGGCGCACTGAAGTAGGAAGTATTGTTAGTAGTATGCTGTAGGCCACTGCAGTGGTATTTGAATTACTGAGTTCTTCCCTTCATGCTCGCAGCCCAGCTTTAGAGGCAGAGGTTTCAAGCACACACTGAGATGTGTTGTTGCCTAGGAAGGCCTTGCTCTAAGTTTGTTTCCTACCTTACGAGTTTTGGTGAAATCTTTCTGTAAGTTTAAAGAACACTTGTACTTTGGTTTTCCATTTTCTTAGACTCAGTAAGATACTGGTGGAGAAAAGGACAGAGCCATTATTTGGACAGACACAACTGTTACTGAAACATGTAAGGTTAGAAACCACACCCGTGGGCTGTACTGTGTAATTTTGCTGGTAGGTGTTTTGTTGGGAACTTAGGATGCAACTCTGGTTTTTAGGTTCTGTTTACACAGCAGATGTCTGGCTCATTCTTACTGGACACCTGTATATGAGGGTGGCTTGGAGAAGAGGGCAGTAAGTAGTTAAACTTTGTTGTTGTAATCAGAAAGGAGGCTGTGCTGAGACACCTCTGGCTGCACTGAGTTCAGAATCAGCATAACCAACCCCAGAGGGCTTTCTGGGGCCTTGAGAGCGATGTGATTGCATGTTTAAGATTTTTATAGGATGAAAGAAGACACTTAACATGGAAGGAGTAGCTCAGACAGATTGGAGAGCGCACCGGCCTAGCTTACTGCAGCGGGGGTGGTGGTGTGCACAGCCGCAGCGATGGGCAGGGACAGATGACCTTGGTGGATCTGAAGGGCAGACTGGTCGGTGTGAGTGGGCAGGGACAGCAGCAGTTGCCCCGCAGGTCTCACCTCCGCAGAGGGCACACTTCAGTCCGAGTCTGCGTTCAGGCCCCGGGCAGTGCTGCTGTCTACATCTTGTTCCTAGCTTTCTCTTTAGGAGTTTCCCCAGCTCTCCTGTGGATCTTAGTAGGACTCACAAGGCTGGGGGTGTCTGCTTGTGTAGTTCACCCTGTGGACCTCAGTCCCAGAAAAACAGATGCAGATGGGTTTCGCAGCTGCAGTTTGGAGACGCAACTATTTGAGTACCTGGAAAGTGAACACAAGTGAGTTTAAAACCAGTGAGCTTTAAAAAAAATTTTTACAGTTTACCTAAAGCCACTCAGTAACATGATTCAAAAACTAACAGTTGAAACAATGGCTGTTGTAGTCATTGAATCAAATATATTTTTAATGAGTGTAGAAATAGAGCACGCTCTGTAAACATCTTAAATTAGTAAGAATTGCATAACTTCTAGCTTTAGAGCGCCACTAGCATATAGTTTTTTTCCTTACCTGGTTTCTGGGATTTGTGGGAGTTAAGCTGCCTTCACATCATTCTCAGCCTCCTTTGCCCACCAACTTGAAATGGCACTTTGGGTGTTTATGTGCTAGGAGCAAGATGGTGTGGTACCTGGGAGAGTCATCTGTCACAATTTTTCTTGATTAGGAGGACTCTTATATTCAACCTAGTTCTATTACAAATAGATATTTTAAAGGGGTCACCTTTCCACATATTCTCTCAGGTATCTACGAGAGCTGCACAGTGATACCAAAGGATCTCACTTGCCCCCACGTCACGGGGCAGTGACTGAGTGAACACACCCCTCAACCGCGCCATGAGTGGAGACTCTCTGACTGTCCCCCTTGAGGGAGTCAGCTCAACTGCTGTACATCCAGATGTTACCTTGAAAGACAACTGAATCATGTATTTAGTGCAATTCATTTTTCTGAGAATTTTCTATAAGGCTAATGCTAAACGCTTTTCCCTTCTCTCTCAATTAGGGAACTCTCCAGGTTTATTGCTGCTGGGAGGCTACACTGCAAAATAGATAAAGTGAATGAAATAGTGGAAACCAACAGGTACTCTTAAGTTTCTGTATCATTTGTAATACTTATCATAACAACGGGCATTCTTTAAAAAGGGTGCCTTATTTTTAAAGTAGGCCAGCTATTGTTTGGGAGTAATGTAACTGCTAACTAATTCATGTTTTCCCTGAATTTATTTATAGACCTGATAGCAAGAACTGGCAGTACCAAGAAACTATCAAGAAAGGAGATCTGCTATTAAACAGAGTTCAGAAACTTTCTAGAGTAATTAATATGTAAAACCAAATACACAAAGGATTTTCTTTAGACATCATTATTGGGAATTTTTATAGCTTACTTTGTGCCCAGTTGAACTGTGCAAAAAATAAATAGTGCATTGTTTCTTTCAACTTACTTTTTTCTTACACGTATACAGCGTTAAGGAAGGGGTCCAGTAATGTCACATTTACATCATTTGAATCTTTGGTGTATGGTATAATACAGAGACTACTTGAGTTCAAATCCTGACTCTTCAGTAAAACAAAGGTAAGAGATGACATTAAAACATACAGGCAAAGGGAATCTTTTTTCCCAGTTATGAACTTAGTGAATCAGATGGGGTTAAGTGCTAAACCTAAAACCCGGTAAAGGTGGCCGTGAAATGAGTAGGGTGTGAAGAGCTCTCTGCTGTCGGGTGTCACAGAAGCCTCTCCAAAGGTGATTTTAAATAAAAAGGAAGGAGAGACTTCCAGCAGAAGGCTGGCCACTGCAGAAACCTCTGCAGACAGCTGCATTTGCTCACTGAGAGCATCCAGGCTTGCTGAAGGGGCGTCGTGATAAGAGCAGTTTTGCTAGAGCAAGAGAATCAAAATGGCATTTTACTGTAAAATCAAGAGGAGAGAAGCATGAGGTTTTTTTTCTTTTTCTGAAAGCATATTTACATGCTGATGGGAATGATTTATTAACATTCTAGAAAACACATGATCTCAGTGGATCTGTTGAAAATACTCTGAAACAGTTCAACAGTCATTCTTAGAAGTCACAACAGTGGAAGAGTGGGCGCTGGGTGAGAGGCTACTAAAAAGCTTACCAACTTTGATCACTAATTTCTTAAAGAAACTGGAAATGTAAGTACCCTTAGCAAAATCCACAACCATAGGAATCAGTGCTGTCCATTAAGTCCAACACAGGCATTGCTCACTGTGTTCCTTCTGTAGGAATCTGTTTTCAGCCAGTCACCTCATTGCAGTTCACGCGAGAAGGGAAAAGTACCATTAAAATGTCAGTTTCTTAAAATAACTTTCCGTCAACTCCCCGCTATAAAACCACCTAGACTGAAGTGATCACAGAGCAAACCATTTCAATTGAAATGTAGGCTTTTTTAAAAACCATTTTAGCTCTACCATCTAAAATTAGAGGAGGTAACAGGTAAGAGACACTAAATAAAAAAGAAATGCTATTCATTCCCAGTGCAAGATGGGGAAGCTGAAAAGCAAGCCTGCAGATACATGTCTAGAGAACTTGCCCTATGATGCGTAAGCAGTACGTTTCTGATGTGAGGGAATCCAGGTTTTCAAGGCCGTGCAGTATAAGACAGATAGCCCTGAACACTGCGACTAGGAAAGACTTCTTTCAGCCTATTTCTGTGGTTTACAGTGCGCTAGAAAATCAAGCTTATTATGAAGCTCCTTTACATAAAAACAGCACAAGCTGTAAACAGTATAGTCAACAACATGTATTTCTTGGTGCATCACTACAAGTGTTAGTACAGCCTACCGTCACACAGTTGCCTGGGCCACTTACGCCACATTTTATATTCCAAACTGAGAATTTTTTTTACCTCATTGATGTTTTTCACTTACGTTTGTTATATACTACGACTACATAGAATGATGATTTTGAGCCTTGCTTCTCTGATTTTTGACCAGTGAGAGTTGTTTTAAATGTGATGGAAGACTCAGAAACCTAAAGCAACTCATGATGCCAAAGGAGGCTTCCAGCTTGCAGACTGGTCAACTACAGGCTACAACTGTCACCAACTCCCTCCCCCCACCCAATACATTTTTGGGAAAAAAATGTATGGTTGCCATCTAAAAATACAAAGAATTCAAAATCACTTATCTAGCTTTGCTGTAATACAGATCAGGTGCTGGGCTCCCGTTCCCAGTCCAGGCAGACGGCTGTATCTGCTCCAGTGAGTCCTGCCATGTTAGATTCTGCTTCCTACCTGGTCCCGCGGCTGTTGGGAGCTTCCTGTCCAGGTCATACATCTATCTGTACTGTATACCTGGGGCTGATGGTAGGCAGATTCTGTTAATCTAGCAGAAGACATTCAAAGAATTAAAGTCTTAATTTTGACATTTTACTCATGAAGGGTACACATCCCAATACAAAAACAAGATTATCATCAAATGATAGCTTCCTTTGCTAAGGGATAGAACAGTTGTGTTTAGTCCCTTTTAAATACTGGTAAGCTTTTTTCCTTTTGGTCAATGTTTTTAATCAAAGCTGGAAACTTCTCACTTTTATAAACCATAATCTCATTTATTATGCACTCTTCAAGTACAAAGTGCATCACTGGGGTGAAGAATCTTTGGCATATTTAACTTTCAAAATATTTATTACAAAATGGAGTCTTAAAGGAAAGCAAATAAACATCAAAATGACATGACACCAACCTGGACTTCTGAATACACTGCAGACTCTATGTTGGAGCATCCAATTCCAATGACAGTCAGGCACTGAGGAGTCTCACCACACAACAGTAAAATTTAATCTTCCATACAATAGCTTAGAAGATTTTGGCATCAGACTTTCTTAGAATAACACTGCGATGGAATAACAGAAAAATGTTTTGAGAAATAAGAGCTGTAGATGAAATTTTAATTTACTACTAGTCTTTTGGGAAAGGAAATGCTGTCAAAAACTATGTTACCAAGTTTCTGGTGAAACTATTTGCGTGGCAGGAATAGAGATGCAGAGGTAGAGAAGATGCTTGTGAAAGAGAAGAGGAGGATGGAATGAACTGAGACAGTAGCACTGACACAACTCTCCCAGGTGTGACAGGGAGCTCAGTTCGGGGACTTCGGAGAGGGGAGGCATGGGGGACGGAGGGAGGGGATGTGTGTCCTCACAGCAAAAGCCAACACAACACAATTTAAAAATGAGGACAACCCTTAACATTTCTCAAAAGGAAAAATGAATGGAGGACAAAGAAGACTAATTATTCCTATTAGACTAATATAGATGAAAATACTGAGCCAATCAGAAGGGGTATCATTAAAAAATCTACAATCAGTCAAGCCAAAGAGAGGGCATGGAGAGAAAGAAATGCTGCTACATGTTTTCAGTGAATGTAACCTGCTAACAGAAGGAAAAAAAAAAAAACAGTATGGAGATTCTTAAACTAAAAATAGGTCTACCACATAATCTGGCCTTCTCACTCCTGGTTTCTCTTGAGTCTCTCCAAGTTAACAAAAGTAGTTACAAGTGACACCTACACCCCAACATTCACTGCAGCAATATTTATCACCAGCCACCTCTGCAAGCCCCCCCAGAGTTCATGGTCAGAGATGTACAGATAAACATGGTAAAGATAAGTGTGTGTATAGAACATATACACACACACAATATATATATATATATATACACACACTGCAATATGAGCTACCAATCAGAAAGCATGCGAAGTGCCTTTCCCAATGACGTGAATGATCGTAAGTGACCATCCTGTGGTGGTGATCTCCCTTAGGTACAGAAGGCAGACAGAGGGACCAACACCTTATGAGAACTATGTGCAGGAATCTAAAAACCAGAACCAGTGAGCACATTTACAGAGTTTTCTAAATTACGAGGTTGGGATTAACATAAGCACAGTCTTACACAGAGTATGTGGCGTTCCCACGGATAGTCTTCTAAGCATCTCCCCACCTAACAGAGCATTGCCAGCATTGCACTTCAGGTAGCCTTCGAATCTGTGTTTGGGGTGCAGGATAAGGGGAAAGATGATGAGATAAGCCCTTAACAGGTGCAGACTTCTGTAGGGATCCAGTTGCCAAAAACAAGAGCAGGGCCTGAGGGGATGCCGCCGCCTTGTGGACACTTCTGTAACAACAACAAAACTGCATGCACCTCAAAGTGTCCATTTTCAGATGAGTGGATAAACACGGTAAACAAACAATCACACATATAAATGCATATACACACTCACGCATAAACAAAGATTCCCTGGAATAACACATAGAAATCAAAAAGCATGAAAACTGTCTTTTCCAGCAACAACGGATATACTGATGAATATCCTAAGGCAGGCAGGCAGAGAGGACCAACAGCCTAAAAAAACTGTATTTGGTACCTGAATGTTGACATCAATGAATACATTTCTCAGCTGAGTTTTGTAAATTAGGAACTTGGGATTCACAGAGGGACGGTCATACATATGTACGATAAGTAATCCACAAAGACCAAGCATACAGCACAGGCCATTCTACTCAGCAGCCTTCAACTACCTTCAGCACAAGACAATTCCAAGAGGAATACATATGTGTGGAAGTGAATCACGCGGCTGTATACCCAAAACAAATGGACACAAAATGAACTGTATCCACCACACAAGAAAAAGTTAACTTTCAAAAGAAACCAAATGTGAAGAGTATTCCTCTCAGGCCTGGGGGCCTTGGACCACTCTCACAACCCCAGGAACCTGAGCAGCCTTGGGACTCAAGTCCAGACAGCACTGAATTGAAGAAACGGGAGGATGTACCGAAAACATGCCCTCCTTGGATCTAGAGTGCTTGGACCACAGGGCATGGGACCCCACTCCCCAATGCAGGCAGGCTGTCCCACAGCTCAACCAAGCCTCGTAGGCCCCCCCAAAAAGGTGGACCCTCTAGGCTGAGAGCTCTGAACAGACTGGTCTCCAGTCTCCGAGGTGGGTTCCCACCACAACCTCCTACCTCCACATCTTCCCACACGACTACCACAGCATCCCCAGCATCGCCTTCATTGCTCGCTTGTGCAGATAACAGGGAAGATTAAGGAGAACCCAAGGCCTGGCACATGCCACTCTCACCTGCGACCCAGGAACACAACTTTTCTCTGCGGCTCTCGATGCCAGGAAAACCTCCTGTGGGCCTGAGAAAGTGCTGCCGCCTCGTGGACACTGCTAGTAACAGCACCTTAAAAACCGCTGCTTGGGAGCACTTCCGATTCACAAGCCTGTGGGGCTCAGGGACACCTCGCCTCACGCAGTGTGCTGGGGCGAGTAATCGGAGAGCGTATCAAAACACAGGGAACACTCAGAAAGATAATCTCAAAGGTCGCTTTAAAGCACATTAACGTTTGTTTTTTCCTTTTATTTAGAAAGCACAGGAAAAAGGCTCCAGATCGCTAATTAATGAGAACTGCACTTCAAAACCATAATGACTACCTACCACCTCCCACCACTCACAATGGTCATTCACAAAAACACCACCAACAATAAATGATGGAAAGGGCCCTTCAGAAACCAGAACCCGCCCACATTTTCTTCGGATGATGTCAAGTGGGAACAGCCAGGACATAAAACAGCAGGGAGCTTCCTTCAAAATCTAAATAGGAGCTACCATGGTATCTGGCCGTCTCAATGCTGGGACTGCAGGTGGAGAACAGATCATCCAAAAAGACACCTACACACCCCAGTGTTCACTGCACCAATATTTATCACAGTCCAAGGCTGCATGCACACATAGATCCATTTTTAAAGATGGATGAATATGTGGTACACACAAGCACACACACATACATACACATATATATACATACTCACTGGCACATGATGCAGCAATCAAAAAGCATGCAAAATGTCTTTTCCAGCAACATGAATGGACATGCTGATGAAAAGTGAAGGTAGTCAGCAAGGGAACAATTGCCTCAGAAAACGTCACTGGGTACAATCTAAAAATTGACACCAATGCACACATTTATCAACCGAGTTTCGTAAATTAGAAGTTTGGGATTAACATACGGACAGTCATATACATAAATAATCCACAAGGACACAGCATGTATCACAGGGAATTATACTGAGCAGCCTGTAACTACACACAGGGAAAACCTATTCCAAGAGGAGGACATACATGTAAGCGAATCATGTGGCTGTACACCCAAAACAAACACAACACTGGAAATGAACTGTATCTATCACCCAAGAAAAACTAACTTTCAAAAGAAACCAAATGTGAAGAGTATTCCCCTCAGGCCTAGGGGCCTTGGACTACTCTCACACCCCAGGGGTCTGAGCACCCTTGGGACTCAAGGTCAGACTGAGCTGAATTGAGTTAACTCGAGAGGATGTACCAAAAACATGCCCTCCTTGGACCTAGAGGGCCTGAATCACAGGGGGTGGGACCCCACTCCCCAAAGCAGGCAGGCTGTCCCACAGCTCAGCCAAGCCTCGCAGGCCCCCAAAAGGTGGACCCTCTAGGCTGAGAGCTCTGAACAGGCACCGTTCTTCAGTCTCCCCCATGTGAGTTCCCACCACAGTATCTTACCGCGGCATCCCCAGGATCACCTTTGTTGCTGGCTTGGGATTTGTCTGCGGTGGTACAGATAAAGAGGAAGACGTAAGGAGAGCGAGTCCTGGCACATTCCACTGTCATCTACAACCCAGGAAAACAACTTTAAGGCTCTGAATGCCACAAAACCCTCAAGTGGGGCTGAGAAAGTGCTGCCGCCTTGTGGACACTTCTGGTAACAACAGCTGAAAACCAGTGCTTCGGAGCCCTTCAAATTCACAAAGCCTGTGTGGGGATGTAGGGACATTGCTCCTCAAGCAATGTGCTGAGGTGGGTAATCGGACAGCACATCAAAACACGGGGAACATTCAAGAAGACAATCTCAAGAGGTCACTTTAAGGCACATTGTTTTTTTTAATTTTTATTTTATTTGGACCACACAGGAAACAGGCTCCACACTGCTAATTACTAGAGAACTGCATATCAAAACTATAAACAGGTAAAACCTCCCACCACTCAGAATAGTCATTCACAAAAACACTACCAACAATAAATGATGGAAAGGGCCTTCAGAAACCAGAACCCTCCCACATTTGCTTTGGGTAACGTCAATTGGGAACAGCCAGGACATAGAACAGGAGGGAGCTTCCTTCAAAAATGAAATAGAAGCTACCACAGTTTCTGGCCATCTCAATGCTGGGCCTCTGCAGGTGGAGAACAGATCATCCAAAAAAGACACCTACACACCCCAGTGTTCACCATACCAATATTTATCACAGGCCAAGACTGCATGCACACCTAGAGGTCATTTTCAGAGATGGGTGATAAATACGTGGTACACACAGGCACACACACAATCATATACATACATATGTACACACATACACATCCATATACATATATTCACTGGCATATGATGCAGCAATCAAAAAGCATGCAATATGTCCCTGCAGCAAATGAATGGACATGCTGATGATCCTAAGTGAAGCATGTCAGAGAAGGAACAATTGCCTCAGAAAATTCCACTGGGTACGATCTAAAAACTGATAAAAATGCACACATTTATCAACCAAGTTTTGTACATTAGAAGCTTGGGATTAACATACGGACTGTTATATACATATAATAAATAATCCACAAGGACATAGCGTGTAGCAGAAAGAATTCTCCTCAGCAGTCTCTACCTACCTACAGGGCAAAACAATTCCAAGAGGAGGATATAAATGTACAAGTGAATTAGGTAGCTGTATACCCAAAACAAACATGACACTGGAAAAGACCTGTATCCACCATGCAAGAAAAATTAACTTTCAAATAAAACCAAATATGAACAGTATTCCCCTCAGTCCTGGGGTCACTGGACTCACATCCCAGGAGCCTGCGAACCCCTGGGACGCAAGGCTGGACTGAACTGGAGCTGAGGCAGCTGGGGAGGTACCGAAACAAAGCCCTGCTTGAACCTGGAGTGGCCGGTCCTGGGGGGACGGGACCCCAGGCTCCAGATGCAGGTGGGCCACCCCACAGCTCACTCAAGCACAGTACGCCAGAAAAAGGAGACCCTCTAGGCTGAGAGAGCTTGCAACGGGCATCTGGTCTCCAGTCTCCTCAAGATGGGTTCCCACAAAGTTTCTTACCACGGCATTTTCCCCAGCTGACTTCCACAGCATCCCCAGCATCGCCTTCTGTGGAGGCCTGGCATTTGTCTGGGTGGTGCAGATAAGGGGGAAGATGTAATGAGACCCGAGCCCTGGCAGGTTCCACTCTCATCTACAACCAGGGAACGCGACTTTTCTCTAGGGCTCTGGTTGCCAGGAAAACCCCATATGAGCCTGAGAAAGTGCTGCCTGCTTGTGGACACTTCTAGTAACAACAGCCTAAAAATCTGCTTTTAGAGCACTTCTAATTCGCCAAGTCTGCGGGGCTGTTGGGACACTTCTTAAGCAATGTGCTGGGGTTGGTAATTTGAGAGCATATCAAAACACAGGGAAGTTTCAAGAAGACAATTTCAAGAGGTTATTTTAAGACACATGAATGTGGTTTTTTTCTTTTTTATCGAAAGGACAGGAAACAGGTTTCAAATCGCTAATGAATAGAGAACTGCAATCAAAACTATGAGGTACCATCTCCCACCACTCAGAACAGTCATTAACAAAAAGACTACTGACAATAAATGCTGCAGAGGACCTCGAGAAACCAGAACGGTCACACATTTGCTTTGGGGTAGTGTCAACTGGGAACAGCCAGGACACAGAACAGCAGGGAGCTTCCTTCAAAAAGTAAATAGGAGCTACCACAGTATGTTGCCTTTGCAATGCTGGGACTCTGCAGGTGGAAGATATATCATCTGAAAAGACACCTACACACCTGTGTTCACTGCAACAATATTTATCATGTGCCAAGACTGCATGCATACACAGAGTCCATTTTCAGAGATGGATGGATAAACACGTGCGCACGCACACACACACACACAAACACACAGACATCCGTATACACATATTCACTGGCATATGACACCACAATCAAAAAGTACGCAAAATGTCTTTTCCAGCAACATGAACAGAGATGCTGATGATAGGTGAAGCAACTCAGAGAAGAAACAATTGCCTCAGTAAACTCCACTGGGCACAGTGTAAAAACAGACACCAACACACATTTTTCAACCAAATTTCGTAATTAGAAGCTTGGGATTAGTATAGGGACACTCATATACATACCAATAAATAATGCACAAGGACCTCAAGTATAGCAGAGGGAATCCTACTCAGCTGCCTCTACCTACCTACAGGGCAAAACAATTCCAAGATGACGACATATATGTATAAGGGAATCAGGTGCCTGTATATCCTAACCAAAGGCAACACTGGAAATGATTTGTATCCACCA
Organism: Cervus canadensis; assembly: GCF_019320065.1. Classification (NCBI taxonomy): domain Eukaryota; kingdom Metazoa; phylum Chordata; class Mammalia; order Artiodactyla; family Cervidae; genus Cervus; species Cervus canadensis. The sequence continues at coordinate 22,478,776 of NC_057407.1, forward strand.
CGTTAGAAGACATAACTTTCAAAGAAACCAATAATGAACATTATTCCCCTCAGTCCAGGGGCCCCTGGGCACCCTCTTAGCCCAGGAGCCTGAGCACCCTTGGGACCCAAGGCCGGACTGAGCTGGAACTGAGGCAGCTGGGGAGGGCGTACCGAAAGGAAGCCCTCCTCGGACCTGGAGTGCCCGGTCCATGGAGGACAGGACCCCACGCTCCCGGATCCCATCTCCCCCGATCCCGTCTCCCAGATGTGGGATCCCACCGCAGCCTCTTACCTCTGCGTCTCCCCACCTGACTACCACTCATCCCAGGCACTGCTTCTGTGTAGGCTTGGGATTTCTCTGGGGTGTGCAGATAAGGGGGAGGACATAAAGAGATTCGAGCCCTGCCAAGCTGCACTCTCATTTATGACCACAGAACGCGCCTCTTCTCTAGGACCCTGGTTGCCAGGAAAACCTAACGGGCCTGAGAAAGTGCTGCCGCCTTGCGGACACTTCTCATAACAACAGCTTAAAATCCAGCTTTCCAGCACTTCAAATATGCACTCATCTCACACGCTACCAAGTAATGCTCAAAATTCTCCAAGCCAGGCTTCAACAGTATGTGAACCAAGAAATTCCAGATGTTCAAGCTGGATTTAGAAAAGGCAGAGGAACCAGAGATCAAATTGCCAACATCCGTTGGATCATAGAAAAAGCAAGAGAATTAAAGAAAAACATTTACTTCTGTGTCATCGACTATGCCAATGCCTTTGGGTGGATCACAACAAACTGTGGACAATTCTTAAAGAAATAGGAATACCAGACTACCTTACCTGCTTTCTGAGAAAACTGTATGCAAGTCAAGAAGCAACAGTTAGAACCAGACATGGAACAACGGACTGGTTCCAAATTGGGAAAGGAGTACGTCAAGGCTGTATATTGTCACCCTGCTTGTTTAACTTATATGCAGAGTACATCATGTGAAATGTCAGGCTGGATGAAGCACAAGCTGGAATCAAGACTGTCAGGAGAAATATCAGTAACCTCAGATATGCAGATGACAGCACATGGCAAAAAGTAAAGAGGAACTAAAGAGCCTCTTGATGAAAGTGAAAGAGGAGAGTGATAAAGCTGGCTTAAAGCTCAACGTTCAGAACATGAAGATCATGTCATTCGGTCCCATCACTAAATGGGAGATAGATGGGGAAACAATGGAAACCGTGACAGACTTTATTTTCTTGGGCTCTAAAATCACTGCAGTTGGTGACTGCAGCCATGAAATTAAAAGACGCTTGCTCTTTAGAAAAAAAGCTATGCCCAACCTAGACAGCATATTAAAAAGCAGAGACATGACATTACCAACAAAGGTCCATCTAGTCAAAGCTATGGTTTTTCCAGTTATCATGTACGGATGTGAGAGTTGGACCATGAAGAAGACTGAGCGTTGAAGAATTGATACTTTTGAACTGTGGTGTTGGAGAAGACTCTTGAGAGTCCCTTGAACTGCAAGGAGATCAAACCAGTCCATCCTAAAGGAAATCAGTCCTAAATATTCATTGGAAGGACTGATGTTGAAGCTGAAGCTCTAATACTTTGGCCACCTGATGCAAGGAACTGACTCATTAGAAAAGACCCTGATGCTGGGAAAGATTGAAGACAGAGGAGAAGGGGATGGCAGAAGATGAGATGGTTGGATGGCATCAGTGACTCAATGGACATGAGTCTGAGTAAGCTCTGGGAGTTGGCGATGGACAGGGAAGCCTGCTGTGCTGCAGTCCATGAGGTCGCAAAGAGCTGGACACGACTGAGCGACTGAACTAAACTGGGGGGGTGGAGGGACACCTCTCCTGAAGCAGTGTGCTAGGTAGGTAATTAGAGAGCGTATCAAAACAAAGGGAACCTTCAAGAAGACAATATCAAGAGGTCACTTTAAGGCATATTGATGTTTTTTTCTTTTGCTTGGAAAGCACAGGATACAGGCTCCAGATCGCTAATTAACAGAGAACCACACATCAAAACTATTAACCAGGTACCACCTCCCACCACTCAGAATGCTCATTCACTAAAAGACCACAGACAAAGCTGGAGAGCACCTGGAGAAACTGCAAGCCTCAACATTCGCTTTGGGAATTGTCAGCTGGAGAAATCCAGGACACAGAACAGGAGGGAGCTTCTGTCCAACACTTAACAGGACCTACCACATTATGTATTCTTCTCAATGCTGGGACTCCGCAGGTGGAGAACATACCACCTGCAAAGACACCTACATGCTAGTGTTCACTGCACCAACACTTACCACAGGCTAGGACTGCATGCACACACACTGTCCATTTTCAGAGACAGATGGATACACACGTGCTACACACACACACATTCTTACTCATATATTCACTGGCATATGACGCAGCAATCAAGAAGCATGCAAAATGCCTTTCCAGCAACATGAACGGACAAGCTGATGATCTTAAGGGAAGCTAGTCAGAGCAGGAACAACTGCCTAACAGAACTTCACTGAGTACAGTCTAAAAGTTCATACCTATGACCACATTTATCAACTGAGTTTTATAAATTAGAAGCTTGATACTAGCGGAGTGACAGTAATATACACACAATAAAAATGCGCAAGGACCTAGCATACAGCAGAGGGGATTCTACTCAGCATCATCTACCTACAGGGCAGAACAGTTCCAAGAGGAAGACACTTACGTGTAAGTGAGTCAGGTGGCTGTACACCCAAAACACACACAACACTGGAATGAATTCTATCCACCATGTAAGAAACATTAACCTTCAGAAGAAACCAAACGTGAACGGTGTTCCACTCAGTCCTGGGGTCCCTGGGCACCCTCACAGCCAGGAGCCTGAGTAGCCTTGGGACCCAAGGCCAGACGGGGCTGGAGCTGAGGCAGCTGGGGAGGATGTACCAAAAAGAAGTCCTCCTTGGACCTGGACACCCTGGTCCACGGGGCATGGGCGCCATGCTCCAGATCCAGGCGGGCCATCCCACAGCTCAACCAAGTCTAGTATGCCCAAAAAAGGTAGACCCTCCCGGCAGAGCGAGCTCCAAATAGGCACCTCGTCTCCAGTCTCCCCGAGGTGGATACCCACCACAGCCTCTTACACCACGGACCTCCCGCCTGACTACCACAGCATGCCCAGCATCGTGTTCTGTGCAGGCTTGGAATTTGTCTGGGGTGGTGCAGATAAGGGAGAAGATGTAAAGAGACCCAGGCCTGGCACAGTCCACTCATCTACAACCCAGGAACATGACTTTTCTCTAGGGCTCTGGTTGCCAGGAAAACATCAAATGGGCCTGGCAAAGTGCTGCCCCCTTGTGGACACTTCTAGTAACAACAGCTTAAAAATAAATGCTTCAGAGCACTTTCAAATTCACACATTTTGAAGTGTGGGGCTACAGGGACACCTCTCCTGAAACAGTGCTTTGGGGTGGATAATTGGAGAGCACATCGAAACAGAGGGAACCTTCAAGAAGACAATATCAAGAGGTCACTTGAAGGCACAATCGTGTTTTTGTTTGCTTGCTTGCTTGTTTGGAAAGAACAAGAAACAGGCTCCAGATTGTTAATTAGTAGAAAATTGCACATCAAAATCATAATGAGGTACCACCTCCCACCACTCACAATGGTCATTCACAAAAACACTACCGACAGTGAGTGCAGAGGAGGGACTGGAGAAAGCGGAGCCCTCACACGTTTGCTTCGGGAAATACCAACTGGGGACAGCGAGGACACAGCAGAGCAGGGAGCCTCCTTCAGTGAGCAGGAGCTACCAGAGCACCCATGCTTCTCAGCGCCGGGGCTCTGCAGGTGGAGACAGGTCATCCGGTAAGATACCTACACTCCAGTGTCCATGCACCAGTATTTACCACGGCCCGAGACTGCATGCACACAGAGAGTCCATTTTCAGAGATGGATAAACACGTGGTACACACACACACACACACATTCATATACACATATTCACTGGCATATGACACTGCAATCACAAAGTATGCAAAATAACCTTTTCCAGCAAGATGAACAGACGACGTGATGATCCTAATGGTAGCTAGTCAGACAAGGAACAACTGCCTAAGAAAACTCCATGGGGTACAGTGAGAAAGTTGATACCAGTGATCACATTTATCAACCAAGTTTTATAAATTTACAAGCTTGGGATTGATAGAGGGACAGTCATATACCTACAATAAAAAATGCACAAGGACCTAGCATATTGCACATGGGTTTCTACTCTGCAGCCTCTAACTATCTACCCGGAAAAACAGTTCCAAGAGCAAGGCATTTATGCATAAGTGAATCCAGTGGCTGTACACCCAAAAGAAACAGGACACTGCAAATGAACTGCATCCACCATGCAAGAAACATTAACTTTCAAAAGAAACCAAATATGAACGGTATTCCACCCAGTCCAGGGGCCCCTGGGCTCTAATAGTCCAGGAGCCTGAGCACCCCTGGGACCCAAGGCTGGACTGGGCTGGAGCTGACGTAGCTGGGGACAGTGTACCAAAAGGAAGCCCTCCTCAAACCTGGAGTGCCTGGACCATGGGGAAGGGACTCCACGCTAGAGATCCAGGCAGGCTGTTTCACAGCTCAGCCAAGCCTAGTACACCCCAAAAAAGGTGGACCCTCTAGGCAGAGAGAGCTCCAAATAGGCTGTTGGTTCCAGTCTCCCTGAGAGGGGTTCCCACCACAGCCTCTTACCTCGGCATGTCCCCAAGTGGCTACCACAGCATCCCCAGCATCCCCTTCTTCGCAGACTTGGGATTTGTCTGGGGTGGTACAGATAAAGGGGAAGATGTAAGGAGACCCAGGCCCTGGCACATTCCACTCATCTACAACCCAGAAACACAACTTGTCTCTAGGGCTCTGGTTGCCAGTGAAAGTTGCTCAGTCATGTCTGACTCTCTGCGACCCCGTGGGATATACAGTCCATGGAATTCTTCAAGCCAGAATACTGGAGTGGGTAGCCTTTCCCTTCTCCAGGGGATCTTCCCAACCCAGGGATCGAACCCAGGTCTCCCGCATTGCAGGCGGATTCTTTACCAGCTGAGCCACCAGGGAAGTGTCCACGAGGCAGCAGGCCTTCTAAGGGGCCTGAGAAAGTGCTGCCGCCTTGTGGGCGCTTCTGGTAACAACAGCTTGAAGGTCAGTGTTTTGGAGCACTTCAAATTCACAAAGCTTGTGGGGCTGTAGAGATCCCTCTCTTCAAGCGAAGTGCCAGGGTGGGTAATCGGAGAGCATATCAAAACAAAGGGAACCTTCAAGAAGACAATCTCAAGAGGTGACTTTAAAGCACAGGAAACAGGCTCCAGATCGCTCGTTAGTGGAGAACTGCACATCAAAACCTCAATGAGGTACCACCTCCCACCACTTACAACAGTCATTCACAAAAACACCACCAACAATAAATGCTGCAGAGGCCTTGGAGAAACGAGAACCCTCTCACATTTTCTTTGGGTAACAACAACTGGGAACAGCCAGGACACAGAATAGGAGGGAGCTTCCTCCAAAAACTGAATAGGAGCTACCACAATCTCTGGCCTTCTCAACGCTGGGCCTCTGCAGGTGGAGAACAGACCATCTGATAAGACACCTATGCTCCAGTGTCCACTGCATCGATATTTATCACAGCCCAAGACTGCATTACTTTGCCAACAAAGGTCCGTCTAGTCAAAGCTATGGTTTTTCCAGTAGTCAGGTATGGATATGAGAGTTGGACTATAAAGCAAGCTGAGCACCGAAGAATTGATGCTTTTGAACTGTGGTGTTGGAGAAGACTCTTGAGAGTCCCTTGGACTGCAAGGAGATCCAACCAGTCCATCCTAAAGGAAATCAGTCCTGAATACTCATTGGAAGGACTGATGCTGAAGCTGAAACTCCAATACTTTGGCCACCTGATGTGAAGAACTGAATCATTTGAAAAGACCCTGATGCTGGGAAAGATCGAAGGCAAGAGGAGAATGGGACGACAGAGGATGAGATGATTGGATGGCATCACCAACTCGATGTACGTAAGTTTGAGCAAGCTCCAGGAGTTGACGATGGACAGGGAAGTCTGGCGTGCTGCAGTCCATGGGGTCGCAGAGTCAGACACGACTGAGCAACTGAACTGAAGACTGCATTGCACACATAGTGTCCATTTTCAGAGATGGATAAACACGTGGTACACATACATATATATACACACACACATTCATATATTCACTGGCATATGATGCAGCAATCAAAAAGTATGAAAAAAGTCTTTTCCAGCAACATGAACAGACATGCTAATGATGATCATAAGGGAAGTCAGTCAGAGAAGGATACGGTTTAACTCCATTGGGTACAATCTAAAAACTGATACCAATGAACATACTTATAAATTCAGTTTTGTAAATTAGGAAGTAGGAATTATCATATGGACAGTCATATGCTAAATAATAAATAATCCAGAGGGACCTAGCCTTTAGCACAGGGAATTCTACTAAGCAGCCTGTAATTACATACAGGTAAAAAGAATCCCACGAAGAAGACATATAGGTCTAAGTGAATCAGGTGACTGTACACCTAAAACAAACATGACACTGGAAATGAACTGTATCCACCATGCAAGAAAAATTAACTTTCAAAACAAACCAAATTGAATGGTATTCCACTCACGCCTAGGGACCCTGGGCTGCTTTCATACCACAGAAGCCTGAGCAGACTTGGGACCCAAGGCCAGACTGAGCTGGAGCTGAGGACAATGTACCAAGAAGCAGCCCTCCCTGGACCTGGAGTGCCTGGTCCGTGGGGGATTGGACCCCATCCTCTAGATCCAGGCAGACTGTTCCACAGCTCAACCACAGTATGCATGGTATGTTCAAAAAACAGCGGACCCTCTAGGCTGAGAGAGCTCTGAATAGGCACGTTGTCTCCAGTTTCCCCGAGGTGGGTTCCCACCTCAGCCTCCTCCCTAGGCATCTCCCCACCTGACTACCAGGGCCTCCCCAGCACCGCCTTCTGCGTAGGCTTGGGCTTTGTCTGAGGCTGAGAAGGAGGAAGATGTAAGGAGGCCTGAACCCTGGCACATTCCACGCTCATCTACAACCGAGGAACATGACTTTTCTCTACGGCTCTGGTTGCCAAGAAATCCAAAAGCGGCCTGAGAAAGTTATGCTGCCTTGTCGATCCTTCCCATAAGAACAACTTAAAAACCAATGTTTAGTAGCACTTCAAATTGCAAGGCCTTTGGGGTGTAAGGGTTTTCCTAGTGGCTCAGTGGGTAAAGAATTTGCCTGCAATTCCCGAGACACATGAGATGGGGGCTCCATTCCTGGGTCAGGAAGATCCCCTGGAGGAGAGCAGGCAATCCACTCTAGTATTTTGTCTGTAGAACCCCATGGACAGAGGAGTCCTCAGGGCTACAGTGCATAGGGTCACAGAGAGTTTATCATTACTGAAGTGATTGAGCACATGGGGTGTGATGGACATCCTTCCTTAAGCCTGTCCTTGGGTACATAACTGAAAACCAGTGCAAAACATGGTGAACCTTTAAGAATTCAATTTATTGCAGATTGTTGTTTTTTTTTCCTTTCCTTTTATTTGGAAGGCATATGAAAAGAGGCTCCAAATCAGTTATCTTTGGAGAACTGCAAATTAAAACTGCAACGAAGTATCACCTCCCACCACTCAGATTGGCCATCGTCAAAAAGACTACCAATGTTAAATGTTAGAGATGGCCTGGAGAAAAGATAACCCTCTTATGCCATTTCAAAGAATTTCAACTGGTAACAGCCATGATGGATAACAGGCTTCCCTCGTGGCTCAGCTTGTAAAGAATCTGTCTGCAATGCAGGAGACCTGGCTTCGATCCCTGGGTTGGGAAGATCCCCTGGAGAAGGGAAAGGCTACCCACTCCAGTATTCTGGCCTGGAGAATCCCATAGTCCATGGGTTGCAGAGTCAGACATGACTGAGTGACTTCCACTTCCACTTACTTACAATGGATAACCGTGTAGGGCTTCCTTAAAGAACTAAAAATGGAGCTACAACATAATCCAGTCATCTCACTCCTGGGCCTCTCAGCAGAGAGAAAACATAATTCGAAAAGACACATGCACCACAATATTCACTGTAGCAGTATTTACATTAGCCAAGACCTAGAAGCAACCAAAGTGTCCATCTTCAGACAGTGGTATATATATACAATGGAGTATGACTAAGCCCTATAAAGGAATATAATAATGCCATTTGCAGCTACATGAATGCTACTGGAGATTATCATACTATGCGAAGTAATTCCAAATGAGAAAGACAAATAAAAGATTGTATTATTCACATGAGGAATCTGTAATATGGCACAAGTGAACGTATCTATAGAACAGAAATAGACTCACAGACATAGAGATTAGGTTTCTAGTTGCCAAGGTTGAGAGACGGGCGATGATGTAGTGAGGACTTGTGGTTAGGAGACGCAAAGTATCACATTCAGAATGAATAAACTCTAAGATCCTATTGTACGCACAGGGAAATATTTTCAGTCTGCTGGGATAAACCATAACAGAAAAGATTACTTAGAGAAGAATGCGTACGTGTAAAGCCGAGCCACTGTGCTACGCAGAGAGGCTGGCGCCACACTGAGTGCGCTACACTGCCGTTAAAGAGGAGGAAAAGGTGCGATTTATAGATGAAGCTACTGAACACAAAAAAGGCGGGGAGGGGAACCTGCTTTTGAAGATGATTAGGAGCTGCCACTTGACATAGGTCCTTGACTTCAGGAGGAAAAGACAGCGGGCTGTTGTAATCCTCCATGTTTGTAATGCTCCAAAAACTCAAACAAACCTCTTACCTTCAAAGCAGCTATGGGGAAATGAAGTTACGTTCCTGTGAGAAAACATGGAGTGCTCCAGTGATCACTGGTTTGGGTTTTGAAGGCAGAGAGGCACAGGCGTACACTATTCTTCCGTTTCTGAAGACCTACAAACGATATGAGGAATGTGTGACACGCTGTTGGTGGGAACATAAACTGATACAGCCACTATGGGGAACAATAGGAGAGACCTTTAAAAACTAGGAATAAAACTACCATATGACCAAGAAATCTCACTACTGGGCATATACTCTGAGAAAATCACAATGGTAAAGGGCACATGTACCCCAGTGTCCACTGCAGCACTATTTACAACAGCCAGGGCATGCAAGCAACCTAGATGTCAGAATGGATAAAGAAGGTGTGGTATATACAATGGACTATTACTCAGTCATAAAAGGGAATGCATTTGAGTCAGTTCTAGTGACCGTGGATGAACCTAGAGCCTATTACATACAGTAGTAAGTCAGAAAGAGAAAAAAAATAGCATATATTAACGCATATATGTGAAATCTAGAAAGACAGTACCGACGAAGCCACTTGTGGGGCAGCAATGGAGATGCAGACGAGAGGACACAGTGCGGTAAGAGGAGGGAGGGACGAACTAGACAGTAGCAGTGAAACACAGACGTCGCCATACTTGAAAGACAGCGCCAGTGGGGGTTTGCTGTATGATGCGGGGAGCTCAACCTTGGGGTCTGCGGCAGCCTAGAGGGGTGGGATGGGGTGGGAGGGAGGTTCAAGAGGGAAGGGACATATGTATACCTTCGGCTGATTCATGTTGATATATGGCAGAAATCAACAGAACACTGTAAAGCAATTATCCTTCAATTGAAAATTTTAAAAATGCTTTGAAAAAGAGTGATAAAAAAAAATATAAAGAATGCATGTCAGTTTACTCCAGGCCATTATAACCTTGAAGTACAGGGTCAAGGGGGAGGGTGACGTCCTGTCATTCAGAAATCTCTTGTAAAGGCATAATCTTCCCTGTGTAGACTGGATGTAAGAAATAAAAGGTACAGCTAGCTACTGAGTGAGTCAGCCTTCATTCCAGCAATTATGTATCATAAATCCTGACAGTGCCTTGGGGAAGGGATCATGTAGTCAACACTACCAATAGGTGGCGCCCTGACAACTGTAGCAACCCTCTCTTTAGGAAGTTACCAGAGATCTGCTTTTCCAAAGAGTCTCTGCAATCAGTGGGATTATTAGTACTGGTAAAACTCTGTACTAGGTTTTTGAGGACTCAGTTCAGTTCAGTTGCTCAGTCATGTCAACTCTTTGCGACCCAGTGAACCATACCACGCCAGGCCTCCCTGTCCATCACCAACTCCCAGAGTCCACCCAAACCCATGTCCATCGAGTCGGTGATGCCATCCAGTCATCTCATCTTTTGCCATCCCCTTCTCCTCCTGCCTTCAATCTTTCCCAGCATCAGGGTCTTTTCAAATGAGTCAGCTCTTCGCATCAGGTAGCCAAAGTATTGGACTTTCAGCTTCAGCATCAGTCCTTCCAATGAACACCCAGGACTGATCTCCTTCAGGATGGACTAGTTGGATCTCCTTGCAGTCCAAGGGACTCTCAAGAGTCTTCTCCAACACCACAGTTCAAAAAGCATCAATTTTTCGGCACTCAGCTTTCTTCACAGTCCAACTCTCACATCCATACATGACTACTGGAAAAACCATAGCCTTGACTAGACAGATCTTGGTTGGCAAAGTAATGTCTCTGCTTTTTAATATGCTGTCCAGGTTGGTCATAACTTTCCTTCCAAGGAGCAAGCGTCTTTTAATTTCATGGCTGCAATCACCATCTGCAGTGATTTTGGAGCCCCTAAAAATAAAGTCTGACACTGTTTCCACTGTTTCCCCATCTATTTGCCATGAAGTGATGGGACTGGACGCCATGATCTTAGCTTTCTGAATGTTGAGCTTTAAGCCAACTTTTTCACTCTCCTCTTTCACTTTCATCAAGAGGCTCTTTAGTTCTTCTTCACTTTCTGCCATAAGGGTGGTGTCATCTGCATATCTGAGGTTATTGGTATTTCTCCCGGCAATCTTGATTCCAGCTTGTGCTTCTTCCAGCCCAGCGTTTCTCATGATGTACTCTGCGTATAAGTTAAATAAGCAGGGTGACAATATACAGCCTTGACGTACTCCTTTTCCTATTTGGAACCAGTCTGTTGTTCCATGTCCAGTTCTAACTGTTGCTTCCTGACCTGCATACAGGTTTCTCAAGAGGCAGGTCAGGTGGGTACTGGCAAAACTCTATACTAGGTTTTGAAGACTCTACTTTTCTTGAAATCCTCTGGCTTAGAGGCTCTTCTTTCATCTACACCTCAGGAACTTGGGGCTAAGATGATGCCTTGCTTCTCTGCTGGCCACTGAGTTTCCACCCTCATTCAAAATGCCTTCTTGGTGAAGCTGCCCACTACCCAGCACTCACTGTGCTCACCACCCTGAGAACTCTAAGCCACCATGTCCCGTTCACTCCAAACCTCAGCAGCTGGCTCTGACTCCCTCTCAACTCTAACGCCTCTGGAAAAGACAACCTGTACAGTGACAGCTCACTTCCCAAGCCTTCACTCCAGTGCTATTTCCTTCCACGCCACTTCTATCCACTGTCAGGGTCTCACTCAGGACCCAGGAATCACAAACACCTCTGAACAGCCCTGCTTTTGAAAATGAAACCTGGACTGCCACTAGGACCCTACTATCCTATTCCTTTGTTTCCTGACCTAGTCATGTGTCACTGTGCTAATTCTGGATCTGTCTTGGACACAGAGAGCCCTTCTTCATATAAAACTGAACATGGACTGTACTCCATAACTCTGAACGAATCACTTAACTGGTCTGATCATAGACAAGTTACCTGGAAGGAGGATCATAAGACATAACAAGAGGGAAAGTGCAAATACAACATCTTTAGGGGGCCTGCATGGACTTACATGGCAGCTCCCTGTTCTTCCTTGAATACCCGGATAAGGCCATCACTTGGCCACACTCATATTTTTAATTCTTTGGCAGTCTCCCTGCCTAGGCCAGGGTCTAACTTTTCATCTCAATTGATTCCAGTTATCTTGGAGAAAGCAGCAGAAGGGGGAAAAAAAAAAAAAAAAAAAAACCACCACCACCTAAGTGGGTGGATAGGGTTGATAAATAAGATAACTGTCTAAACTTCTAATTAAACCAACTCAACTGCATCCTTCTCTGACTTCCCTGATGTCTCTGGTACAGACTGTCTTCACCAAAACATTCTCTTTTCCAGGGTTTCATTTTGTGAAACTTTCATTTTGTGAAGCTTTAAGTTTGTGAAATCTTAGAAAAAGAACATAGAAGGTGGGGTGCTCATGCCTCTGTCAGAGAGAAGCTATGATTTCTTTCATGTGATCCTGAGAATCTATAGAAAGAAAAAAAAAAAAGATTAAGAACTGCTGATCTGACAGAGCTGAATTCAAAGGCTGGCACTGTGGGACAGAGACACTTAGCTTTTAAGAAGCTGCTCATCAGTAGGAGTAGTGGCACTGAAATACATGTGCTGTTAGGGGATCTGAGAGAGAGAAGGGATGCAAAGTGCTCACCACATCTGGGGCATCAGGCCTCCAACTTGATGAGCATTATTTTAACTAATGACAAGTCAGATTGCTACCTATTTCTCCTAGGTGAACTCATCCACTCCTAGTGAAAGGCAACCCTCCAATTCTATTTTATGCTCAAATCTGTCTCTTAAGCTCCAGACTGTACATATATAGCCACTGGGTATTACACAGGCAACTCAAATTTATTGCAGTGTTTTTCTTCTCTATCACCACAGCATGTATTCCACTTAAGGCTCAACCAACCTGGCCAAGCCAGAAATCTAAATTACCTTAGCCTCCCTTTTCCCCATATGAGACCTCAAAATCTGTTAGTTTTACCTTTAAAAGATCTCTGGAATAAGTTTCCACTTTATCCACATGGTCACTGTCTTAGTTTAGAACTTAATAGCTGTTACCTGGATCACTACAACAGCTTTATCCATTATTTTTGTCCCAAGGTTCTCACCTGTCCATTCTGTCCTCACCTGCCCATTCTGACCTGGGAGGGTCCTATGTGGTAGAGATTAAAGTATACATATTAGACTCATTTAGTAAGCCCCACTCGCAATAGGAGCAAGTGTTTCTTATGAGAAAGAGAGGATTGAGAGAGCACACAGTGGAGCCAGAAGGCGGAGGCCCTGAGATCTGATTTAGGGCAGAGGTTTATGAGGAGGACTTGACGGGTGGGGAGTAAAGGCTAAAGACAGAGTTTAGGCAAGAGCAAAAATGTGAGAAAAAGGGAAAGAGGTTTAAGTGCTTCTTTGATTTTCCACAGTCGCCAGTACAGATGTGAATGGCTTTTACCTTTGGCAACTACAATGTGCTAGGGCTGGGTGTGAAAATCTCTGGGCTCTGACAGTGACATCTGGTTAAACTGCACGCTCCAAAGGATGAAGGCCCCCTGACGCGTAAGGTCCCCAACAATCTGGTGCCATCGTCTCCAGCCCTGTCGGCCCCCCTCCCTCTCAGCCAGCTTCCTCCAGTCTGTGTCTTCACACCTGTGTGGCCCCACTTTGCTCCCTCCGCCTAGAATGGCCTCACCTGCCCTTCTGCCAGTCGATTCCCTCAGGTCAAGATCCAGAACTGCCAATCCCCCGCTGGGTGAACTGGGATAATCTTCTGCTGTCCCCGGCCAGGTTACCCGCAAGAGAACAGAAGTGAGAAAAGCATGAGAGGATGAGTGATCGAACCTTCTCCTGGGACGTTTAAGGGGGACATCCAAGTGAAAGGAGTTATCTATAGGGAATGTATTAAGACTGAGTTTGAATAGTCAGCTGATCTAAGGACAGAATGTAAGTCTATGGAGCAGGGCAGTGAGGAGTGAAGCCAACCTGACTCCTTCCTGTAGTTACTCACCTTTATTCCAGTCCACAAATCCACTGCTTCCCTTAGTCTTTTAAGCAACAAGATAATTTGGAATTTGTAAGAATGGTTTGCAAATGGTAAAAATGGCCAAATTTCTTCAGATGAAAGATTATGCTGTGCCTAACACTAATACACTTATATCGCCAGAGAGGGAGGTATGTTAAAAAAAAAAAAAAAAAATTAAAAAAAAGAAAAAAAGAAACCAGACCCACTTGGGATAAAAACTTACCTCTCTTTTCAATATTCTGTAATAACCTAAATGGGAAAAGAATTTGAAAAAGGATACCTGTATACATATAACTCGATCACTTTGCTATACACCTGAAACAAACACAACATTGATAACCAACTATACTCCAATATAAAATAAAAATTAAATACACACACAGACTTACCTGTAATCAAAACTGACCACATGCCATCAAATAATACAAACAGAATGCATTTCTCAACCTATCGATTCCCTTCTGCTGACAAACCTACAGGGCAAGAATACAGTTGTGTTCACTGTTTACCCAGTTATTAATTTACCCAAGATGAAGTTTTGTGCCCAAGAAGGGAAACATCTTAAGCCCTTAAAGTTTGTAGCTTGCATGGAAGGGAAGCTGAAGGAAGGGGCTTTACAAGGGTGTCTGATGTTAAAAATGAAGAAGAGTCAGACTAGATCGGAAGAGGTTCAGGATCACAACGAGGCAGAAACATGTAAAATATTTCATGCAGCCAACCTTATTTATTGAGAAATCCTAGTTTTATTGCCCGTTAACATGTTTGTTCCACAAACTAATTTCTCATAAAGCAAAGCACAACTTTTCTTATAAATAGTATAAATTATTTTATTTACAGAACTTGTTACAAAACAAATAGACTATATATTTCTTCTCTTTTAAATATCCAAAGTAATCTTCTATCCCTTGACATTTGTTCATGTTCTATACAGCAGCCAACAAAAAGTCCAGCTGAGATGCTCTTGATTATGTGTACAAATGATCAAACTATTCACACATTTTAAACAGGAGATTGCTTTTATAACCAAGCTCAAAGGGAAAAAAAAAAGAAACCGGCAAAATGCTTTCAAGGCCCTACACTCACACTGACAGGATGTAGTGCTCATTTAAATGATCCAAAAATGTAAAAGGCTTTACACAAAATGTAAAAATGGTTATTTTTCTGCTAAACATAATGAAACTTTTAACAATCATTTTTCCAAAGCCCAACTTTTCCCCCCACCGCAGGACAGAATGAGAGACATTAAGAAATTCCTTGGCAACAGAACTCTTGCAGGAAGACAGCTGCCTTTATAAGTTACATTTTTTTCAAATTATACATTTTTTTCAATGTTCTCAGAGGTACTCTGTATTATATTTTTGGAATACAAAATATTTTAAATATTCTATTTTAAACTCTGCATTTCACGAGTGAATAACAAAACGGACACGCTGTGTAAGTTGCTGGCTGACAGAAGATTTGTAACCCTTGGTGCCACTGGGCAATTCATCACCAGTTGAATTCCTGTGAACCAAAAGGTCTTGATTTTAAAATACCTTATAAAATTACCAGCATTTGGTGGTTTTCAACTCCTCCCCTAAAATTTAAGTAACAATATTTAGGTGGAAAAAGCAAACTCCAAAAAAGTTCAACTGAACATTCAAGTCTTTTTAAAGAATCTGTCTAAGCTTAAAACTAGGTTCAGGCACTTTCAGTTTTGTGTTTTTCCCATTAGTTTTAACCACTCACATACTAACACGCGTGTGCTCGGGGCGCGCGCACACTCACTCTCACACGTAACGAAAGAAAAGCAGTATGTCACCTGTTACATGTAGTCTACAGGGAAGTCAAGCAACTAGGGAGAAGCAATGCCCACTTCATCTGCGTGAATCTACTCCCGAGACACTGAAAGGGACAAAAGACTTTCACAGAACAGAGGCGTCCCTTACATGGTAAAGGAAGCAGGTCCTAGAACTATTGGCTTGGCAGTGAACCACTTCAAATTATAAAAAGGTATTTACTTTTATTAATTAATAAATAAATACTAGATGATCTCAATTGTACCAAAACAGGATATCAGAAAAAAAGACCTGTGCAAAAATACATATTTAAATATGTACAATTCATTTTTAACAAAATATGTCTTCTCAAATAGGGATACTTCCATATTTATAATAGAACAAGAAATTCCAAAATAAAGATACAAAAGTAGGTTTTTGTATAATTCTTTGTTCATCATTGCAGCACTTTTTCTTTTTTTGTAGGTTAAGAAAACTGCAGGAGTTGTCACGAAATTCTATTGGAAAGAATATAAAAATTTTCTTGGTTTTAAATTGATACCAAAGTCTGTCTAGAAACAACCCAACCACTGCAAATTTGGTTTCTGCAAGTTAATTTAGTTCAAAAAAATACTCGTACTCCCGTGTTTTAAATGGTCTTACTTGTTCATTATAGTAAAAAGTAGCTGTAGGAGAAAATAAAAATATTTGAACAACAGTCTAAAATTTAATAGCACTGTTTAGAATAGGTCTGTTTGTGGCAGGCAGAGTCCAAAATGGCTAATTTCCTAATCCCGATGCTCTGTGTACTACCGGGAGACAATAATGAAATTAAAACCTCAATCTAAGAAATCAAAGGATCAAGACTCGCTTAACTAAATATCTACATTATTCTGAGTCAACTTTCTATCATGGGTCCTATTCACATCTTCTGGAACAACATGATCTGTCTACAATTCCATCACTAAAAGCAACTTTATTTATAACCATCAAGTCCCCTTGGCTCTGAAAATAAATTCTACCCATCCCCCATTGCACTTGTCACTGAGGAATCAGCTAGGTACATTCTGATTTCCTCTTACCTCCTTCTCTCTCTCTCCTGGGATGAAAAACCAGACCGACCTCTGCTAACTACACCAAATGGGCCCATCTGTGCAGTCTTTTCACAAGCTCTCCTACAGTATCATTTTAAAAACATTTACTAATTGATTGCATAATAACTGAACAAGTTACTGTTCTCCCCTTCCTTTAAAAAAAAAAAGAATCAATATTTTACATCAATTTATAGCTAAAGTTTCTCCATAAACTTTGTTATCTTACATAATAATTCTGTAGCGATTCACATTATTAGGCTGGTAACCAAGTATTTATTCATTCTACCTGTTGTTGACTGAAAATTCCCTGAATCTGAAGTTTGTAACCCAAGAATTGTAAGGAAAACAGATGCACTGACTGGCTCTGTCCTGGCTCTACCCGGGGCCATGATCAGAGCCTTGGGAAATTTACCCTGTGGTTGGCAACTTCCTGTGTTCCTCTAAGCGAAATTGCCTGGTTCTCCTTTCAGGAGCTGCCGGTGGAATAAACTATGGAAAAGCTCCAGCTCATCCCCTCAAATTCAATGGCACCTTCTCAGGCAGAAATGCCTTAACCTATCAAACTCTTTCTCTGGGGGTTAAGTTCTAGAAAAAACATTCTGGGTGGGTGGGAGTGGGGGGTGGGGGGTGGTCTCTGAAACCCTCAGGAAGATCACAGGCATTAATCCCAAGAAAGGAGGTATGTCAAGGAGCACCCCACCACCTCCACATGGGCAGTGGTACCGTCACCTGCACCCCTCCCTGGGTGCCTGCTGCCCACCTCAGTGGCATCCACAGAAACGTGTGCAGTGGCAGGATGCGGTGTGTAGATACACACATTGGGAGTGCTCCAAGCAGAAATTTACACTTAGTCCCAGGACAGTATCCAAAGAGGTTGGGGGTAATGCACAGAGTGCTTTGGAAACATTTAAGTATTCCAGTGACTTGGTGAATGACAGATTCTGCTGCATCCCAGTTACTTCACGTTACAAAGGCAATTTTTAAAAACAGGAGCCTGGGCAGGACAACTGGCCTAATCACATTGTTTAACATGAAAACAAAGGTTTAAAAAAAAATCAATCTCTTTGGAAATCATGGAAAACTTCCCCCCACAGTGATTTTTATCTGCCCCCTCCCACCAAAATTTGACTTTCCATTATCAAAATTGTCTGCATTTTTTTTTTTTTAAATTCACACAGAATTGCTTTTGTACCATGAAAAGTAAGCCTCTAAACTGGTGTATCCTTGCTCTCTGGCCATCAATGGCTTTTAAACCAGTTCGTATATGAAAAACTTCTGACGGCTTCTGATCCCAAATTACTTGCAAAAGGCTGGGCGAAAACACAGACTCTTTTATCACGGCGCCTCACACTAACGTCCACACTCCATTCCGGGCCCTGATGTAAACACCTAGCCACAGACCCCCTTCTCCAGGGGGCTGCTCGGGGTGCAGCTCTGCTTGCCCCCAGAGGTCTCTCCAGTTATGGTATCTGACGGCTGGAGAGGGACCTGGGACCTACAGATGCCAGAGTGAGGGAAGACCTAGGCAGGGAGAAGGAGGGAGGGAGAAAAGACCACAGTCACATTCTTGCCAAGACACTTGCACCAGCCAACCTCCTCCAAGAGCGGCTTGGTGATATATTGCAGGTTCAAAAACGAGACAGGAACTTCTCACAGATGGCAGCAAGCTGTCCAGACCACTCTAACACTGATAAAAGCAACTTGGTGGCTGGACTTGATCCAGTGTCCTTTAACAAGTACTCACTGCTACAGGGGCAGTGAGTTAAGCTTCAGGGGCATCCTCGTTAAAACAACGGCCCGGCAGATTTCTACCCTCGTGGCCCACAGGAGGCTGGGAAAACAGACTCAAAGGTGCCGTGGAATCCAGAGTGCTGAGTGAAGGTGTAACTTGTCAAAAGTGTCCACATTATTCCTCCCCGTGCTATTTCCAGCTGTCAGGGACGGGCCTTTGGCTTTCAAAAAAGAGGGGGGTGGGGAGACATCGAAAGGTAAGAAAGCGGCTGTCCCAGCCCTGCCTTGATTCTAAACAATGTACTCCCAAGGCCACGCGCTGCTCATGTCTCCTCTGCCCAGGCCGTGCCAGGAGCAGGCAGCTAGAGAACTTGGTTTTAGCTTTCAACAGTCTCCAACGACCTTGGGCACAACCCTCCTAAGAGACTGGCTCTGAGAGAACAGTCCAGAAGAGACGCAGCCTGGGTTCCTAGCTTAGAGAAAAGGCTCACATGTCTGCCTTTTGGTTCTATTTACGGATGCTGCTTCCTTGAGGCTTTTCCAGGTTGTCAACTGAGACGTGAACAAGGTCAAATGGGCCAGCACACAGGTGTGAAAGCTCACACCCAAGGCGGAGGGGAGGCAGGCAGAGGGAACTCTGGCCTTCGCTGGCCTGCACTGAGCTATTTTTAGGTCCGTGGTGGCAGAGCCCGCAAGTCCTTGGTGGCAGAGCCCGCAAGTTGACGCAGGGGCTAGGCGGGCACTCAGCAATATCTCCCAGGCTCCCCAGCAGGTCTCCGATTCTGTTGTTGAAGGGACTCAAACCAGTCCAGTTATCTCGGCTCTAAAATCTGCTCCATGGAGAACAGTGAGCTCAGGCCCCTACTGGTCTAAGAGCAGACTTCTGTACAGCATTTTGGAGGCATGGGTCCCTTTGATAGTCTGAAGAAAGCTACTGGTTCCCTCTTGCAGCTAAATGATCAGGGATGTAAAAATATGCAATACTTTTTTGGGCAGTTGATCCATCCTGTGATCTATAGTCATGAGCCACACCCCACATCCCCCGAATTTGTGTAGCGTAACAGAATGTATTCCACTGCACAGAGAAAACCTTTCTCAAATACAAACATGACATGAAACTGCCGTTAAGGAAAAGAACCCAAACATAGGCTGTTTGTCCAAGGGGGATGTAGTCCTCCTCAGATGGTGGAAATGAGAGGTGGCAAACTGGTAGCTCCTGAGCCAAACTTAGCTGACAAATGTGTCAAGACAAAATGATTAAAAAAAAAAAAACTAGAGCTTTGGAAAATGGTGAAATTTCTCATGAAGGTTCAGATGCGCAGTTTCTCTCTGAAATTAGAGCAAGTTTCTGGGAGTCACTGCTCTGTGCAGATGAGGTGCCCACTCCACAGCTCTCCACAGATCGTCACCCTCGGCTGCACCCGCCCAGTCTCCACCTTGCCCCGACACCAGGGCGGTCAGGTCTGCAGCAGCCTCCGTGTGAAGACAGCCTGCTCCGTGACAGGGGTGCGCGCAGTGGGGCTTCCCTCCTGGGGTTCACATGAATCGGGAAACTACGCTCAGAAGGGTGTTACTAAAGGATGGATTCTTACAGTGTTTGCAGTGTATTTTTATGCTTATCGTTAAACTACAAATCAAGAAGTTTTCACTTGTCCAGGAATCCTGTTCAAAGGCCCAAATGACACACAAATAGCACTTATGTATTTGTGGCTCAAAGAGAAGAATTGAAGCGGCTGCTACTGAAAATTCACGCGTCATTATTTTTCCCACACCTTTGGTGCTGAGTTTTCATTCACACATATACTGGAGGGAAACTTCTGTCTCATGAAGAAACTTCTTGGTATTTTCTGGACAAGTTCTAGTCTGACATTTATGTTCAGTTTTGAAGACGAGGAAGGGAAAACAAAGCAAAACAAAAAGAGCCTCACATTTTAAAGCAGAGCTCTGAGGCTGATACTGCTGAAATTCCCGCTTGTAAGCAAAGACAGAAAGTACCCTGCTGAATGAAACGACAAGATGAGAGGAGCTGGACAGGAGAAAGAGGAAGGTGGAGGAACTGGCCACAGGAGCCAACAGCAGCCGGAGGAGGAGTGGGGAAGACAAGACACAGCCAGAGAAACCACGGTCAGTAATGAATCCGATGCCCGACAAGCCCTTTTCTAGAAACGGGTCACATGCAGGTTTCTTCTCAATCTGTTAACTTCAACGAGATGTTAGTCTTCTGCTCTGCCATAGTTAAATTCTGTTTCCCTGCCTCCTCGGAAAACAGGGAGAACACAGAGGGAGGGAATTAACAAGAAAACCTGAAATTCTTTGAAGGGAAAACTATGAACAGCCTTTTTCAAATTTAAATCATCCCTTTCCACATCAGCTTGATTTTCCGCCCAGCTTTCTTCAGAAAAACGTACGAGAGGACCGCACTCCAGGACAGGGAGGGCCCCACCGTCACGCAGGACGATGTCCACCGCCCCAGCTGCGGAAATGCACTTGGTGTGGCCTCCTCAGCCAAGAGCATCTTCCGAGTCATCAGAGAGACAGTCTGGCAGAGAGGCGCCCGTGTGACCTTCATCTGGCCTTCAACTTGGCCTTTTCTTAAAAGACACCGTGAAGCCGGACACTTGCTTTTAGGCAAACCCACCAAACCGACCGCACAGATCTCTGAGTTGATCAACCATCTCAAGGGAGAGGCCACGAGCCTCCCCACGGGGCCCCCAGGCCCTGTCCTACCTGATGGAGGAGGGAACTGTTCGTCAGCCCCGGTGCCCCCGGGCTGGGGCCCGTGTGTTTTGCGTGGACGTTGTTCACAGCCGGCAGCTTGGCCACCTTGGTGGGCTTGCCGCTGCCGCCGCTGCTGCTGACACCGCTCGAGCCGGGTGAGCACTTTCTTTTCTTTCCTAGGAGTTTGTCCAGAGGAGTGTGTGAGTGCGGGTAGGCGCCGTGGGAGTTGACAGGAAGCTCGCCGCCAGCCTGGTGCACGAAGGGGCCGAGGGAGAGTGTGGAATCGCCGCTGTTGACCATCACGCTCATCCTCTTGATGGACTCGCAGGGGCTCCCGCTGGGGGCGCCCCGGCACCCTGGCTGCTCGTGCCGGCCACCCACTGAGTTCGCTCGGCTGGCCACGCAGTTGAGGCTGATGCCCGGGGCAGAGGCTACTGCTGCGGGGTGGGGAGGTCCAGAGTGAGCCACACAGTTTTTCCTAAAAGACTCCGTGGAATGAGAAGAAGAGGACGAGGACGACGAGGAGGCGGAGGAGGGGACCAACAGTGGGGAGCTGTTTTTGCGTTTCTTTCCTGAGCCGCCGCCGGCACTGCTACTGGCGTTGTGACAGTTCGTGCTGTTACCAGAAGACTCCTTGGGCCGCAAAGACTTGCTGGATTTCAGCTTCTGAGGTTTCCGGGCCATGGGGGAGGAGGGGACGGAGGACAGGCCGGAGGGCGTGGAGGGGGAGGAGGAGGAGGAAGACACTTGTCTGGACTGCATGCTGCTCACAGGGTCCACGGCCCCGGAGGCGGCGGGCTGGGCGTTCAGCGTGGTTCCGTGAGCTGGGACCGACTTACTGCTGGGGGAGATGCAGGTGGACGAGAGCGGGACTGGGGCAGGTGACACGGTAGCTGCTGCCAGGTAGCTAACCCCACAGTGTGACGTCGGCACAGAGTTTGTCCGGTGAGGAACACGTGTGGACACGGGCGATGTAGTACTGGGAACGGGCGGGATCTTCCTGCAAAACAGAAGAGGGCGTGAGCAGCGTCTACCACGGCCCTTCGTGCAACTTTCAGGAGACCTCCTTCACTTCTGGCACTGAACAGACCCCTTGGTCAGAGGGATCGCGCCAAGATGCCGAGCCACAAGCAGTGTCACGTCCCCCCTTCAAATTCTTCATGCTTTCCTGTGCTCTGAGAACACTGGCCTGTAAGGCCATGTTGCTGGGGCTACAGGTTCACACCACACCCTTCCATCCAGCACCCCAAGCGCCCCAATTCTGGCTACTGATCTTCCTTCAGTTCCTAAACCAGGTCATGACACTAGACCTCATGTATCTTCTGCCTAAGACACTGTCACCCCGGCTTCTGTTCATCCTTCCGTTTTGGCCCATCATCACCTTCTGAGGAAATCAGGCCTTCCTAACTTGCGTAGTTCCCACTCTGCCCCATTCCTAGACTTGGGAAGGCTCTGGTTTTTAAAAGGTGTGACTGAGAATCACTGTCCAGTGTCTCTGCAGATGGAGCAATTCACAGCTGATTTACTACTGTCCATCCAGCACAGGGCCTAGAACACAAAGGCATTCAAACCATTAAGAGAACTCATGAACAATCAGGGAAAAAGGAAGGACACAGCTAGTTAGTAACAACTGACAGGTCCCAGATACTGCCTGAATAGCTGGGAAGCCCCCAAATCTCAGGGGATTTCTGGTCAGTGTTCCAACAATGGATTCTGATAATACTATCTGGGTATCTATTCAAACAGTCAAACGAGGAACGCTCCCCACTTTTATTTTAGCTATGACTTTTAAAATCTGACAGAACCAAAATATCAAAAAACCTTATAGCATAATAACACTCAGATAGCAAAATAGCAAATGGCCTGACGGGAAGTCAACTGCCAAGACTGCCCTGACCCAAACTTCACGGGGCAGCTCTGGCTGATCCAACTACCAGCAGTGCTCCTCAACCTTCAAGTGAGAGAGTTGGCTTAGATAGCTGCCAAATCTCTCTTGATGCTTTTTGAGAAGAACTATAGCTATTCATGAAAGGAATTAAACAACTGCAAGTGTTCACACCAGCCTTTAAAGCCCTCCCCCAGCAAGAGTGTGGCTCCTACTCTAAGTCTGTGCTTCCCAACGTGGCTGCACGTCACAATCACCCGTGGCGTTCAGGCCACACCAGGATCACAGGGGTGGGGTCCCCGCACTAGTAACTTCTAGATCTCTCCAGATGCTGAGGTTCATTGAGAAGCTGTGTTTCTATCCCTATGTTACTCACGAAGAATAAGCACTGACATTACAGGAGAGGCTTACTGGAAATGCTGAGTCCCTGGACCCCACCCTAGACCTCCTTCATCAGACTGTGTATCTCAGCAAGACCCCCAGGGCACTGGCACCTGTGAGAAGCCCTGACTGAAACTCAGTGCAGGGGTCCCTGCTCCCTGGGTGCAGTGGCGTCTCATGGCCACCAGGTGGCTTAGGAGGACGGAGCCTCAAGGCCAGGCTGCTGGAACCAAACCTGGGGAAAAGGAAAAGCTTCCATAGGGACAGGGATGTGAACTCTCTGGATGACATTACTACTTTCTCATTAAAAAGCTCTTTCAAGTCATTTCCTACCTTTTGCATAAAGAAGAGACCAAAAAAAAAAAAAAAAAAGAATAGGCAGTCACATTGACCTATGTTGCATGAATAAACCCAAAGACATACAAACAACTAATAAAACTGTCTGTGAGGAGTGGGTGGAAAACAGGAGCATGGGGATCAGGGCAAGTAAAACTTTTTACTACGTGCCTCTTTGTATCCATTTTTCCTTTTTTAGCTGATCTTAAAAATTAAAAAAAAGGAAAATTCACATTAAAACCTGATAGCCATCCAGCCTGTCCTCAGTGCTCCCTGATAACAGCACGCAGACAGCAGACAGAACACACAGGTCTGAGTCAGAGCAGGAGCTAGAGCAAGAGCCAGTCTACCCTCACCTGCTGTCCAGAGATTCCACACTGCGGATGACTGAGCTACTGCCAGGCTCACACCCGCTCCACGTACCCCCAGGTTAACCGCAGTAACTGAAGCAAGAGGGGCTCAGGTCAGGGCTGGCAGGGCTCCTCGCAGGAGGGAAGATTTTCAACCGTGCCAGGGGATGGGACCCAGACCGCATCAAGAGGTTCCTTGAGTGCCTCAAAGATGCCACCTCAAGAGGAGTTCTCCTCTGCAGAGAAGTGCTGAGCCGCTTCTGGCAAATCCCAGGGGCTGCCTGCGCCAACCCCCCTCACTCCCATGTCAAGAGCACTTATTCCCTCAAGCATCTGGCCTGGCAACTCTCTCCAAGCTCCTATCCACCCCAGGCCTGTATGCCAGCTCCTCACAGCAGCCCGTCTGTCTCTGCTGAACTGATTTTTTAAAACCTCAAAGGTCATGGTAATGGAAAGAAAGTTTCCTCCTCACTGGGAGCAAGTGACTGATAAGGCAGGCAGACTGCGACACAGCAAAGGCGAAACAGCGGTCAGCCGGAGGACCCTGCTACTTCAGACATCACAGTGCAAAGATGTCTCTCCACAGGAGCCTCCGAGAACCAACTGAAAGTCTTTCACCCAAACCCTGGCTGTAAACCACACATCAGTGTGATGGGGATAGAAATCCCCAGGACCCTTCCAAACCCTGATGAGTATGTTAAACCCACAGATCTATAACCCTGATGAGTACGTTAAACCAACAGATCATAATCTCAGTGAGCTCTTCAGGTCCCACCAGGTAAGAAACTGAGATTTTACTCATCTTACAGTTGTCTGATCTGAGGCTACCACCCACCCACCCCCACACCAAAAAAAAAATCCCAACAAACCACTGCCCAAGTCTGTCTCTGGGTCAGAACACTGTTACTTCATTAGAGCTCTTATCCAGTAAGAACTAGGAACAAATATGAAATAAAGCAAAGTAACACTGCCATGGGGCTGGTCTTCACTATGAACAAATGCAAGCCCTACTAATGACCATAGAGACGGTCCTCTGGATCACGGACTATCCAAGGTCTGATAACTTCCTCTGACTGTCAACAGGAAACACAAACAGAGAGGCAAATATATGTACTTGCAGAGTCTACTCAGGGAGGCACTAGGGGTAAATGATGCCCAAAGGGAGGATTTGGGATGACTATGTATTGCTGGATAGCCCCCTTTAACAAAGTTCAATGCTTTCCAAAGTAGGTTCTACCCAACACTAGTCTCCCAAATGCTCCCCTAAAAGAGGTTCTCAGGTCACAAGAGACTGAGAGGCAGTCCACATTATACATGCTATCATCTTATGTTTTCAGAGTTACATGGACAGCACTCACTAAAGGCTCTGAGAAGTTCTGCAGTAACAAAAACTTTCCTTTCAGAAAGACTGGGTTAATAAACTTTTTGGGCCACGGAACTCCTCTTCAACTTAAAATCACATTGGGGAAACAGGAGCATGGGTAAGGCCACACAACACGATCACCTTACTTTCAGCTGAAAGCCAGAGCGCACAGCTCCTTCACCTGAGACCCTTCTCCCCAGGGCTCTCAGTCAGCGTCATCCTAACCTCGGGTCTCCTCTTGTTCCAAGAGATTCCTTGCTCGTTCTCAAAGAAGCCATGTTCTTTTCTGACTTAAGACCTTCATATGTACTGTTCTCCTTGCATGGAACCCACTCCTCCTCGCCCGTCCCATGACTGCTCTTTCTCAACCACTCATCTCAGCTCAAGTGCCCCTTCACATAGGTTCTCCATGAAGCCCTCTGGCCTGGAGCTGTGAAAACTGTATTTGCTACAGTGTCTGGCCTATAGTAATCTCAATAAGAGATACAGATTATGAGCTTTTCTGTTATTCTCCCTTATGACAAGCTATGATGTCTGTTTTCTGCTGACTGGCTTTCACGTTTCTCCCCGACCTAGAACCTGAGCTCCGTCCATCTGGGAGCCCCTCGGCCTAAAACCCCAGTGCCAAGAACGAGACACATCTGCTGCAGGAGTGAATGGATGAATGATGAAGGTCCTTCTTCCAGGGCTGTTCAAGCCCTTGTGTTCATCAGAGATGATGACCTTCCTTAAATCAGCCCCGTAAGAAATGAAGAGGATGCAGCCCCAAGGCCCCACCCGCCCCAGAGGTGGTGGACGGGCACTCACTTCCAGAGCTGCGCATTCAGATGCTTCTCCACCATGAGGTTGAGGGCGCAGCGAAGCCGGTTCCACCTGGAGTCAAACACGTAATAGCCTCTTCCAATCTGCCGGCTCCCGAATGTGCAAAACTGTAAAGAGAGAAAGCACACGCTTGGGCTCGCAGACTCTGAGGGCGCACGGCCCGGGAAGGAGCGGCCGGGACAGACAGCGCTGACTGAGGACTGCGGGCTGTGAAGCATGAACGTGACAATGCCTAGCCCTGCGCGTCATGAGAGACTGGGAGCAGCAGCAGATGCGCCCGCCAGAGAGCATGCCGCCTCGGGGCGACCCGCATGGACGAGGGCATGCTGCGGTCCCCGGCGCGCCCCCCTGCACTGCCCTGTCCCTGCTGCGTGGGGAGGGTCGGCACCGGGGCGGGTGTGGAACTTACAGATGCTGGCTGAGGATGATGACCTGAATAATGACAGTCCAGTTTTTCAACAGACTCTTCTTTGTCATCGCCTTCTCCCTCCTCACTGGATAACCGAGAAGCTGGCTCAGTGGCAGGCAGGGGAGGGTGTGGAGACTCATGGACTGGAGGAGGGTCAATGGGGGCACTCCCACCTTGCTGAGCAGGGCAGCCTGGAGGCCTTGGTGAGCAGAAAGTGCAGCACTGATCAGATCACACCACATGTCTGGGAATCAGCCGCCTCGACTCAGATACAACCATGTATCCAAAACCACCAGGGGAGCTCTGGGCGCCACCACTAGCCCTTGGGGACACAGAAGCAGATCCGGGGTGCCTGGAGCGAAGGGGTCTCTCTCCTGCACCACACGATGTCAAATGGAGCTTTCTGCCAGGTCTAATCAAAGTCACTTACAATCATTCTCCTTCCCACCTGGTCCTATTCTCCCCCAAAAAGGCGAGATGTATGTGGAACTTAAGAGAATTCTTTCTTCAAATTCCCCTTCAAATTCTACTTGGAATTGGGTTACTAAGGAGATCAATGAAATTACAGGTAATGTGCTCTAAAATAACTTAACAGGGACAGGAAGTGATAAAAGAAGGTGAGTTGATGTGGGTAATCTGGAATGTATGACTCATGGACAGCAGTGTGCTTTTCCAACAGAAAGGCCTGGTGTTTCTAGAGTTAAGCCCACTTTGTTTCAGGTGGTAACACTTTAATGAAAAGGTGGCCAAAGAAAGGACTTGCTAAGGATCCGCGGCCTGGCCCTGGGCACCTTCTGGGGCACCTGCTCGGAACACTCCTCCACTGTGCCATTCAGAACCAAGGGGCTCACACAGGGACAGGCTCGGGCACACACTCAGGTTTCCCCAGGGAGGCACTTCCACCCCTCATGCGACCATTTCAAGAATCGGACATGTGAGGGGAAAAGGTTAATTAAGCAACAGCAGCCAAGGGTCTGCACATTCCTAAGCAGAAGGCCTCACTACTGATGGTCGAGACACAAGACCCTCCTTATCTATGCCTTTCTCCCTTCTCTCTGGATACAAAGTCCTTTACTTGAACTTGGTTAAATATACAAGCACACACATGCACATCTCAGCCCACCATCACCGTGTCTGAGGGATGTGGCTAAATTCTGACGTGCTGCTCACTGCACCGCTCCAAAGCCTAATGCGCACTCCGGCCAGAGTCCCAGATGAATGAATGAAGATACATGTAAACGGATGCTATAAAAACTCAGGCTGAATGCCTATCCCTAGCAAGAATCCCTTCTGCTGTATTTTGCAAGAAGCAAGACAAATGAATGGGAAATTGGTGCCAAAGCCATGTGAGATGTCCCCCTTGCTACTGCAGGCAGGACCCGGGCTTCAGCCCTGCTCTGCGGGTCAGGAGACAGGCATGTCGAGCAGGCAGCTCCAGCTTTACTCTTATGCTTGTGTTTGGCTATGAAGAGCCCTGGTTGAAACTCACTGATGAACAGTTTTTTTTTCCTCTAAAAATAAAACCCAATTAGAAAACACGCCCTCTTCTTGCAACGAGCCTGATGCCTGTCCTTGACAGCACGACACGCCAGGACTCTACAGGCTGCATGTCTGTTCTCTGAGGAGGGAGAGAGCTGCAGGACGCGGCTTACCTTGGAAGACTGGGGGTGTGAGGTTTAGGTTTACTAGCTATGAAAGGCTTTGATTCGGAGGGAATCACTCCGTGAGAGTTTTGGTGTGGCTCCTGTGACGTTCTAGGAGGGGTGGGATGTGGGTCCCTGAGAGGCTGCGCTGGTTGCTGAGAGTCCGGATGGCGAATCGATTCCTTTTCCCTGGTTTTGTTTTTGTGCTCGGCTAACAACACGTCGAATCGTTTTCTTCTACCCTGGACAGCCCTCCGCTGGGTTAAGGAATGTGTCTACACACCAGAAACAACAACAAAACAAACAGAAATGGAGGAACGTCAGTAATAATTTTTTATGTCATATATCAAAGAATACCAATGCCAATAAAAAAGCAATCTAGACCGTTAGCATAATCAAAGGCTGCTTAGCATTTGATAAGGGAAAAACCTTAAGAGCATGAATTTTATTATTTTTTTTAAAGCTAGAAGCAGATATTCCAGGCTCCAAATGTGTAAGAATCTGGTGATGTCAATTCCACCAGAAGAAAGGAAAAAATGTCAACCATGCTGCCTGGTATGTAACCAAGGGGCAAACAGTGAGACTGTCAAACCTGATACAAACAGGTGACAGGTCCTTAAGTTCTGTGTCACTGGAGCAATTCATTGGTCAGGACTGTCACCAACTCCACTAGAAAGTCTCTCTTTGGGCCACTTAAGAGTTTTCAGTATTAAAAGGGAAGAAATACTTCCATTTTATGGGATGATACATCCCACAAAACATGTATCAGAAAGTCTTCTTTCAGTAACTGCCAGAAAGCAAAAATTAAATACAATTGCTTCTTTATTCCAGTGACAATGCCATAAGGAGAGAGGAAGCGGCTCAAGACACCCTAGAAACAGGGGCTGATGCAGCAGAGGGAGATCTGGGAATTAAACAGTGTGAAGCCAAGAGAAGACAGACCGTGAACAGGAAAAGATGCACAGCAGTGTGAAACCCCATGAACAGGCACTCTCTGCGGAAATCAAGAAAATGGGACAGACAGCATTTTTGGAATTGGAGACAAGGTGTAATCTCAGAGTCAAAAATGGTCACATCTTTAGAAATTTGGAATTACTCTTGAGAAGAAGAAAGGTCAAGTAAACCTGACCACTCCTTACTGTCAGGACCCCTGTTGGTATTAAAAAAAAAAAAAAAAAAAAAAAGGCGCCACTAACCACAGCAGCCCAAATAACACCTCCCAAGTATGAGTGAGTTCAAGTCCTTGCCTCATCCATGTCACAGCAGTACTACAAAGGATCGTTCCTGTGTGCTCATTACCCACACGTTACACAAATGCACTGCTCTGCAGGCTCACACGTCTGCTACAGTGTAAAGGATTTTAGGGGAGTTAGACTTCTTCCCTTTTGCAATTCAGTAACATAACCTAGTCCTTATCAGTCACACTGCAACTATGTCTGCTCAAATGTAACCTGGCACAGATAGTTAGAAACATGAGTAGGGCTTTAAAAAAAATTTTTTTTTGTTTTTCTTTAATATGTAATATATCTGTAAGTAACCCAAATGAAGCCAAGAACCTCTGTCTTGCTCAGTGCTATACAAACACCTAGGACAGCACCTGGCACACCATCAATGCCTCAAACAAAAGGCAGATACAAATGATGGTCCTCCAATACACGCTGAATGAACAAACGAATGTACGGTATCACTGGTCACCTGCCCGTGTCTCCAGACAGATGGAGAAGCCGCTCCTCCTCTCTGAGTGTCCCTGGTGCCCAGCATGGCAAGACTGAGTGAAGAAAGTAGGCAGAGATGACGGATGTTTCCCAAGCTTCGTTTGAAGAGCAAACAGCATTTCCACTGGGCTCTGAAGAACCGTCTGATTACAACAGTTCTGACGCTGCCCATCAGAACTCTGTGGGAACTGTGTGAAGCCCACAGATAAGGACCCACTGTAAGGCGGCCCGGGGCCCGGCTTGCCCTAACACCTGTGCTCCCTGCTCCCCACACCTCCATCTCCTGCCCACCTCCAGGCTGTCCTGTGGACCCTAAGCTGTTTGCTCTGCCCTCCTCCCACGGTCTTCACACCCACGGTCTCTGCTGTCTCTTCCACCCCTTTCTGCCCAGACAAACCCCAAGAAGTTCAGCCTAGTAGTCCTAAGGTGAAGGAGCCTCCCCGACTCAGTTCCCCTAGTGAAGACTGTGACTAGCCTGGCCTCTTTTTTATTACCCATCACAGGTAACTTTTACCACTAAGGGTAGGAGCCAGGCCTTGATTTTGTTCAAGCCTGTATCCTCTGAGGCCCAGAGGGAGGTCTGTGCCCACACGTGTGTGCAGTAAATGTTTCTACACGGAAAGGAGCCCAAGTCTACCTGGACCGAAGTGCAAGGACACAGAACAGAACACTGGACAGATGAGGAAGTGAGGAGGGGATAGTGAGGGTGGCAGGCAGACCCCAGAATGCAGGAGTGGACAGCGGCAGATGGCCGTCAGGCGTCCTCAGCCTAACAGAGACCTGGCCAGCAGCATGGGGGACACTGAGCTGGGGCGGTCAAGTGTGTTTAGCCCCACAGCTCGAGAGGAAGGGAAAGGGAGAAGCACTGGCAAACAGGCCGCGAGAGCAAAGTACAGGCGTCTGTGCAAGGACAGGCCAGTTGCCATGCTGTATCTTCTGCCAGTTCTATGCTGAACTCATGCCCCGCCTGGGTGAAGATATATACTAATGCAAAGATAGGCTTGGCACCCTGCTAGATGGTCAAGACCCCTTAACAGTACACATGAAGGGCAAGCACAACTCAAAAAGATGGGAGAAAAAGGCAGGATCCACATAAAGCCACTGAAGGTTCAGGAAGAAGACTGGTCAAATCCCTTGCAGAACTGGAGTTGATAAGGCTTTTGGTTCATCAGCATGCCTCACAGATAATTAAAGAAGAGCATCCTGGGTAAAGTAAGCCTTCTTCACTAACCACAGTTACCACAACACTGAGAAATCTATGTGGCTGACAGTCAGCTAGGCAGGGAGAGAGCGGAGAGAGGCTGGCAAGTGTGATACAGCGTGGAGCAGGGCTGAGGCACTCGCTCACGTTGAATGGGACACGTTGAGTGTAACAGAGCTCAAATGGCTACCATCAGCAACACACCACTCGAAGTGTTCAATTAATATTACAGAAAGCAAAGCAATTTGTCCTGAGGAATTTTTAACTGGGAGATTCAAAGGTGAATTTGAAGTGGAATGACCTCTGTGATAAAATGCAAAATTCAGAACATGCATGTGTATGTATGTTTTCCTCAGAGAAAAGGATCCATAATTCTTTAAAAATTAGATATTTAAAGGTGCTCTTGACCAACCAATTTCTTCAAAATATTCAGTACCTTGTTGCAAGATAAAACCCACACATTAAATATTAATAAGAACTATCTAGAAATAGCATTTCTCATTTCTGAAGATCTTAATATTCTTCCACTGTTTAGTGGATGAAGTGTAACCTGAATATTTTTATTCAAACATAATCTTTGGTAAAATTTATACATCAAAATATAATGTATAATACATCAAAAACTTTGTTAATTTGTAGTGAACACCACTAACTTCTATAATTTCTAACCTTCTCCAAACAACGGCTTTAAAATTACTTCAAGGCAATGATTCTGAATACTTTTTTTTTTTTTTCCTATTTTTTTTTTTTTTCAACCGCCATGTCTCCCCATTCACAATACAGACCAGGTAAAGGGCCTGCCTGGGCTGAGGTGTATATGGGGTGGATTTACTCTGCCTCCTCT